>NC_057945.1:20039558-20402295 GCF_018555375.3 Anguilla rostrata
TACAAAAATGCAGCCGGCTAACGCTTTCAATGTTCAATAGCTCCCAGACAATAGGGCCTAGGACCATCAAACCACTGCTAGAGTGTTCACAGACAGCGGCCCCGAGAAGCAGAGCCTATGCTTCGGGCGCTACGTTCCCGTGCGATTTTACACGAATATTTCCAAACCTGACTTTAACCACCGATCGGAAAAAAATGCAGCCGGCTAACGCTTTCAAAGTTCAATAGCTCCCAGACAATAGGGCCTAGGACCATCAAACCACTGCTAGAGTGTTCACAGACAGCGGCCCCGAGAAGCAGAGCCTATGTTTCGGGCGCTACCACCCCGCGCGATTTTACACGAATATTTCCAACCCTGACTTTAAGCCGCCGACCGGAAACAAAGGCACCCGGCTAACGCTTTCAAAGTTCAATAGCTCCCAGACAATAGAGCCTAGGACCATCAAACCACTGCTAGAGTGTTCACAGACAGCGGCCCCGAGAAGCAGAGCCTATGTTTCGGGCGCTACCACCCCGCGCGATTTTACACGAATATTTCCAACCCTGACTTTAAGCCGCCGACCGGAAAAAATGCAGCCGGCTAACGCTTTCAATGTTCAATAGCTCCCAGACAATAGGGCCTAGGACCATCAAACCACTGCTAGAGTGTTCACAGACAGCGGCCCCGAGAAGCAGAGCCTATGCTTCGGGCGCTACCACCCCGCGCAATTTTACACGAATATTTCCAACCCTGACTTTAAGCCGCCGACCGGAAAAAATGCAGCCGGCTAACGCTTTCAATGTTCAATAGCTCCCAGACAATAGGGCCTAGGACCATCAAACCACTGCTAGAGTGTTCACAGACAGCGGCCCCGAGAAGCAGAGCCTATGTTTCGGGCGCTACCACCCCGCGCGATTTTACACGAATATTTCCAACCCTGACTTTAAGCCGCCGACCGGAAAAAAATGCAGCCGGCTAACGCTTTCAATGTTCAATAGCTCCCAGACAATAGGGCCTAGGATCATCAAACCACTGCTAGAGTGTTCACAGACAGCGGCCCCGATAAGCAGAGCCTATGCTTCGGGCGCTACCACCCCGCGCGATTTTACACGAATATTTCCAACCCTGACTTTAAGCCGCCGACCGGAAAAAAATGCAGCCGGCTAACGCTTTCAATGTTCAATAGCTCCCAGACAATAGGGCCTAGGACCATCAAACCACTGCTAGAGTGTTCACAGACAGCGGCCCCGAGAAGCAGAGCCTATGCTTCGGGCGCTACGATCCCGTGCGATTTTACACGAATATTTCCAAACCTGACTTTAAGCCGCCGATCGGAAAAAAATGCAGCCGGCTAACGCTTTCAAAGTTCAATAGCTCCCAGATAATAGGGCCTAGGACCATCAAAGCACTGCTAGAGTGTTCACAGACAGCGGCCCCGATAAGCAGAGCCTATGCTTCGGGCGCTACCACCCCGCGCGATTTTACACGAATATTTCCAACCCTGACTTTAAGCCGCCGACCGGAAAAAATGCAGCCGGCTAACGCTTTCAATGTTCAATAGCTCCCAGACAATAGGGCCTAGGACCATCAAACCACTGCTAGAGTGTTCACAGACAGCGGCCCCGAGAAGCAGAGCCTATGCTTCGGGCGCTACACCCCGCGCGATTTTACACGAATATTTCCAACCCTGACTTTAAGCCGCCGACCGGAAAAAAATGCAGCCGGCTAACGCTTTCAATGTTCAATAGCTCCCAGACAATAGGGCCTAGGACCATCAAACCACTGCTAGAGTGTTCACAGACAGCGGCCCCGAGAAGCAGAGCCTATGCTTCGGGCGCTACGATCCCGTGCGATTTTACACGAATATTTCCAAACCTGACTTTAAGCCGCCGATCGGAAAAAAATGCAGCCGGCTAACGCTTTCAAAGTTCAATAGCTACCAGATAATAGGGCCTAGGACCATCAAAGCACTGCTAGAGTGTTCACAGACAGCGGCCCCGAGAAGCAGAGCCTATGTTTCGGGCGCTACCACCCCGCGCGATTTTACACGAATATTTCCAACCCTGACTTTGAGCCGCCGACCGGAAAAAAATGCAGCCGGCTAACGCTTTCAATGTTCAATAGCTCCCAGACAATAGGGCCTAGGACCATCAAACCACTGCTAGAGTGTTCACAGACAGCGGCCCCGAGAAGCAGAGCCTATGCTTCGGGCGCTACGTTCCCGTGCGATTTTACACGAATATTTCCAAACCTGACTTTTAGCCACCGATCGGAAAAAAATGCAGCCGGCTAACGCTTTCAAAGTTCAATAGCTCCCAGACAATAGGACCTAGGACCATCAAACCACTGCTAGAGTGTTCACAGAACAGTCAAAAATCAGGCCTGAATATTGTACTTTTTTATTGACCTTGCATTTTTTCAGCTTTACCGTCTGTTTGAATGCCACAACAAAGCTGCTTATCTTTAATTAATCAGTATTATATTTATAAGAAGTATGCATGAAATTAATCAATTTTTCTGTCAATCCTTCTGTTCTCTGTCCCTGACACCCTGACAAAGAGAGAGGTGCCCATTTTGAAATAACTAATCTCTCTCTCTCTCATTAAAATGCCTTTGTTAGAATAAATGGCATAAAAAAATGAATAAAAAAGCAACACAATATGCAATTTACAATAAACAAAAAATCTCTGGAACTGATCAGTTAAGGACTATGTTCATTTTTTCTCTCTCTTGCCCATGGCAAGCTGTCACATTTTGTGTAGATGACTCTATGACTTCTGGTACTTCTCCCACACATATGCATAATTTTCCATCATGTGATTTGCTGTCATATGATGTGACACTGATTTTGACTTGATTTACGAAAGCTTGTCTTGTTGAATGAACATAAAGGTCAGGCGAGGAGAAAGTAGAATTCAGTTTCTAATTCCCCTGATTCATAGTTTACAAAATCTCTCCTCTCTGGGCTCTTCCACTCTTTCTTATGGTGCCCTTTTTCTATTTCCAGAGTATGACCACTGAGTCTATGAATTTTTATGGTGTATCTCTGTTTGGGTTTTTTAATATTTACTGTGCTAAAGTATATTCTCTCTATATATCTCTCTCTCTCCTGGATATTCATATCTATCTTGGTTGATTTCTTTACCTGCCCTGGGGCTGCACAATTGAGGACTCAAACCCTCTGTCCTCAGTCAAATGATATCAAAGCAGATATAGCTGAGGAGACTGGAATACATTAGTAAATGTATCTGCAGTGTGGGATGTTCTGCTGCAGGAAAGCATTTGAGTCACATACAGTTCCGGACCAGTTGGTGAGTCAAATCTTATGAATTACACAATCTTATGAATTACACTGTAAAAAAAAAATTTAAAAAAAAAGATAAGTAAAATCTTGCTACAAAATGAGTATGTTCTTGTTATTCTTTGTAAGGTTGAAGGGGCAGTATGCTGGCTGAGTGCTCAGACTGTAGGGTTCCTGAGCTGAGGGGAACAGAACACAATGGGTCCATCTAAGATGACTGACTAGTTGAGTGACAGGCTGGATAATTTGAGTGTTTTCTCATTGGTCGTGTAACATGGTCACCCTGACAGCTGTGGCAGCTCCCGCCCGCCCCCTCAAAACTCTCCAAACGGCCAGAGGCTTAACAAGGGAGGTCATTAATGAGCCACACAGGCTTAAATGTGCCAGTTAGAAAACAGAAAAGGGATGCCATATGCTATGGGCACTGGTTTGCCAGATACTAAAGGAAGGATGCATTTACTCTCTTAAACTCGGTAACAAACTGCTAATACACTTTCTACCTTTTTTAAAATAAACAAATTGCATGATGTGTACAGTGCTGTGAAAAACTATTTCCTCTACTGCGTATTTGTCACACTGAATAGACTGGTTGAAAGATGTAATATTAGACAAAGGGGAACTGAGTGAACACAAAACACATTTTAAAAAATTATTTATTTTATGTAATGAAAAAAGTTACCCAACACCCATGTGAAAAAGTAAGTGTTAGTTAGTTGCTCAATCAAACCACAGTGAGAGCCATTATCTCTAAATGGAGAACACTTGGAACAGTAGTGAATCTTCACAAATTCACCATTGGCTCGCCTGCCAAATTTCTTCAAGAGTGCAGCAACAACAAACTTGGGAAGTCACAAAAGATCCTAGAAAAACTTTCAAAGAACTGCAGGCCTCTCTAGGCTCAGCTGAGGTCAGTGTTCATGAATGGAAATTCATCCTAAAATAGAATTAATGGGGAGAGTAGCAAGGTGGAATCTGCTGCTAACCAAGAGAAACCTCAATGCTGCTCTAAGGTTTGCAAAAGAGAAAAAGCACCTGGATGATCCCCAAGCCTTTTGGAATAAGGTTTTATGGACAAATGAGGCAAAAGTGGAACTTTCTGATGACACTGATCTCATTATGTCTGCTGTAAGGCATTTCACAGTAAGAGCATCATACACACTGTCAATCAAGGTGGTGGTAGTGTGATGGTGTGTGGATGCTTTGCTGCCTCGGGACCTGGACAACTTGCCAGTATTGAAGGAACCATGAATTACACTCTGAACCAGAAATTTCTTTAGGAGAATGTCAGGTCATCTGTCCATGAACTGAAGCTAAAGTGTAATTGGATTATGCAGCAAGACAAAGATCCAAAACACAAAAGCAAGTCCGCATCTGAATGGCTGTGTGAGGATGGAAAGCAGTCAAACAGGAGGCCAACAACAGAAATAGGGTGAATGGTGGGGGTCTTCAGTCAGCAGAGAGATGCAGAAGGTAACTTCAAAACTCACCATGACCTTTCTGATTATGGGAGATTGCAATCAATTACAGAGACACAGAGAGAGAGAAGTGTCCATTATAAAAAAATTTCTCTTTCTCCCTAGATGTGATTGATTCATCTAGCTGATTACACAGCCTCACCTGTGTGGCTCTACAGGACTGCTACTGTTGACCTCAACTGTATCAAGCCTCGTCCTAAATATCCCAAGGGTCTCCAGAATTCAGGTGTTTATAAGTAAAAGCGCAAGCCTGGGAGGAATTGGCAATGTGGAGGGGGAAGGGGCCTTGGGAGCCGTATGTGTTTAGACTCCGCCCCTATTCACCCATCCACCCCTATAACTTCCTCCATATATCAGCAAATTCCTTAATGAGCACAAAGTACTGGCTTTAATATCTGTAAAATACACTCAAGGAAGCTTTTCTTGCTTTAACTGATCTCCAAGTTGTTGTAATGCACAAATGACAAAAAAAAAAAAGGTTTAACAAATTGAGTCATCTGCTGGGTTATTACAAAACAAGGTAAATAGAACTCCAAATTGCTTCAGGCATTAAGCCATCTCAAAAGTATTATTTTCGCTTAACCTGATATAAAACCACCCTAATCTTGAATACATTTATAGCCTTGTTTACTTGTTTCAAAACCCTGCTGTTCCTTTTAAAACTGATTGTTACTGATTAGTCTTACTGACATGTTGGGGACTTCAAGCATAAATTTACCAGATGCAATCTACATCTTTTTAGCCTCGACATACCGTAATTTGCTGTGCTTTATATTGAGATTAATTAAAATACATGGTGCAGGTCCTTAAATGTTTGATTTTTTGATTAAATTCAGAGCTTCTACACAGGAAATGATCCAAAAGAACATAAATTATCTCTCTCTCCTCACGGTTCGTTCAAATGTTTTTCTTTAAACATACAATTGGGAATATTCATTTTGCCATGCAAAATGCCTCATTCTGAATTATGAATTGTTTTTTTATGATACTGTTTTATTAGAATTGAGTCAGAGGCATTCATTTCATTGGCTTTGGATTCAGAAGTGAGCAGTTTGTGTTTCTGTGTTAAAGAGCTTTGTGTATCTGACCAGTGTTTTGAAAAATGTTAAGCCTGATTGATTTGTGAAAGGCCCTGCATTTAGAATGTGGTGTGAGTTGCTCAGTTTTTCTTGATTTTATGGGTTGCTTTGGTAGAGCAAAGCATACACCAAAATACAACCACATCTGCATGCACCTACACTGAAATCTCTGACAAAAGCAGCCTTCTAAACATCATCTTTGTAATATCTCCCATGAGTTTCCACTGTTAATGGTCCACTCTGTTCACAGTCTTTATCTGTTGTGGATTCTGTTCTGACATGAAAACGGATGGAATATATTAAACTCTGCAGGTTCCATGCCTTACAGGAACGTCTGCACTGATGACAGATGTTTTTGGGGTTTGGTGAACAAGTTGTCATTAGTTGATTAGTCTCTCTGTTGATTGAGGTACATTCTTCAGGTTAGCAGTGTGCATACAGCAATCATAACCACAGAGTTGCTGATGAAAATCTACCTCTTCAAACTGCACCTTTAGTCCATCAGCCCTGGCTTGGCTCTTTTTTCCCCTCTCTTATTTCCAGACATGTCTTTACTGCTGTTGCTGTTTTTGATTATCATTCTTTTACTGTGGACCAATGTGTGTTTAATTTAGCCTTCAAGCCCAAGATGCAGTTGGATTGTGTTGGGTCATGTTGTTTTTGTTAGTGATCAGGTTATGTTTGGTTAGCTGTAGGGGCGTGTTAGGTAATGTTGCAGCTGTCTGTGGGTCATGTTGTGGTTGTGTTTACTTGGTGGTAATGCTGCTTTTGGCTCATTGGGGTTGCGTTTGGCCAATGTTGGGGTTGTTTTTAGTTTTGAGGTTGCATCTAGGCAGCGTCAGCATGTAGTCAAAATGTGTAAAGTCAGAAACACTGAAAAGGGGTGCAGCTAACGCTAGTCTGATGTGAAGTGTCAGTGGAGTTGAATCGACAGCAGAACTGGTGGATGGCAATGGAACAGGTCTGACAATGGAAAAGGGAGCTGCTGCTTCTGCTCATTGCCCTCTCAACTGGATGAACCACCACACATCTGCATTATGAATTAGCTTTTTTTATGCAGAAATTTTCAGTTCTCCAAAGTGAGGAAAAAAGAGAGGTACAAGGCTCATTGTAATGACAAAATATAACAATGATCAGAAACAGGAAACATGAGAAAGGAGATCCATTTTGACTACTCACGCCCCCTTCCCCACACCCTTACCTATATGTACCCTATGTATTTCCCTGTGCTTTTATCACAAATGAGTCTAGCATCGCTTTCACTGATGCATCTGTTGCCAGGCAACACCTCATCTCCTAGGTAACCATTGACAATAAAAGCAGCATTTTCCATTTCAGATGATGGTACACAGTATAGAAGGGCTGCTGTGGTTACATGCACACCGCTGGCATTTAATTTTCACAAAATTCTTTGACCTTCTCTCTGAAGCCAGCCCCCTGGCAGATGGCAAAGATGTGGATGCATTTCAACAGCTGTGCTTTGCGTCTCAGGCCATTTCAGACTGTAGGAGAGGGATGGAGTCAAAGCACACCTTGAATTTGATGAATACCTGCATTTCATCATAGTTAAAATGCACTCAGGTTTAAATAAATTCCTTACCTGCAGCACAGTCCTTTTAACATTATATTTAATTTTAATGAAGTCATATTATTTATTCATAGAAAATAGGAAATGGGTTTTTTTTTCCATTGGAAGTTAGATCTTTGCAATAATCAAGGTGAAATATAACCCAAACTCTTTGTTGTTTGTAATGTTTTAATAACGTTAGCCTGCATATGTGCAATGCTTTTGTGTTAGATGCAGTTAGGTGGAAATAAATTGGCTGACGGTGGGCGATCTTTGATGAAGCAGTATAGCCTGCAAATGAGAAACATCAGCTCTCCCTTTGATGGGACTGCTGGCTTGTCCTGCTAAGATGCTAGGTTCTATGGTGTGGCGTGTCTGCCATGGCCTTGCCAGAGAGGGAGGAATTCACTCCAGGCCTGTTTTTCTCTCACTACACGAAGAAGGGTTAAATAAAAATGTATAAATAAAAACAAATGATAGATAAAACATGAATAAATAATATATATAATGAATTGGTAAGTTCATTTATTCATTAATACTTTATATACTGCATAGTTGCTTACATCCCTACCTCTCCAAATCAATAATATGTGAGGTATATACTGGTCATGTCATGTTAGTTATCTAGAGCAGTGGTGTCAAACTCGTGCCATGGAGGGCCGTGTGTATGCAGGTTTTCATTCCAACCAATTAATGCTGCCTTAATTGAGTCCAATTACTCATTCAGCCATATGCGTTTAACTGCATTGAAGCACAGAATATAAGAATTTTTATTTAGACAATGCGGGTCACCATAGACGTCGGGTCACCATTGTGCACAAACCTGCATCCCTAATTCAGCAAATAATTTAACTAATTATATAATCAAGATCTGAGGCTGGAATGAAAACCTGCATACACACGGCCCTCCATGGTACGAGTTTGACACCACTGATCTAGAGCACATGCTAGTTAGGTGGCATTAGTTATATGAGGGAATTTTATCTGATGTTAATTGTGGGGTTTTTGTTAGTTTGTGACAACATATAATTCATATAATTGATAATATGTGCCACTTGTTTTTGGGTTATAAGTTAGGCTATGTGCCATTAGGTATGTGGGGTTTATGTGCTTAACATTGGTTATGTGGAGTATATGTTACTGTACGTGATTCTAGCTACATTCTAGAATATGCTAGTGGTCTGAATGTATACAGATGATCCAAGTCTCCCCTTCATCAGAGGTGGGTAACTCGGCTTCAAAGAGTAAAAAGACTGACCGTGTATTTGCTCCACCCCCATGCACTAAACCAGCTGACTCTAACTAGCATAACTCTTCAGCATGATAGGAGACCTAATTATTGTAATCAGCTGGTTTAGTGCATGTTGGTGGAGCAAATACATGGTCAGTATTTTTACAGCCGGGTTACCCACCTCTGCCCTTCATACACTTGTGAACGGCAAACCTGTTGCCATAACAACTACAATGAAACTTCATTGTAGGGTGCACGTCATGCAATGCCCCCTCAAAAAAATTAGCTGTCCAACTGAGAAATTGATTTCAGCTGTCAGATTAATAGAACCATGTCAAATTATATACAAACAAGTCATTAAATATACTTTCAGCTGTTAAAGAATCAGCAACAGTTAATAGAGTATGAATCCAGTTGTAAATCCAGTTAGTGAGGATCTTTCTGCATTCCGTTCCTGTGTTTCCCTCTGTGTTGCCCTATGTGTGGGCCTGTGTATTGCCCAGTGTGGCCCTATGTGTAGTCATGTGTATGTCTGCAGCCGTGGGCTTATCTCTACTGACAACCGTTAAAGCATCACAACAGCTTTGCCCTGTGTTTTTTTTTTTTTTTTTTTTTCAGACTATCAGAATGTTGTTCACTATGGAGAGGGAAAAAAAAAACAAAAAAAAAACAGGTGTGCACAGGTAAGGAGAGCAGTTTCCAATCCGGCCTCATCTGCTCTTTCAGGTGTGTTAGTCCCTCAGTCTTCAGCGGTACAAGCCATTTTAGCACTGATTGTTCCAGAGTTTATTAAACTGCCTGGAAGAATCAGCTTCTGCTTACTCTGATGGGAAAACAAAATCTCAAAAAAATCACAAAAAGATAAAAACACCAAGGCAGGAGGAGGTGTAGCAGACACAGGTGAGACGCTCAGTATTTTCAATAATACTACTACTACTAATAATAATAATAATCATAATCATAATAAAACAACTTCATCGTTTTTTGTATTTTTTTCTCTTTCTTCTAATTTGGAATACCCCATCATATCCTTAGGACCATCTAGTCTCTGCAATCCCTCCTGCCAGTTTGCGAAAGCACAGAAAACCACTTACTTCACACTCCATAGTCCACCAGCTGAGCTGTGCAGCCATTCCACTGGTGGAATACACTCCCAGCACAGCTGGTGCAGCCAAACTACAGACCCCAAAGGAGAGAATTTCACGAAATGAGACACTGTTGGACTATTTCGCTGCCGGGAGCCCCCTCTCACTGCAGAAACCTTGGCCCTGTACAGCTGCTGGTCAGTGGCAATACTAGTACAATCACCCTCTCTCCGAGCATAAACCTGCCAGAGCATCTCTTTCCAGAACATTTCACTTTTTCTATCAAACAAACAAAATACCTTGCTTGGCTTGTATGTTTGCACAAACAGGCCTGCAGCAGCACACTTAGCTCACATGTGACTGAGTGCAGGTGCTTGACAGGTGCTGGTGGATTGGTGCTTAATTACTGTTGCAGCTCAATTTGGCCAAATTAAGAGTTTTACAGGAATGAAAGCCAGTATAGTGTGTCCCCATAGCCAGGTTTGAGAGAAACTACTTCAGCTATCTCAGGACAAGCTCTCTAATGCAGTGGTTCTCAAACTCGGTCCTGGGGGAAACCCTGTGTATGCTGGTTTTCATTCCAATCTGAACAGCAATCCCAGAATTTTAACAAGCTGTTAATTTTTCTTAATTAGGTGCTTTTCATGTTTTAGAGCTGGGGTTCCAGAAAGGGCCAGTGTGGGTACACACACCTGATTCTACTAAACAATCACTAGAGTCATCGCTAAGAAACTTGATTAGTAGAATCAGGATCAGGTGTGTGCACCCACACTGGCCCTTTCTGGATAAGACTGGGGACCCCAGCTCTAAAGCACAAAAAGCACCTAATTAAGAAAAATTAACAGCTTGTTAAAATTCTGGGATTGCTGTTGAGGTTGGAATGAAAACCAGCATACACAGGGGTCCCCCAGGACCGAGTTTGAGAACCACTGCTCTAATGTGCTCTCAAGCCATTTTTCCCAAACTCAACAGGTCTATTAATTTATATCAATCCACCAGTACTGGTGCTGTTATTCATTCACGTATAGACGTTTTCATACATACAGTGAGACAGACAGAGAGGAAGAGAGAGCATAGAATTCAAAGTTCTCATTCCAATTCCCGGCATTCATATGAGCACAATGAAGGAAAAGGAGACCCAGAGGACGTGTGGCTGCTTGACAGAGCCAAGACAATTGAGTGGTGGCTTTCTTTTTTTTCATTTTCCATGTAATGGTTGTTTAAGTGGTGTCTGCAATGCTGGATAAATTTGGAAATCTCTGACTGGTCCGCTGGCTGGTAATGCAGAGCGTGCACACCACAAATTGATATTCATGACCCCACAGGAGCAGTAATCACATCTTGTTACAGAACCAACGGCGTCCACTTTCTCTCCTCAAATTCAACACGGGGGTATAATATAAGTGAATTTTCTTATTTGAAACACAATCGGCTGTGACTTGCTGTTGTCTGAGAGGGCTGTTGTGTGAGTCTTTGCTAGTGCTCAATGTTCTGTGCTGAAGAAATCTTCCTGTTTTTTAAACTAAGGACCTCTGTGTCAGAATTCTGCCTCCCCACAATGCAGTGCTCCCTTGGCCCTTTACCCTTTAGTTAGAATTTCAAGCCTGGTTAGTCCTCCAGGAAGCACAAATGTACAGGTTTCATTTTATATCATTATGCAAAGTTACAATATAGCCACCCTGCAGCATGTGAGGTACTACATTTAGTGTCTGCATATAGTTGCAAAAACCAAGAGGGTCAAAAATCTCTGTGTTGGGATCTGAGCTGTGTGCAGACCAGGTTGGTTGGGTTTAGCCTGTTAAACATGTTTTGCATAAATCAAACCAAAAACCAATGAAGACCTTGGACTGCACACTTCTCCAATGAAATTAGAAGGTGTCATGTGTTACACTTTGCCCACCAATACAAAGGGGCCGTATTCACAAAACATTTTATCTTACCACTTCTAAAAGTGACACTAAAAGTTACAAGCAAAGAGTTATATCTGAAAACATATTGACAAGGCTGCTGATCCCAACTTTTGCTAAGGAATGGGGAGAACACTTAAGCTAAGAGAAAGAGCAGGGCTGACCTCATTGCTACGGATGATGTCATGTTTCATGAATGAGCTTACTTGCTATGCCGACAGTGATGGGTTGATAGAGGATGTGTGAATGCATTATAACAATACTGTAGCGGGAGGTACTAATTAACATTTCACAGATTTAGGAGCTGATTTTATTGCTGAAATGCTTTGTGAAGTACTCTTACGCCAAAAACTTAGGTTAGGAATGATGCACCCATTATTTTTAAGAGTTTCTCTTAAATCGGCAAGTTAGGAGCTACTTTTAGCCTTAAGATGTTTAGTGAATACAGCCTCTGGTCTTCTGCATCACAATGGAAACTGGAGTGAGTACATTAGAGTCCCAAAATTGTCAGGACCATACTAGTGAATATAATAAGCTGGGTGGAAGATGACAGGGTTCAACTTAAGATTCATAAACATAGACTCTTGTTGTCAATTGCTGAGCAAAGCATTATACAACACATCGAATGAGCATCCATGAGATAATTTTCTATCCAACAATTCAAATCTGTACTTCAGTAATCTCACCCAGGAAGGAAGGGATTTGGGGTTTTATTGCTCACTAACAACTCCTCTGGCTGGTGGGGTACCTGTTGTCTGTCCACACCAGATGAGCAGCACCTCCTAGCAGGAAATAATGCATTTCGGGGGATGTGTGCTAGAGTGTCAGACTCACGGCTTGACAAAGGATGTTGCAATAACAACTGTGATTGGGTATTTCACAGCTGTGCTGAAAAATCATTGTGTGGCGTAGCCGAATAAGTTAATCCAATGAACAAATACTGCTTACTGATGATTATATACCTGGAACACAAAATCAATGACATGTTAAAAACATAATTGTCGTAAATATTTCCACTGCTTGGGGGGTCACTTTAGTCACCTAAACAGCAATGTTCTGGCACACACCTTTTTTGAATTATGCTCTTTTGTCCAGCACCTACACTGAATTATATATTTGGGTTTACTTTGGTGAAACTCCAAACTTTTCAGAACATTGTACATCTGGAGCTCAGCACAGCTACAACCCACAACTGCCTTCAGATCTGCTGTGCAATGGCTAGACATTTATGATCACCCTAAACTCCCTACACCTTGTGAAAACAAGACATATTCCTGAGATTAATTTCTAAACTAGTGTTTCATTCTAATACAACAATTACTATGTGTAAGCTGCTACGTGCCTCTAGTGCTCATTTTTCTTAAAGTTATGGGAAGTATGATTGCAAGCACTGTTTTGTGCCCTGAATTGTGCTGAAGTTCTGATGTCTTTTCTGTGTGTTGAGTTTCCTACGGTGCGTTGTATATTCAGTTAATGAGTCCTATCAGTCCTAATAACCCATCCTTTAATCTTACTGCATCATCAGACAGGCTGATTGAGCTTTTATTCCACTGCCTTTGAAATCTCTCATGACCAGTTCAAGGAAAAGACTATTCCTTTCCTCACTCAGTTACCATTAGAAATAAAATCATCTCTCTCTCTCTCTCAAAAACAGAAATGAGAAAAGTACCCCAGAACACCAGTCTTTCTCTCTCTCTCTCTCTCTCTCAAATAAATTTGCTTCATTCGCCCTCCTCTCAACTTCAATTTGAAATATGGAGGTGCTTCATTGGCATGACCGGAAACAGTGCACAACAAGAAATTCATCTGCTTTTCCTCCCTTGAGTTCACAAACATCACTTTTTATTATTAGCCTGTTGTTTTAATGAGAGCCAAAAGAGAGCTTGGTGTGTACAGGAAGGGATGATCCCCTCCGCTGCTGTGCCTCTGCAGAGCCCATCCCGGGGCACAGATCATCTCTGTTTCCACTCCAACACCTCTGACTTTCACACTGTCACACAGTAGCTAGAAGTCCTTGTCATCTATCTTTAAATAGTTTTTACAGCCAGTGAACAATGAAATTAATCAAGATGAATCAAGTGGTGAGGAACTCTGGATCTGAGATTAAACATTGGTTCCTTTGCATTAGAAGTATAATTTTTATTGCAATAACTAGAACAGAAATTGTTTAATTGACAAGGCAAATGAATGAATAAAAGAGGCTGTTTTGCTTATATAGACATTTGTGTTTCCATTTGCGACTGTCGAGATAACTGTTTTGTGCTCTAACTCCAGTAAAATAACTGCTAACTGTAGTAAACTAACTCTAGCAAACCAACTTGATTAGCGAAGCAGCTCATAGTGACCAGTAACAATCCAAATTTTAGGTTATTCTCCAGAGCACAATATACAAAGGATGTTTCAATATGCAGTATATTTGTACTTAATTCTTGATTTGAGAGGGTTCTGTGACAGGTTGGTCTAAAATGTCAGCAACTTCCGTATGTCAGGAGGTCACATCTCAGCTTTGGGCACTGTTTTTTCACCCTAGAACATGGAGTCAACCCAGAACTGCTTCAGTAAAAGCTTAATTAACCTCCCTGAATGGGCAATGTACCAAATGTAAAATTATATCTGTCCTATAACAGGGCGCTTTCTGAGTAACTGTGTAAAAGTTACTACATTTAAATGATAGCTGACTGCTTCCTTGGGTACATACAGAAGGGTGACATAAGCAGAATAAATGAGTGGAGAAACATAACAAATGCAGATGCTTCCATACAGGTGTACTGCTTGATGCAATTAAGCAATTAACATCCTATCATGCTCTGTGGCATGTATAAAACTGCTGAGCAGGCCCAGTCGACCTTGATTTTGGATGAAGATGGCTAGAGGAAAAGATCTAAGTGACTTTGAAAGAGGGTTCATTATTGGGGCACAGGTGCCAGGAGCTTCAGTCACAAAGACAGCTCAACTGGCTAGTGTTTCAATAGGGACAGTGACTAAAGTGACATGTGCATTCAGATCTATTTGGGTCAGAAATTGCGATGCACATTTGATGACCATGATGCTCATGCTAATGAATTCTTACTCTGATGACTGAGAATGTCAATGTAGGATGCAATCAGACTGTCAGCAAGAAGAGTCCGTCAACGACTACACGGAGTGATATTATTGTAGGGTTGCAGTGCATAAACCTCTCATTACAAAGACAAATGCACGTTTGAGAGTACAGTGGTGCAAAAACCATAGGTACTGGTCTACAGAGAAAGAGTGATATGGTAAGATGAGTCATCATTCACCACATTCTTGACAAGTGGGCGAGTGCATGTGTGGTGTACACCAAGAGAACGGTACAGGCCTGAATGATTGACCCCTACAGTGAGGGGGTCCGGTGGCTCTGTTATGCTGTGGGGGGCATTTGACATGGTTTGAGTCCACTTGTCCCCTTGGAGGGAAGGGTCACTGCAAATCAATACAAAGTTATTCTGAATGATCGCCTTTATTTAATTTATATTTATAACATTTCTATCATGATGGGAGAGGTCTTTTCCAGGATGACAATGCCCCTATCCACAGGGCACGAGGGGGTCACTGAATGGTTTGGTGAGTATGAAAACGGTGTGAATCATATCTTATGACCTTCGCAGTCACCAGATCTCAATCCAATTGAACACCTAGAGAGGGAGATTTTGGACCAACATGTTAGACTGCACTCTCCAGCACCATCATCAAAACACCAAATTAGGGAGTATATTAGGAAGAATGGCATTCCATCCCTCCCGTAGAGTTCCAGAGATATGTAGAATCTATCCCAAGGTGCATTGAAGCTGTTCTGGTGGCTCGTGGCCCAAAGCGTTACTAAGACACTTTATCTTGGTTTTTCCTTTAATTTGTCACCAGTCTGTATTTCTGAGCGGTGTGCACTGTGGAAAAATGTCAGCAAGTCAAAACCTGAATGGTCAGTTTAACTGGTCAGAGGAAAAAAGCATTGGGATATTTCTGGCTACATACGTGCACTCTTATTACATGAATCTCTTATTAAGCCATCTAACATTTTCGTTATTCACACTTACACTCATGAAACAATTCAATATTGACAGCAACTCGCGGCAAGGGTGACGTAACACATACAAGCTGCCTGCTTAAACGGTGCACTTGGCAAATAGGCAGCTCATGCTGGTATTGTAAACAGCAGTCGCGCGACAGAGGAGAGAGTTGCGACGTTGAACACTCCGGTAAGTTTTTCAAACAGTTAATTAAATTTATCATCGTTTACGTGCAGAAATGCTAATATGAATAATGGTTATACACTACTTTATGTGTTAATTTATTAGTAAATTGGACAATTGCATACATTATCTATATTGCAGATGAGAAGCCTAATTTGTGTGTATAATATTCTATCTATTTTACACGTCTACATACCGACGTACTGTACTGTCATTGTATATATAGTATAACTTATTAGAACTAATCTATCATTCAGCAAGGTATAACAGGATTTTGTTTAGTCTGTCTACAAAACGAAACATAAAATTGTATTATTAGACACGTTTGACCGTTCTAAAGGTATGGAACGGTTTTGTCTTCCTTCATAAATACTGATTATTTCGTTTCATGGTTAAATATGTTAATCTCGTGGGTTTTGTGCAGTTCTGAATTTTCTAAGATACCCTTATATGATAAAATGGTGAAATTGCCTTAAATGAAACGGTACATTATTATTTATTTATTTATTGTATCCAAAATCTGCAGTGAAACACCACCATGGAAAATATTTCCAACCCAGAGAGCACGAACTCTCCGTGCAACCGCTCTAAGGAGTTGTATGCCTTCGGTTCCAAGAACTGGACCGATTCAAACTGCGTCTCCCCGCCGCAGTACTTCTATCGAGACTTCTACATCATTCTGCCGATCATCTACTCTGTCATATGTGCCGTGGGATTGACAGGAAATACGGCTGTCATTTATGTTATACTCAAAGCGCCCAAAATGAAGACGGTGACTAATATGTTCATCCTGAACTTGGCTATCGCAGATGACTTGTTCACTTTAGTGCTGCCTATCAACATTGCTGAACATCTTTTGCATTACTGGCCCTTCGGTGAGACGTTATGCAAGATAATACTTTCCATAGATCACTACAATATATTCTCCAGCATATACTTTCTCACGGTGATGAGTGTCGACCGATATCTGGTGGTGCTTGCGACCGTCCGTTCGAAGAGGATGCCCCACCGCACTTACAGAGCAGCCAAAACCGTAAGCATCTGCGTGTGGCTGCTGGTCATTCTAATAGTCTTGCCTTTCACCGTCTTCGCAGGAATTTACGTTAGCCCCGACGACGTCGAGAGAAAAAGTTGCGTCTTGAGTTTTCCCAACCCGGAGGGTTTCTGGTTCAAAGCTAGCCGGATTTACACCCTGCTCCTAGGCTTCGCCTTCCCCGTCTCAACCACCTGCATCCTCTACACCGTGATGCTGTACAAGTTGAGGAACATGCGACTGAATTCCAACGCCAAGGTTCTGGATAAAGCTAAAAAGAAAGTGACTGTCATGGTGTTCATTGTTCTCGCGGTCTGCCTGTTCTGCTGGACACCGTTCCACCTTAGCACCATCGTCGCCCTCACCACGGACCTGACCTCGACGCCGCTTGTCATCGGAATCTCCTATTTCATCACCAGTCTAAGTTACGCCAACTCTTGTCTAAACCCTTTTCTATACGCCTTCCTCGACGACAGCTTTAGGAAGGCTTTCAAAAAAATGTTGGAGTGTAGACAATCCTGAATATACAGCAAGAATATGCCATATAAACGCTGCTCAAGACACTTTGACTTAGTCCCGTGCACACTTGGTATGGTCAAAGGTTTTTTCCTCACACATTAAAAAATAATCAAATTTGTTTAAAAGGTATAGCTTGTAGCTATCTGAATACAGATAAAGTTATTCTGAACTTAAACCGTTGGTCGTGTTTTTTTTTTATTTTTTACTGAGAGTATGTCTCCCTCTGGTGGAAAAAGGCACTAGTACCTCAGAGATTAAGCGGTGATTCGAAACCTAATAAACTTGAATTGCCACCAACAGTTGGTAGCCGAAAAAAATGTCACGTGAGGATATAATTAATTTGCGGCACAGCGAAATTCAATTCATACAACGTTTTAAACGTAGAAAAACATTATTGTGCAAATTTAACATTCTGACGAGAAGAAATTGATATCAAACGGTATTACACCTTGTAAATATGGACATAAAACGAATGACGTCAAGTCAATAAGTATTCTGCATTCGTGTATTTATCTTGCGCCGCTCGTATGTGTGAAAACAATGCAGTTTCCCATATTACGCCCCCTCATCCCTTCGTAATATTGCCCACCCACCAGTTCTGTAGCCGACAATTTTGTCCATTTTATGTCGTGGCATTGACTAATTTAAAATTTATTTTAAAGGTAGTTTTCCACTCATCTCCGCTCGCCACAAAAAAAGCTATTTGATCAGTTTCACTGAAGCTGCACAAAAATCATATAAGTACATATGCTTTTTAAAAATAATGCCTACTGTTCGATATTTATGTTTTTATCTATGTATTTGCTGAAGAATAAAATTTAAAAACAACAAGATGTGTCTTTATCATTTCAACTATGAGATTAGATTAGCGGTCTGAACAGTTTTTAAGTACGTCGTTGATAATATTTATTTATTTATTTATTTTATTCAGCCCTTCTCAGTCAATGTTAATCAAAGAGGAAGTCTTACTTTGTTGATAGTTTGGTGATCGCTTTCTATGCTTGTTTCCCATAGAACAGTTTTAATTATAGCTGCCTATGTGTTCAAGGTAATTATTTTTACTGGACTATCACACATGGAGGGGGTGCACACTGAAACCCCCCTCACGGTGGGTATACATACACACCGTGAGTGTAAATCAATGTTTGTTATGCAATGCCTTCGTACAAGGCATATACACCTCAACCAGAAAATATACTACATGGCCATCATGCACCACAACATACCCACAGCCATTATTTGTTGTATCATTCCCCACACCACATACTGCACATCTATCATGTGCCAGAACAGAAACCCCATCATGCACCACAGGGATGTTCTGCACTACATTAGAAGGATACTACACTATAAAGTCATCCTTTACCACAGTCATTGTAAACCACACCAAAAAACACAGTGGTATCCTGTACCATGTAATGACCCCACCATACATCACGCAACCCTCAAATATTATGAAAAAGGTACATACATATACAGTGAGCCAGGAATACACCCTGGACAGTTCACCAGTCCATCGCAGAGCACACACACCATTCACTCACACACTCATACCAGGGGGCGCTTTAGAGTCTCCAAATAGTCTAACCTGCATGTCTTTGGACTGTTGGAGGAAACCCATGTGGACACGGGGAGAACCTGCAAACTCCACACAAAAAGGCTCCAGCCAGGATTCAAACCAAGGATATACATTTTCATTTCTATGTTAAAAGAAAGAACTCAAGGATGATGCATTGTTTCTCTTTAAATTCATTTTTAATGATAAAATAATGAGCCATCATGCACAGTCTGAGTAACAAGGTGCAGACAAGAAATATGAGTAAAGGTCACGTCCCTTTATTGACAACAAATCTAAATGTATAGTCAACAGAGAGGGTCATTTGGAATATTTCAGGTTCAGGCTGCTTGCCCCTTTTGTTATGCGCACTTTCGTTCTTGGCATGAACACTGATTGTTTTTAATGACAGCTCATGTGTAATACTCAAATGAAACACTAGATGTCATGGTTAATGTTTTTATGTTATTATTAGAGCCAGATATACCGAAAATATATATAGAATATATAATTAATAAACCTTTTTCAGATTGCAAGGACTATACACCAGTGGCTAGTTTAACACAACCTGCTCCCAGACTCAGAAACATACTTTTCCTCAGTTTTGCGCAGAGATGTCTGGATTTCACAGTGGTCAGGTTTGAAATTTGTTGCATTTAAATTGCTGGCATCTGGTGCCTGTTTGGGTCGGTCTGCAGGGGGCATTGCTTCACCGAAGGCTCAGTCAGACTTGTCATCATGCCACTGCATCTTCACTGGGAAATGTAGACTGAAATAAATAATACTAAATGCTAATACTTAATTTAAGGTGACATTGGTTTTATGTTTGAAAATATAAAACTGAGTGGTGGGGGGGCATGATAGAGATACCTAACCCCCTCACTGTAGGGGTCAAGCATTCAGGCCTGTACCCTTCTCTTGGTGTACACCACACATTAATTCACCCTAATTGTCAAGAATATGTTGAATGATGACTCATCTGACCTTTTTTCACTTTTTTTCCCATATTTCTGTAGACCAGTGCATATGGTTTTTGCACCACTGAACTCTCAAATGTGCATTTGTAATGCGGGCTTTATGCACTGCAACCCTACTATAATATCCCTGTCTATGTTGTTGTCAACAGACTGCTCTAGCTGACATACTATGGTCATGTCCTGCATTGTCATTCTCAGTTGCTCTTCCGTTTTTCCTTGCAAATTGCACTAATGCACAAGCATCATGGTAATCAAATGTGCACTTTTGACCACAATTTCTGACCTTATTTACTAATGTCTTTCCCATTTAAATGCAGATGTCAGCTGAGCAGTCTTCGTGACTGAAGCTCCAGGCACCCATGCCCCAATAATGAACTCTCTTTCAAAGTCACCTAGATCTTTTCCTCTTGCCATCTTGATCCAAAATCAAGGTCAACTGGGCCTGCTCATCATTTTTATACATGTCACAGAGAATGATAGGATGTTAAATGCTTAATTGTATCATGCAGTACACCTGTATGGAAGCATCTGCATTCGTTATTTTTTTCCACTCACTTATTCAGGTTTTTCCTTTAATTTGTCACCCATCTGTATGTGTGTGTGTGAGAAAGAGAGTGAGTGTAAGTATGTTTATTTATATAATCTGTTTAGCCCTACATTAATTCTGAACTAAGTATCTATTTCCTTATTGAGATTGCTATATAAGAAGAATACAAGACAACAACAAAAAAATCCTTATTTAAATGTTTTGCAGATGGTCCTTCACCTTGTATCTCAAATCAAAATACATATAAATACATATCTCTTATATCTCAATTTCTTCACACTTGATTCTCCTGCATGGTGGTAGCTGGCCTATTTTCAAGACCACTTCCTCTCTGCTCTCTCTCAGGCATGCCAATGTTAGCCCTCATGTTCTTTGAGAATCATCAATACCCTCCACAATGGCTCACAAGTTTCTATTATGTATATGTATGTTAAAATAGCTCTCACCCTGAATGTGTTATTGCTGCAGTAAACAGAATGTTACCCTTAAAAATTATTCTATGAAAAATTACCATAAAATTGGCCAGTTTTTCATAAATTACATGCCCTCAATATAAAATATCCATGGGGCAGAAAGATAAATTCAATTTGTAATTTGTGGTTTGGGAACTATTGAAAAAGACCACCCAGATTTTGTGGTAGCTTGTGAACCTGACATTACTGAGGCTGAACACATTGTTTGAACACATAATATCCACTGGCATATTATCTCTTTTGTCTTTCAGTGTTGTGCTGAACTTTATTCATGTTAGATCATTTTCACGATCAGATTTACTAAACACAGTTTAGTAAAGATAAGCATTTTATTTTATGGGGATAAATCATCTTCATTAACGGTCCGAGCATTGAATGGAAAGTTGTTCTCTTTATCCTCATACTTTCTTCTGCCAGTTTTTGTTTATTAAAATGAATAAAACAGAATCTAAGACATGGTATTATGCACAGTTTAATGGATACAGGCGTCTAAAGATGTTACAAAATGGCTTCCAGTTTGTGGGGGTAACACATTCATGTGATTGTATGTAAGGATATAATCTGAGTAACTGTAAATAACTGTTCAGCATGCGAAGAACTCAATATGAGTTTTGTCCCAAATATGAATATGGTTCTTATGAAAATTAGATCAACAAAAATATTTTAAGAATGAGAACTCATATGTGGACACAATTGTACACTCATGACACATTCACAAACGAAGCTCAGTGATATAATGTTGATATGTGCAGCAGGTCATCATCCTCATGAAATTCCTTCATGGTTAAAATCAATTTATTTGCCCCCCAAGAAAAAAACAAAAAAAAAAACATGGCAGTAGTTTGAAACAATGTGGTTTTTCTTCTGGAACACTGAACCAGAACAGTAAATTCTGGTGGCCAAAAAACTATATTATATTCAAGCAGACATTTTAACAGTATAAAACTTTTATACTGTTAAAATTATTCATTTTAAAATGGAGTTGCAAGGGTGATGTCCATTTCCACAAATAGCTGTGTACATATTTCCATGAAAAAAATAAGCTCACGTGATTTTCTTCTGCTGAAGATGTATGTATCACTGGTATGCATGTATAACAATTATTTTACATTGATGGCTTGTTTTTAAGGAACAAATAACTTAATTTAGTTGCCCTTGTAATCTTACATAAAGATTGAGATTCTTATCTTATTTTCTCTCAATAAATATTACAGCCTGTTCCCATTTCCCATGGAATGACTCAAGTACAATAATGGCAAATGGAAAACTTAATTTATAAATCAGTGCTTTTTCATCCCTAAGCAGAATCTGCTATTTTACAGTAATGCTGGTTATATGATCTGCCTTTGTCCAACTGCCCTTGTTGCAGACACTGAAAATGAATACATCAGAGAAATCAAACTTGCTGTGAGCAACAAATTGTTTATATTCAACTTAAACTATATAAACTGTGGTTTGTGGCAGTTTCCTCCTTCTCTTCTAAGCTACATCATTCGATCAGCACTTCTGTTGCGTAGTTTCTAAATCCCCCCTCCCACCTCAGTGAAATATTATGGACAATATGCTGCTGTTACTTTGGGTAGGCTTCACTGACAGACATGGTATGCACCACCACAGAAGCTATGTGTGAGGCACCAATGAGCCTTGAGATGGTGAACCATGTTGAATGCACCTAGCCTACATTTTGAAGGACGCCATTGTGTTTGAAAATAATTGCCTGTGATGCATATAAATATAGGCAGATATAGGTTATGGGCTAATATGTGGAAAGGTGCATCTTGCAGTAGAGGCTAATCAGGACTGTTGTTTTGCCCATCTATTCCACATAGCAGCATGTGCAGAATTCCACCCACTCACACACCATGGAGCAAAGAAATAATGAGCCATATTGTTCCTTGCCACGGTACCTCCTTCAAACAGAAAAATATCCAGAAATGGAGGTAGTTTGCACGGTGAGAGGTAGACTGGGTGCTATGAGGTGGGATGATGGAAGCCCCCTGTTGTTGGGGGGGAGGGGGGGGGGTCCTGTGAGGTGGAGGATGTTCCTGTTATTTTGTCATGTAATGTGTGAAATCCAACAAACTCTGAAAATACACGAATATCCAAAAATGCAGACAGGTGCTGAAAAGCACGGTAGACTGAATAACAAGGAAGAATCGGGACACTGTGCATGCTGCCATACATTTATTAACACTGAAAAACAAGCAAGATGTTGGGCCTAGTGGCTCTTCATCAGACTAGTCTCAAAATGTCGCTTCCTTTTTGGTGTTAATAAATATATTGCACAGGGAGCATGCACAGTGTGCTGACTCCTTTTTATTGAAAACCAATAAAAGTAAGTTCCTTAAAAAAGAGATTGTAAACCTGTACTTAACGTTGAACATTAGAGCCTGACTCACTGTAGCACAATAATTTCACCAAAATTCATTAATCTAACTGTAACTCAGCCACTTTACAGTAACACAGACATTTCACAGTAATACAATCGGAGTAACTGAGAGATTTTGAGTAGGGTTGGGCCAGGGAAGTTAGAGGGTCATGTGGTACTCCTTGGGAAGAGGAGAGCAGCAAAATCATGGCTCTCGCTTTCTTTTGCCTTCTCCCCCTTTCTCACTCTTTCCTGTGTGTGTGTGTGTGTATGTGCACCTTTGTGTGTGTGTGTGTGTGAGTACCCCGCATGCTTCACTGCCTCCAGACTCCTCCTCGTTCTAATTTATCAGTGTTTATTTATGTGGCACATGCCCTTACACAGAGTGACTTTCTGAGCTGTAGGATGTACGAGTGCAGAATAGAAATACCTTATTCAATGCAATATGCATCACAGCAGCACATCTCTGAGCAGCTGTCACATAGATTATCTTTATTTTTACAATGTGGTATATAAACACTGGGCAGCCTGTCAGCTGGGAAATCTTTATTACTCCAGGCATGTCTGGAACCAGCAGGTTTAAGAACCTTCTGTTTTCAAAAACGGCACATCTTTGTGTCTGCGCCACATAGTCCTAACACTAGCTGTGAATATTCCCATATTCTGTTACCTGTGTGAATTAGCATGTTGTGTTCCGAGGGCCAGCAGTAAGAGTTCCGTTGGGCAGTGTGACGGCCCTGGCCGTCTGCCCTCCCCGTTTGTCTAGAACTTCCTGTTTGTAACTCCCTGTTCTGTCTCTTTAAGGTCCTGTGCCGTAGGAGCCAGTTTGAGCGACTGGCTCCGCCCTTGATTAGCTGTACCTATAGGGGGAGAAGGCATAAAATGCCTGCTTGTAGCTGACTAGGCTCTCTCCCGATTCTCTGACCAGCTGGTGCCTGAGCACCTCCATTTTGTTTGGTTTTTCTTTGGTTGTTGCACCCTTCAACACCTACACACACTATACTGTTTTCATTGCGTCCACCCATGCATACGCATCCTGATTACCGATTCCACACTCCATTTCTTGATCTTTCATTTAGTTTAATAAACTTTTGTTAAGAAAACTGTTGCTACCGTGTGGACCTTCCCTTCTTTGTTATGGCCTAACCGAGCCGGGCATAACAGGCAGTGAGACCTTTTTCAGAGCTGCAACACGTTTTCTGCTATGGGAGAGAGGGTGTGAGCATGGTCTGGTTCTGCAGATATGGAATGGCATTAAACTAGAACCTTCACATCATACCTTTCTGCCGGTTCATCAGGCTGAGCCACAACACAATGAGGGGAGGCCTTTCAGAAGCTGCAAATCCACTTCCAGCCATCTAGACTGCCTTTCTGGGACATGGTTTATAAATGTGTTGTGTATCTGATGCTCTACGATTTAAACTGAGATTGCATTTCTCCTAGTTGTTTCTGTTTTCCATCCGACCAGACAAGCTCTGCAAATGGGTGTATGCTCCTATGTGTTTATTATGGGATGTTATTTGTCAATAGAATGACAGTGATGGGAGAAGATGTATGCTCCAGCACTTGCATTCAGATCTGATACTGGGGAAATTTTACATAGGCCTACCTCCGGAAATGGTTCAGATTGGATTCAGACAGATACAACCCATATCTTATTTCTGCACCCACAGCTGAATTATTGATTGCAACATTCATTATATTTGTCAAAAGAATTGGCTACATGCTACATAAAAAGTCAAGAATAGGTTGGTTTCTGTTTTTTTCCCTGCGCTTTTTATAACCTGGTAAACCCAAGTACTTGAGTGAGGTATTGGTGTAGTCAGCGGCATTAATTTATCCAGTATAGGCTAAGCAACAGTGAGAGGCAGCAGATTCTGCAATCCTCCAAGGTAAAGACTGAATGCAGAATTAAATAACTATGGAAAGACCATCAAAACAGGCTGTGAAGTGGCAGTGATCACTATAGCCCAGAGGGATAGTCCTAATTGTGGCCCTGAGGGACAGAACTAACAGTGGCCCTACAGCATAACACAAGTCAAAAGTTGTTCTTAACACTGTCTACAAATTAAATGCAGGAATTTTTCTGTTCTCCGTGAAATGTAATTCTTTCATTTACAGTTAAATCAAAGTTAAGGACAAATTTTGGTTGAACACAGGTTAAAAACACTTTGGTATTATCATTTAGCCAACCTGCTGAGCTGCACTGCACACACACACACACACACACACACACACACAAAACACTGAATTGTTCCTTTCATGACAGTGAATTACCCATGATCCTGGCCATTATCTTCAATAATTCTATGAAAAAATATAATTATGAGCACTACAGAATACAGGCATAAAGCCAAGACCTGCACACCATTCACTGAGGGAAGAGACTGCACTTGATGAAAGGCTGGAAGCATTTCTTTCATTGAGAGTGAGGGATATTATGTCTGAGACCAACCATTTTAAAGGCTGACAAAACACACCAAGGCCAGGCCTGCCTCATTTATACATTTGCCTCCTTTCCATGCCCCCTTTCCTCTAATCTGAACACGTCACAAGGAAGGGAAGAGAGGAAAAAACTGTGAGCAGCAAAGGAATTTGGACATCCTCCAAACCTGGATACCTCAAAGGAAGTGTGGCTAATTAAAGGCTCCACATCTTGAAGACACAGACAGAATGAAATGGCAAAGTCATGGCTTTTTTTTTCATTGCCGTTTAATTAATGTTCAGAAAAAAATAATTAAAGAATTTGCAATTCAAGCTTCAGCAGAGCGTCTCATGCAATGAATAGACTGCTATCTTGCTCCTTCAGTCAGGAAGGAAATAAACACAAAATGCCAAGTAAACAAAGCATGGAAATCTCATCAGTAATGAGAGGCATTACCACTATACCTTCCATAACATTTTTAAAAATGATTTTATTCTTTTCTTGGTTTTACTCAGTCAACTGACATTCAATTTTACGCAGCTGCTATGCAGGTCTGTCTTCATGTCACATACTATGCAGAAAGCAAACAGTAATATACAAAGAACAACCACAGAACAGCTGAATAGCTATTGGATGAAAGGTAAAGTATTGATGGACTATTATGCTGTACATTCATATTCACATGAATATTGATATGACAAACACCACTTGCATTTCTTCAGCAAAACTTTTCAGTTGCAAAAGCCTTTTTTAATCTTTTAAGTTACAAAACACAATATCATAGAAAACATTTTTTGTTTTGTTTTCTCTTTAAAAGACATTTTAAAAACAGCCCAAAGGAAATTAAGCATCTGGTGTTTTTGCACCATAAGAGATCTGCAGAGCCACAGAGAGAGAGAGAGAGAGAGGCTAGAACATTCCGCGTCTTGGCGAGAGCGGAAGAGTGGCAATGACGCACAGATAGGGTCTGAATCGCTCAGGCAGAGGAGTATTTAAGGCCATGGATTGGTCTGTATTCCAGGCTCTGAACACCCACAGAGCACCGGAAATAAATAAACACAAATAAATAACTGAACAACCATTACTGCGAGAGCGTCACCCTGCTCTTTCACCCCTTCCTCTGCTAACACTGCCCTCCACACTGATGCTGACTTCACAGCTATCATCAGAAGGCAAGGAGCCACTGCACTCAAAATCCACACCGTCACTTACATTAAGACAACAACTGTTCAAGTAAAAAAAAAGCCCCTTCATCCTGCGTATGAAAAGTATGCATGTGTTTTAAGGGCGTTTGCTGTACAGTGTGCTTGAGTGTCCCTGTAGAGTTGGAGGGTTGCAATCCAGGTCAGTGTGTAATAGCGTGTCTGTGTATTGTATGTGCATGTGTGTGTTTTGTACGTTCTTTAGCGTGTGTGTTTGCTTATAATAACGTATGTTTTTCATGGTTGTGCATGTATAGCATGTGTGTGTTTGCAAATAATGTTGTGCGCTTCTAGTGTGTTCATGTGTACAGCAAGTATGTGCATAACGCGTGTGTGTTGCGTATATGTGCGTCCCTGCAGAGTTAGAGGGTGGTAATCTGGGTCAGTTCACCCCCGACGCTCGGTCCAGGTATCTCCTTGGTTACCCTGTCCGGCTCCAAGCCTAGTCAGGTGTGTTTGCCGCGATCCGGGGGCACCACGCTGTCGGGGGGCGGCACGCCGTCGCAGGGCATCTCCCGGGCGATGCTGCGGAGGCGGCTGGACTGCTGCATCTCCAGCGGGAAGCCCACGGGCTGGCAGAACCCGCGGAAGCAGCGCTTGAAGTTCTCGTCCAGGAAGGCGTAGAGGACGGGGTTGAGGCTGCTGTTGGCGTAGCCCAGCGCGATGCAGAAGTGCATGAGCGCCACCGTCAGCAGGCTGCCCAGGTTGACGCCCAGCGACTGCGCCAGCGCCATGATCTGCACGGGCGTCCAGCACACCACGAAGGCGGCCACCACCACCAGCACCATGCGCGTGATGCGGCGCAGGTTGCGGTCCTTCTCGCGCGAGCCGGACAGCATGCGCACGCTGCGCAGCCGCCGCACCATCAGGCTGTAGCACACGCTGATGATGGCCACCGGCACCACGAAGGAGAAGACGAACACACAGGCGCCAAACACCGGGTCCCAGTAACTGCGGGGGTCCGGCAGCACCACGATGCACTCGATCCCTGCAGGTGGACAAAATAAGGGATCAAGGGGTCAAGGGTCAATGAGGAAAAAAATCAGAGACTGTTAGGATGAGTTATCATTAGCCCCAAGCTTGGATCAAATACATTTCTGAAAATGTTTTGATTCTTTTAATGGTACATCTTGAAAACGTTCCAGCAGATACCTCAGAAATATACCTGAATACCTGAGGCGTACAGTCTTATGAAATCATTTTCAGCTGAATGTTCTTAAGAAAATGTATTGAGGTCTAAACGGTTTTAAAGTATTTCAAATACTTAGTTGACACAAGTCTGGCTGGCACCCATTCTTTAGACCCATCAGGTAATCGGTTCTGTACTCTTCATATTGAAAGTTGTGCTTCCCTTCTGTTGAAGCTGAAAGTTTCCCATTACAGAGCATCATGAATATTCACGAAGGGGTGCGACCAAGCACAGTGCCTAGGGAATGTGCATTTCGTACAGTGATTTAGCACCAGAAATCCTGTTACCAACTGGAATTAGTTAAGCAGAGTGGATGGAAGCAGGAGATGACCCTTTACTTTATCAACAGAATCTGTGCTGTCCACTTCCGTCGTCAGTGATACAGCTGGTGGCAGGGGGGTTCCATAGTTTTCCACACCATTGTGTCAAGTAAGGACATTTCATCTTAGAAACCATCTCCCTTACGTTCCATCCTGCCTGCTTATGAATATAGTCAGCCAATTCCATGGCTTTTATTGTCAAATAATAAAATATGAAAATTAAATATTCCTTGTGAAGCACACCATTATATATCTGTACAGTGAGTGAGATTAATCGGACACACTCAGATTCAGATCCAATTTAAGCCTGTACGAATTTAAACCTCAAACATGAACAGGAATGCCAGCATACATTATTACCTCTCCAATAGGAAACGCCATAAGTGAACACAAGTGAGCTGGACGATAATCGTTCTAGAGGGCCAGTTGTACGGCAAGTACCCCTGTGCAACACACCAGGTCTGTGAGCCAGCCCACTGTCTGACCTGAGTGACGTCAGCTTTGATTTGCATCAGAGGCTATAACGTGTCACAGTGGCTGTCTGCTTTCCGAAACCACACATCGTGATTCTGTTCAATTCACGCGCACTTTATCTTTTCTATTGTGTACTTTGCTCTAATCTGGAAGCTATTGAGCCTGTGTAAATTGCCTGCCATAATGGCATTTCATCCAAGGCGAATTCACCCTTTCCCAAATAAGCACTAAAAACTGTAATGAACTTCAGCTGTAGAAGGATTGCTTGAGGGAATATTACATTAGCACATTTGGAGAGACTGCTCAAGAGCATCCAAACCTTTCTGGGTAATAGCTGTTCACTGACTGTAGTAAAAATTTATAGAGTGACCAGTCTGATACTGGCATGGTATGGAGTTTGCCCCCAGAGGTGAAACCATGGATTCATGAGACAAACCTAATTCTGAACTCTGTGTTCCTAAGATTGCAAGTTGTTTCTTCCAATCACTGAAGCTAAAATATTACAGTTTGGTGCCTTCTCTGATTCATATGGCCAAGCACTATTAGCGTGTCAGAGGGTCACAGAGCACTGGAACCACATAGCACCGGCTGCTCCTCTTACCAACCAGAACCTCCTTTCAGAAGCCAAAGTAATGGAAGAAATGCAGCATCTGGGCATCTGATTAGTCTACAGAATATGTGGTGGTGGATGAAGTCTGGCAGCAGGCACGGTCAAACCTGCCAAATGCAATCAAGTCTTATTACAGCCTGAAATCAGCTTGATAAATAACGTCACACTTCCTCCTGAAGTGTCCTTGCCTTCGCCAGGAATTACTGAGCAGCAGTGCTGCATAATACTCAGTATATAACTCAGTTTGCTGCTGTTTCTCCTTTTCCAAAATACACAGGCTGAATTACTTTTTGCACGTGTATAAATGGACTGTACGTAAACCGTCACATGAAGGTTATGCCACAGCACATGCAGTAAGACTGCAGTTGTAATGACAGTCCATGTGTGCAATGCAACAGTACAATCAATAGAACAGAATTGGAAAATGACCTTTTTCCCATGGCGCGCAGGCAGGACTGTCGTAGGAGCTAAGGACACACAGCTACAACCACCGATACAGATGTTTGGACACACGGAGGACAACAAATAACGTTACAGAGGTGAGGACATGCGATGACTAGCTAGCTATATAGTTAGTACAGTTGTGCCGTAGGTCTGGACGGTTTCGTGCTTGTTAATTTATCATCCATTGAGGATGTTCAGTGAAGTTTGGAGTAAACTTTGCAAACCATGACCAAGCAGCACTACCTATATCTCTAATAAAAAAAAGAATACTCTCATTTGAAATTGTTCATATCAGTGAGCATATGATACAGAAGCTCCACCCATTCTGTGAAGCCAACTTGGTGACTTAGAACAAGTATTTGGTGAGACGGAGCACTTGCCGATGGGCATGATGGGAATTCTCCCAGTGAGTTCACCTTTCATGCTTCCCAGTGAAGGAGAATGGACTGCGGATGAACTTCAGCAGGGCCACGTGTGTGAGAATTACAGCCATCATCCACCCACCGTTCCCCCCTCCCACACACCCTCAAAGGTTGCTCAAAGACCGCCGCTTCAAAAGCCTCCATCACAGCTTCCAAGTGAAAGTGCCCAGAAATTTCAACACTAAGTAACTCTTCCAAAATCACAGCAGAAGAGAAAGAAAGACAGCGAAAGAGAGAAACTCTCACTGTCTCATTTTTGGCATTTGAGCGATGAATCACATGCATTTGACGCATCCTGCAGGACGGCATCAAAGAGGCGTTTCGAGCAGGAGCCGAGCCACAGAACGCAAACCACACAACGCCAATGACCCAGCACTGCAACAACAAAAAGCAGATGCTACCCTGATGAGGTACACAAAGGTGTGACGATCCTTGGAAAATACAATTGCTTTTTTATGCTAAAAATAAGACCTTGGCTGAAGCCTAGCACCTTTTTAGCACAACAAAGTGTTTATTTTCTTGAGTGTGGATAAGGCCTTCACAGAAACCAGAAATGAAAAAAAACCAGATGGAAGAGAAAAATCTCAAGATGGAGATGAGGAAAAGAATGAGGTGGTAGATTCTTTACTGTCATTAAAACATTCCTCTCAGATAAGGAGGTGCTGGCTATAGGAGGTGAATGAGATCTGTGCTGACTAGTGTGAGTCACAGGTGCTTAAGTTGAGCCCTGAGAGTGCTATGGATCACGCTCCTCACATGAAGTGTTTATACTATAAAACGCGTCCTCTTTTGTGAGGAAAGCATTGCAAATGTGGCCCTGATGGGCAGAGGCTGCTCAGGGAAGGAGGGCCGGGAGCCACAGCAAACCCTGAAAAACACTCTTCACACAATTGACAGTAACCATGGAGACAAGGCCATGACTTCACCAACCTCACTCCCCCCCACCCCCCGTTCTCAAACACCCCTGCATTCATCTCCACCTCTATAAGACCTTATGCAGCACTCCAGCTTCATGCAGTCAGAATACAGCCAGACCTACATTGAATGTAAAATTATAAATAAAAAATTTCAATGAGACATGTTACTAACTTAATTAACTGTGCAAACACTACATTCGTCCAGTTTAACCAGACATCAAGCAAACAAAAATGTAATGATGTAATACATAAATATACTGTGAGCCCCATAATGCTTGAGACAAAGAGATATTTTCTTTGATTATCTTGATTTGACTCGGTACTCAATTTTTGATATGCAATTTTAGATTTGTAATCAAACAATTTACACGTGGTTAAAATGCACATTTTCATCTTTTATTTAAGGGTATTTTTATACATGTTGGTTTCACCATGTAGAAATTACAGCAGTTTTTATACACAGCCCCTCCATTTCCAGGGACCATAATGTTTGGGACATATTAATGTTATTTAAATGATAGTAGTCATGTTTAGTAATTTGTTGCATATCCTTTGCATGTAATGACTGCTTGAAGTCATTAGTTGCACTAGTGGCCTTAAGCTTTCTATTCATCACACGTTCAGTTCTATTCAGATCAGATAAGTGACTTGGCCTGTCAAGCATTATCCAATTTTTGGCTTTGAAAAACTCCTTTGTTGCTTTGGAAGTATTTTTGGGATCACTGTCTTGCTATGGGTTGAAGCACCTTCCAATGAGTTTGGAGGAATTTCGTTGAACTTGAGCAACTAAGATGCTTCTGTACACTTCAGAATTTATCCTGCTACTGTTACCAGCAGTTACATCATCAATAAAGACAAGTGAGCCAGTATCTGTGGAAGCCATACATGCCCAAACCGTAACACATCCACCACCATGTTTCACAGATGAGGGGTGGGGGTGCTTTGGATCTTGGACAGTTCCTTTCGCCCTCCACACTTTGCTCTTGCCATCACTCTGATACAAGTGTATCTTGGTCTCAGCTGTCCACAAGACCTTTTAACAGAACTCTGCAGGGTCTTTTAGGTATGTATTAGCAAACTGTAACCTGGCCATCCTGTTTTGCGACTAGTGGTTTGCATCTTGCAGTGTAGCTTCTGTAGTCCTAGTCATCAGCGGCAGGTGTCACTGACAGATCCACACCTGCCTCCTGGAGAGTGTTTCTGATCTGTCTTGTCAGGTGTTTGGGGGTATTTCTTCATTATGGTAACAATGCTTCGGTCATCAACTGTAGAGGTCTTCCTTGGTTACCCTTTGTGATGATTGAGCTCACCAGTGGTCTCTTTCTTCTTAATGATAATCCAAACAGTTGATTTTGGTAAGCCTAAAGGACGGCCAATGTTTTTTCTTATTTCTCAGCCTTATAACAGTTTTCTTGAATTTCACTGGCACAACTCTGGTCCTCAGCCTCAAAAGGCAATTAAAACCCTAAAACCACTAAAAGCAATAAAAATGCACTTTAACCACATGAAAACTGTTTGAATACAAATCTAAACTTGTGGAGTGCAAAGCCAAATCAAGAAAAATATACCTCTTTGTCCAAAACATTATAGAGCTCACTGTACATTCATATGTTATAATACATATCTCCATATGTGGACAGCAAGGTGTTCTTCTCGTTAGTTGAAAAAGGGAAAAGTAGCCAAAAATGGTTAAAATTGACTTACTTTCTAAAGCTTAAAGGTGCTGTTGATTGAGGATGGAGAATTAGAATTCAGTTTTATTTTTCGAGTCATAAATGAATTATTAAGCTATTTTCATTTCATCAGGAATGTCAGTTATGTGCAACACTGGCATTTCAGTTCTTTCTTATGTACTTAATTACTGTGCTGTGTATTTAACAAATATCCCTCCATGATGTAATAATACAAATCCATCCATCCACTGTATAAAAGGGTCACGGGGGTGCTGGTGCCTATCCCAGCATGCATTGGGTGAGAGGCAGGAATACACCCTGAACAGGTTGCCGGCCCATCACAGGGCACACACACCATTCACTCACACACTCATACATAGCGGCAGTTTATCCAGTTAACCAAACCTGCATGTCTTTGGACTGTGGGAGGTAACCAGAGTACCTGGGGGAAACCCACACAGACATGGGGAGAACATGCAAACTCCACACAGAAAGGCCCCAGCCAGGATTTGAACCAAGGACCTTCTTGCTGTGAGGCAACAGTGTAATAATAATAATAATAATACTTTTTATTTGTGAAACATTTTCCCATGCTGAATGCACTGTACTAAGTCTGTACTAAGACTAGATAGTAACCATCATAGGATGCTGCATGCTACATGCCTGGAACACCTTCCTGTGACTTGAACAGTGATTGGATGATGTACTCGTAGCCTAAGTTGCTGTGAGAAATGTTCACCAGCTAGTGAAATGATTTTATAAACATTCCTGGTCAAAAAAAAAAAAAAAGTGGTCAAAAGTTGTGAATACATTGCGTTCTCATGATTAAATGTTCCTGCAAAATGTAACAAATAATTGTAACAAATAACAGTAACAAATGAATTGCATTCACTGCAACCCAACACAACCTTTCTGCGATGTTGTTAAAATTTACAGTAACATTTGGTTCTATCCAGCCATCTGAATGAGAATGTGTACACGTACGTGATGTACTGTAAGTCTCCATGGAGACGTGTTGCATTGGTAAACTGCAATGCAGGATGCAGGAGCTGTTTCTGGCCATGAGCTCATCACTTGGAGCAGATTGATTTCATCGCTGCCCTCAACTCTCTCCTCCTTACAGCTAGTGTATAATCAAATACAAGACTGCAATTTACATAAGAGCAGAGACGCCTTATATGTCTTCTGCAGAGATGTTATACTACAATAATTAACGCCAACTTTTGCTGATATGTGTTGTACTGGGACTTCTGTGTGACTGTACTTTAATCCTATAGTGACTGTTCATGCTGTTTATTTATCCTGGATTAGTGCATATTCCTACATTAGAGACAGAAAGGAATACGTTGGCATATTAAATTGTGCTGTGAGTCATTTTTTCTTCTCTCATATTAGTCAAAACTGCCCCCTCACGAACAATAAATGGTGGTCCTGGAGAGCTGGAGGGTCTGCTGATTTTTGTTTTGCACGCAATCAATTGAAACAGCTAATTACACAGCTAACTCCCCTCACCTGATTTCTTGGAATCTAAACTGATTTGCAATACAAAACAGCCTGCCTCTGCAGCTCTGCAGGACCAGGGATGGTCAACCTTTGCTCTGAGTACATACCATTAGGCTCCACCTCCACGTCCCCCATCATCATGGCGGGGGCCCCGATGGCGGAGGCCAGTGCCCAGACGCAGACATTCACCACCTTGGCCTTGGCGGGGGTGCGCATGTCCAGCGCTTTGACGGGGTGGCAGACAGCGATGTAGCGGTCAACGCTCATCATGGTGAGCGTGAAGGTGCTGGTGAACATGTTGTAGTAGTCGATGGAGATCACCACCTTGCACAGCAGGTTTCCAAAGGGCCAGAACCCCAGGAACACATCGGCCCCCTGGAAGGGCAGGGTGGCCAGCACCAGCGAGTCCGCCAGCGCCAGGTTGAAGATGTAGATGTTGGTGGCTGTCTTCATCTTTGTGTATCTGCGATATACCAACACGTTAAAAAAACACATCAACCAATTAATCAAACAAATAAACAATACATCAATCAGTCTTTATATTAGTTTAACACCAGGTATAAACAAGCTGTCACACAGGGCTTCACAATTGCCCAAACAGAATAAGTAAAACAAAATGATACAAAAGTACAAACAAAAAAACCCTAATTTTGAAAATAAATAAATAAATGAAAATAATGATAATCCACTTGATTATCCCTTAAAAAAGCAATCCAGTAGAATTGAAAATGGTGACATGCAGAAAATAACTGCTCAATATGTATGAGGATATTGGAGAAAATAGCCCAGAATCTTTGAGTGACAGTGGAGCAGCTGGTTTAACACGGTTATTTTGAGCTTAAGAACAATGAGATGTACAAAGATGGCACTTCTACATGATTGGTGGTCATCTTAAACTCTGTTACCTACAAAAGTGAGACACGCCAAACATCACACCAGTCACAACCAGTCACAGTGCAATAAATGCAAAAAAAACAAAGGGAGCACTTTTGAATTGGTAACATTTCTGCTATCTCCAACATCATGGTAGTTTATGTAAGAGCAGCATAATAAGCAAGAGTGGGAAAACCTGGAAGCAACACGATAACTTAATGAATGGAACATTTTTGAATGGTTGCTTTAATTAATGTGAACAAATAATGCATTAACATATTTGTTTACAAAGCGCTATTGATGGCAATGCACAGTAATTGCTCAGGAATGCAAACAGAGAGCTTGCAAAAATGATTACAGCTGAAGGGAGAGCACCAGTTTACCTACTGCAGACCATCAACCATCAGCCTACCACAGACCAACTATCAACATTCAAAATCTGTACTGTAAAGAAAGACTGAGCAAAACTAAAAGCGGACCGGTCAGCAGTTCATCCATAAGAGCAGATTTAACATTATAACTGAGCCACACAGATGGCATGATGTCACATAACAGCAAAATATTTCAAAATAGAAACAAAGACAGATGAATGTGCCAGCCTACAACAACATGGCACCCACATTCTCCATACTATTTATTATGAGCCCCAAATTTGGGCAACACGTCAATAGAATGATGCCACACTTGCCCAACCCACCGCAGAGCTCTGCTCTTTGAACACACAGGGTGTTTGCTCTGTATGTGCGTGTGTGCACGTGAAGGTGCATGTGAAAGTGCACATGCTTGAGACTGAGGCACTGCATCCAACTTTCTAAATAAAGAGATAAGTGGATAACTCCAGATAAAAAAGACAAATCCAGTTTCCTGTAATTCGTAAAACTCGATGTATAAGCAAGCTAACATGGCCTATTGCAACAGTAACTATGCAAGCAACCTCCAGTTTATGCTTGAACGTATCTAGTAAATATTTCAAACATTAAAAAATGATTTTATCAGACACAGTAGAAAATAAGAGGGAATAAAATATGATTCACTGCCAAGTGAACTGTCAAGATTAATAATTCTTTCATGGCTTTACATGGAGCGCTCCAATCGGAACAGCATGAGGAAAACCCTAATCTTATAATTGGAACAGCATGGGAAACAGCCTCATCTTGTAATCAGTACAGCATGGGAAACAGCCTCATCTTATAATCGGAACAGCATGGGAAACAGCCTCATCTTGTAATCAGTACAGCATGGGGAACACCCTAATCTTATAATCGGAACAGCATGGGAAACAGCCTCATCTTATAATCGGAACAGCATGGGAAACAGCCTCATCTTGTAATCAGTACAGCATGGGAAACAGCCTCATCTTATAATCGGAACAGCATGGGAAGCAGCCTCATCTTGTAATCGGAACAGCATGGGGAACACCCTAATCTTATAATCGGAACAGCATGGGAAGCAGCCTCATCTTATAATCGGAACAGCATGGGGAACACCCTAATCTTATAATCGGAACAGCATGGGAAACAGCCTCATCTTATAATCGGAACAGCATGGGAAACAGCCTCATCTTGTAATCAGTACAGCATGGGGAACAGCCTAATCTTGTAATTGGAATAGCAAGGAGAACCACTCTGATCAGCTCTGGACCCAGAAATGCTTTCTGAAAAAAGACGGTTGTTTGTTTGTTTGTTTCTTAATGAGGGCATAACTCACTGATGTGCTTTGACTGAGACATGGTTTTTCAGTAACCACCATCCACAAAAATATCTCTGCTCCCCTGTTGTGTGCAAATCACTGGCGCTAAACTTAAAAGTGGCCAAATGTGAGATGGTTCCCCCATGCAGCGTATCTGATTTCAGAGCTAGGTTGGACATCTTTAGAACACTGCAGTTAACCCAGTCAGCTTTCCCCTTGGACACTGGGGATCTGGATACATTTCTCCCATCAACCAAATGCCTTCCACTTGCTAGGTTTGCACAGGAATTGCTTAGTTACCAACCTAGCAAAATTGAGTTTAAAATAGATCACCCCTTCGGCCTGTTTGTGTGTCTAATCTTTGATGCTTTATGGGGAAATATTCCTCCTTTTTTGCATGCACACGCATATAAAAATATAGATATGCTCAACAATGACTGAGAATTTTAATAATAGGCTGTTTTGCATTCTGCATGTCAGAAAGCTGTGTCTCGTTTGTGTGATGCTTACTGCATTTTCCACTGTTCACCTCCAAAAAAAATTTCTATATAGGCACATATAATGTGGAGTCATAAAGTATGTACAAGATTGAATCTCTCTCATGGTACACACAGCTCACACAAATGCAGTTCTGGAGTAGCTTGGTTGCTAAAAGTACAGGCTCAACCCTGTTGGCATGAGTTTGAGCCTTGGCTGTGTTATTTGGTAATTATTAGTTTGAGTCTGCAGCAAAGGGACACAGTATGTTTTGCCCATGATGAGTAGTATGAGTTTACTTCAGCTGGGATTTCTCAGGTCACTGTTGCAGGTAAAAAGAAATTCATTTCCTCCAATCAACACTAGCCCTTTCTTGTATTGTGTGGCTTGTCGAGTTTAAAATAGATACAGACTTTTCAGTATTTGATATTATATTTTATTATCATCTTATTGTGTATAATAAATCATGTTTTATATTTATTAATAATATCGTGACTGTAATTCGTACAGCTGATGAATAACAGGTGTGCTCTGGAAGGAGAGGAATGTTTCCCTGTCTGTGACACCTGACAGCTGTCTGTCTGCAAATATTGCTGGCATATTTTCAGGACTGCCACCACAGTACTGTGGCCAAATCAAGTCATTCTGGGGCTCCTTTCATGAAAAATGAGATGTGATCACCTTGCTCCTCTTTTTAAGGGATTTCACAAAGAAATGACAGTTTCATTAGACATCTGGTAAAACGTGGGAAGCCTGCGGGAAAAAAACAGTCACTCAGCTGTCATTATCTTTTCCACTATCTCACTTTTTTTCAAAAGGGCAATGAGTGGGCTCATTTATTGACAAACAATATAAAAAAACTGATGGTTGTAAGAACCAAGTAGGCCGACTGAGAATTTTACACCCCAAACAACACAACGATATTGTCAATATTAAAAATCCACACAAAATACAACTGCCTACCATCATATTCATTCATTATATGACAAAGTTGGGGATTCTAATTATTACAATTAGAAAATTATATTAGATGTTCACTGAAGATAGGGTATATGTCAAATAAGGGGACCAATATTAATGTGCTCAATTAAAACTTGTATTAGATGTGCATGCTGAATTCTAGCAGCCTACATATTGTACATTAAAGGGCCGGAGTCCTTATTAAGAACAAACTTCTGATTTTTATTATAGGGCTATGATACACTGAGCTGAGCAGTTCCTCAAAATGACACCCAAATAGACAAAGAAAGAATAATAATATTCCCTCACAGTGTAAGTGTACAATGTGATAAGAATTGCTTTTCTTCTCCCTGCTAGCAAAACAAATGCCACACTTGGGAGGGGAAGGTGGTTTTGGGATTACCCTGAAGTACTGGCATATTTATTAGGGAATTTCTGGATGAAATTTTGTGAAATGTGTTTTGACCATGATTTGCTACCTGAGATTGCATATGCACTTTCATTAAATGAGCCCCAGTCTTTAGACTGACGGCAGTGTGCTGCTTTTATTCATGAGGAGGGAGGGAAAAGATGGCAATACTGGGACAAGGAAAGATGTAAGGGTGCGTGGGTCTGGGGAGGGCGGTGTGGAGTGCATATGGTCAATTACACATACTCTTTTTGTCTTCAATACCAACCCGCATTTCACATTGTAAAACAATAAGAAGGCTCAGGTGCAAAACATAGAGTCTCATTTGCAGTTTTATTCTTCTCTTGTGAGAGGAATAGACTGGAGGCGAGTAAGTCAAAGGTATGAGGTAGGGGGCCTCCTCTCTGGAGCCTTATACAGGGCTAATGAGTCTTTGGTGATCAATGCTGTACTAATATCTCCAGACAGACCAATCACAAATCGTTGCTTAGTTGCACCAATCACAGTTGCATTCTCAGCACATATATTTTTTTATAGTTTTACATATATAACTATCCTGTAAAACATAGCACAGACTGACATTCTATGAGGCCAGCCCCTGCACCTGCTTTGCCATAGAGTCACAAAATTTGGTACACAGGTCCCTGTCCTCATGCTGAACAAATTTGCCTCGAGAACCCAAAAGCGCTTCTAGGTAGGTTTTCCTTCATTTTTCATTTTTTCGTTGACGAGCCAATTAACTTTCAGTTGCTGTAGCTTTTAATAAATATGTGAATTCCTAAAATTTCAATTTGATAGTCATGAAACTTGGTATGTACATTGGGAACTAAATCGAGTCCAGCCATAAAGAAATGACCCAGTTTAAATGATCGAATCTGTGGCACGATAGTGCTCGCCGGATAATATTCAAAAATTTTGAAACTGGCTGCAGTGACTAAACCCTCATTAGGAACATACCCATGTGCATTATGAGTCATCACCATCTTGAATTGGCAGCCATTTTGGATATGTACTCATCCATTACTTCTCAAGCCCACATGCTTGTGTGTTGTTCAGTTCAGAAGGGTGATATCTCTTACAATTGGCTTAAGAGGTCCACTTGCACCATGATTGGTCAGTCATTGTTTAACCTCCTTCATGTAAAATATTGACTGTTTTCCGTCATTCTTTTATGAAGCATGAAAGGAACACGCCTTCTGCCTTCAAAGACTATTTAGCATATGAATACAAAGGAGATCTTGACACTGCACTACAACTCAGAAAAACAAATTGGTTTAGAATATTCACAACACGCACCCTGGTTCTTATATGTGCGTGACATTTATGAAATTGAATGCAGCCAATCAGATAGCTAGCTGTAGCTCATCAGTGTTTTTCCCGGCTCAAAATAGGGTTTCTGTGGTGACTTTGCGTGATGGACGACTACGGTCGGTCTAGCTTTACTGCAACCATAAACTCGATGCATTGTCTCCCTATATTTACCTACATTTAGAATGTAACATTCCGGTCTTCAAGAGAAAACCACAATGCAGTGAGAGGCTATAAAAAATGAAACACGTGCAAAAATGTAAAAATTGGAACTTAGGATACAATATTAATTAACCTTATAACTTAATTAATCCACACAAATGCCAGGTTACTGTATTAAATTACTGTATTTAATTGATTATCACATAATTTGCGTATTTGCATAGAATTGCCAAATCCTGAACCATTTCCCACTTATTCCGTTGTAAAAAGATTACATATTTTCATAAACCATTAGGGGATATTTCGGATAGTGTCACAGAATTATGTGCAATTACATTGTACATATAATGATCTACAAATAGACATCAAAAGTCATTAGATGCTACACTACTATAAACCGACCACTCCCCTATTTAGACATAAAATGCCAAAATTTATGAAGGTAGGCGATTTCTGTTGAAAATCACGTTTATAGCAGACACCTCAGAGACACGTGATTGTCTGCACTCTGTTCCATTCTTTTGTGCAATTAAGCAGATTCTAGCTACTATAGACACAAAAGTGTCTACGGTTGCGCATAAACGTGAAATCAATCAAAATGTTAAAAACTTAAAATGCAGCATCATGCACAATCATAATCATTTTATAGGTTTCCTTGACTTCTTCAATAGGTGGCTCGAAAAAACACTTAGGAGGCCCGCCTAAGACATTTCAGCGCAGGAAAAACCCTGCTAATTTTAGCTAGATTTACCTCAGTCTTAACATTAGTGGAGCAGGATAGCCTACACAAGTCATTTTAAAAAAATGTGTTATTTAAAATATAAGGAACCAAAAAACCCAATTTGAGAAATGACATTTAAGAGATGTGTGTGTTCTTTAATTTTATAAGGGATTGGGATATCCCATGTTGAAAGACTGGATTTTATAAACTCAATTCTATGAAACGCCTGGGCCAGGCCATGACACTTGTGTAAGCTTTATTCAGGGGGCAGTCCACTAATTTAGCCAATTTTCTATATCAGTGTGACTGGTACGGCTGTATGCCGTGCTCTGTTATTAGCTTCACTAGAATGCGGCTTACACCACTGCATTCACCGAGAACAGGGAATCAATGAGTGGATAGGCTTCATTAGCTGAACGAATGGTCTCAGTCGCTTCATTCATTACCTACGGTAAGTGCTAAGTGAACAAGAGCTGCATTTGGTGTTGAGCTATAAGTCTCCCCCACTGACCTCTTTTGGTTGGTGTGTTAGCTGCTCTGGGAGGAGGATTTAGCCAGTGTTGTGCTGACCTTGCTCGCTGCACAGAGCCTGAGCTCCATGCACCTCTCCATCATGGAATTCCCAGTGTACCGCACTTCTGCCCATGCTACAGAATCCTCTCGGCTCTTCACACTGAGCTTAATACCACACACTGTGAATCAGTGCCTCGAGAACGCAGCAATAAAAACAAGGAGGTAACACACGCATAGATCATCTGGCTGTACACTGGCAACAGCTCCCTTCATCTGAGTGAACTTGCAACAGTGTATCGCAGGTCTGGTCGTGCACATAAGGGGGAATACATAAATAAGCTTCATGTTGTTAGAAAAGCAATACGAGCTGTTCCCTCCACATCTCCTTGTTTATGAGAAAACAAAAATAAAAGTAAGAGACACCATGCACCAGGTGTCTGGCTGTGCATTGGTAACATATTCTCTCATTTAAGTGAGAATGGAAAAATGAATATTTGATTACTAACATTTATGAAATATTACTACAAAGCACTGTGGTTTTGCATTTGTATCATTACATTGCATTACATTACATTACTTAACACTCTTATCTATATAAATGCAGTCCATGATTATCCAGAGCAACGTATAGAAGCAGAGCATACCAGTGTTAATCTGAGGAATAGGGAAAGGCTGCAATTTACCAAGATGACACAAAAGGCCCAATCATAATCAGTAAGTGTAGAGTAAACTAACCCAACAATTAGTATTGCAAAGATAAGTAAATACCACTATACAGATAACCTTGCAATACATGCAATTGTCCCACAAGGAAATCCAGAAACAAAGAGTGTGGATAAAGAGGGTCAGGAGAGCCATTGCTCAGTCTGAAGAGAGGGATTTTCAGACTGTGTCAGTTTTCTTAGGATTTCTGCTGCCCTGACCACAGTGGGAAGTTCATTCCACCACTGGGGGTCCACAACAGGCAGGACACATGACCTGGAAGTGCAGGCACATGTGTGGGTTTATGGCTATGGCTTGTGCAGTGGAGAATGGCTACACAATGCTCTACCTATTGGCCCAGAAATAGCAACCACTGTGCGCCACCTTCCTTCCCTGGCCTCTCTGGCAAGGCCTCACTCTCATATGGGTGACACACTGCTGAAATTTCAAGAAAGCATTTCTTCCTGGGAGGCCAGTGTGCTCGGGCTACACGGTTAATGGGCCAGCTGGTCATATGCACCATGGACCTTCATAAGACATCAGTGGGCAGTGACTGCAGCGCAAAGTCATAGGGTGAGATGGCCCTCTGACTGACTCGCTGCAAGGCCCAGACCAGGGGTCCTGCCACGACTGCCTCCATTGCAGGGCACAGGTTCATATGGCTGAACCAAGCTCGTAGCCCAGAGAGGGACCCCTACAGGATAAACCCCCACAAATGCCTCTTGTTGATATAATTGAGAAAAATGGTATTTATAGAGTATTTTTTTTTAGAGCGTAGCTCATACTGACAAGAACATGAGCAGCAGACATGCATCTCACAGCTGCCGCTAGTTTTCCATCCAATCCACAGCAGTCTCCAATGGGTGACGGTCAACCATGATTGCAGGGCAACAGAAGCTGGTGGCTTAGTGCAGCCCATCTTATGCTAGTATAAAGACCCAGGCAATACAGGCCCTCCATGACTATGTGAGGCTCAATGATGTCACCTGGCCTCCCAGCAGACTTGAAATTCCTTTACATGGTGTCTTAACAAAAATCTGCTTTTATTTAATCATTTTAAAGTGCATACTGATTTGCATATGAGGCAGATGTTGGACCAAACTGAGTACAATACTGTTAGATTCTTCATTGATAAAAATAATTAATTACTGATGATGATGAACATACTAGAGCCAATCAAATGCATAGATGAGCACGGTTAATCTTTCCAGTATCTCTTTCCAGTGAAAAATTACATTGTTGTTTGCTAGTCGCAACTGTGTGAAACACTTCTCTTTATCCAGTCAACACTATGAATATAATCAGGAAATTGCGATTGCATAATTTTTAACTAGAGGAATTAAATAATACAACAAAAAAAAACAGAATTAGAATTAGCCTAAAAAATGAACAATGTCTTGACAAAGATGTTTCAGAGTTATATTATACAGGCAGACCATTTATTGACTGCAGACCGACTCCCAACACATCATTGTTGTTGTTTCAATAAATCAAACCACACATCTACCAATGTGATTCAAGGTGAGCAATGTATTCACTCACTGCATATAAACCATTATTACATTTGTCCTGATGTAATGAAAAAACAATATTATGAATCTCTTATTAGATAATTACAGTGAATGGGTTTTGGTAATGACACTTGTGTGCAGATTTGAGCAGAGAGCTGAAGCTCCAGTCTCATTAGCTGACTGCAGACATTCTATTAAGAACATGGTGTTCACAGTCAGTTCAACACACGCTGGCCCCAGTGACAGACATCTGTGCCAACTAATTACTCCACCTCAAATGAAATAAACTGAGGATTTAGATGCTCAGAGCTATGCCATCACATTATTGGGAGACTGTATTACTGCAGATACTGTGGTGGTGCTAATTTCATTGCAATACCCCAAATGAGCTGCAAGCTCCTTTAAAATAAACCCACACACACAGTTTTGAGTCAGGTGCTTCAAAGAATTTTGTATTTTAAGCAATTTAACCATAATTTGCCTTCCCATTTCACCTTCTGTTGTCCTCTCATTTACAGACAGCCCTTAACAGAGCAGAGCTGTCTTGCTTACTGTACTGCACTTTAAAGGTACATTTAAAACAACATTACATACAGCTGCTACACTAATAACAACTTCACTTACAACAGTTACTCGAATAACATTAACTAGAACTTCACTTAGAGCTTTTACACTAATAACAACTTCACTTACAGCTGCTACACTTACAACAACTTCACATACTGTACAGCTGCTACAAGAATAAATACTTCACATACAGCTATTACACAAATAACAACTTCACTTACAGCTGCTACACTTATAACAACTTCACATACTGTACAGCTGCTACAAGAATAACTACTTCACATACAGCTATTACACAAATAACAACTTCACTTACAGCTGCTACACTTATAACAACTTCACATACTGTACAGCTGCTACAAGAATAACAACTTCACATACAGCTATTACACAAATAACAACTTCACTTACAACTGCTACACTACTAACAACTTCACTTACAGCTGCTACACTAATAACAACTTCACTTACAGCTGCTACACTAATAAGAATTTCACTTACAACTGCTACACAAATAACAACTTCACTTACAGCTGCTACACTAATAACAACTTCACTTACAGCTGCTACACTAATAACAACTTCACTTACAGCTGCTACACTAATAAGAATTTCACTTACAACTGCTACACTAATAACAACTTCACTTACAGCTGCTACACTAATAACAACTTCACATACAGCTATTATACAAATAACAACTTCACTTACAGCTGCTACACTAATAAGAATTTCACTTACAACTGCTACACTAATAACAACTTCATTTACAGCTGCTTCACTAATAACAACTTTACTTACAGCTGCTACACTAATAACAACTTCACTTACAGCTGCTACACTAATAACAACTTCACTTACAGCTGCTACACTAATAAGAATTTCACTTACAACTGCTACACTAATAACAACTTCATTTACAGCTGCTTCACTAATAACAACTTTACTTACAGCTGCTACACTAATAACAACTTCACTTACAGCTGCTACACTAATAACAACTTCACTTACAGCTGCTACACTAATAAGAATTTCACTTACAGCTGCTACACTAATAACAACTTCACATACAGCTATTATACAAATAACAACTTCACTTACAGCTGCTACACTAATAAGAATTTCACTTACAACTGCTACACTAATAACAACTTCATTTACAGCTGCTTCACTAATAACAACTTCACTTACAGCTGCTACACTAATAACAACTTCATTTACAGCTGCTTCACTAATAACAACTTCACTTACAGCTATTACACAAATAACAACTTCACTTACAACTGCTACACTAATAACAACTTCACTTACAGCTGCTACACTAATAAGAATTTCACTTACAGCTGCTACGTTAATAACAACTTCAGGAGTGTTTCAAAATGTATCAAGCCATTCAGAGTGAATTTCCTGTTCAGTAGGCAAAATGTTAGACATGTAACAGAACATCTTACCTATTGACTAAGCCCTAGGCATAGAAACACTTCAAAAACATTCCAACAGTATGATCAATGAAATACAGTAATATTGAAATTTGTGAGTATATTATTTCCTTCATAATGAACTGATATAAACTTTGTTGGAATTGACTTAATGCTGAGCAGTTTGCCTGGTGCGGCTGCTTCCTCGTGTTCTTGGCTGAAGCGAGATGATTCAGCACTCCACCCTAACCACTGAGAACTGAACCCTGACATATTAGCCCCTGCTGCAGCAGCGCAGCCCCGCATGCGCCCAGGGGCCAGAGAATGCCATTAAAATAAACACTGACGCAATCCGCTGCAGACTGTGTGCCTAAGAATCCATATGCATCCAATGTGTACCTTACAAATCTGTAGGCTAGAACCACACGTATAAATGCATTATTTTTTAACTATGTATTTGTGCATTCACAGGACCAAAACACATAGCTGTCAGCACCATTCTTGTACTGAAAAGGTCTCTCCTCATTTCCTCTCCTCCTCCAGTCCCTCATCCCTACATTTCCACTTTTCTTCCTTCTCTCTATCGTACCCCTCCCCCACTCCCATTCCCTCAGATCAGATAGAACTCACGCTACACACCCCTGAGGAACATTCATTCCCAAGCACTCTGTGGGGTCTTACAGCTAAGAGAGACTTTTATGTGGGTTTGAAGACCAGCCCCTTACTGCCCTTGCAATTGATGCTTAATGCTTATTAATCCTGACTGCACTGTGCTGTCGTAACTCATGGATGTGAAGGGCCAGGTACAGACTGCATAGAGAAGCCAGCACAGCTGACTGTGATTAGGTGCAGTCATCAATGAATAGCCACTATGGCTGATTTCGCAGGTAGAAACTGCAGTGAAGAGCCAGGATAGCTGTGGCTGGTGTAATGAATCCAGTCAGCAGATTCTCCCTCCATATGAGCCTCTGCATTGCACAATCTATCATATCTGTGAGGAGGAATCGGCTTTCACTTCCGGGTCCTTCACAGAAGAGTGAATAAGTTTTACTCACTCCTTTCTTCTCATTGGCTCTCATTTCTTTTTTACACCCCTTTCCTCTCCTACCATATCTTTCCTTTTCTGCTTCTGTTTTTCCTCCTCCTCCCGTCATCTGTATCTCTTTTCCTGTCCTCCTTTCTCATTTTCTCTTTCTCCCTCCTTCTTTCTGACCACTCCTCTCTCTGTCCTCCTCATCTCTCAGGAGAATGTGTTTCTGAGAATTCACAGCTAAAAGGTTTCTGCGTGTGTTTGAAGGTAAACCCTGGGCAGAATGTTGCTGTAGAAGTGAAGAAACAAGCCCTGCCTTGGGGCACACCACTGACAACCTAGAGGCTTTTCCAATATTTCAATTTTGAATGTCTAAATTTGGAACGTCCAAATTGAACTATGTACAAGTGTGCTCATACACCTTATGCCCCCAGCTGCCAGCTTGGGGGAGTGAAGACAATTTGCGGTTCTCCTCTGAAACATGCGGTGCCAGCCATGCAACCATTACTCCGGACCAATTTCAAATGGAAGGTTATGCTTTGTTCACCAGTGATATTGATTTAATTGAGATGGATGCAACATAAATGAGGAGAGCAGTTTTCACTGTGGATTAATTAAGATTAAGATGGATGAAACAACAATCAGGAGAGTCATTTTCACTGTGGATTACCTGCAAAGTTATTGCATTTATAACAGCCAAATAACTGTTATGCTATTCTCTGCTACAGCAGCCATTTTTGTTCACAGTGCCTTAACTCCTCAGACAGTTAGCTAATTATGCAACATTCTTGAGGGACAGAGAAATTTGGAATATGTTAATAAATGGCACATTAGCTGATATTTGTCTTGTTGACTGCTTAAAATTTTTAAAATTATTTTCCAGAATGTTTTCTACAAGAATCCAAATCCAGGCATACTTTAGCTAGAGGTATAAGATAAGGTAACCTCACTACTACCCAAAGTGTACTGAACTGAATTTTTTCAGTGATATCTGAATATAATACCCTTTTTATTCCTTAAATTATTATAACTTCTGTGAATACAGACCAACCCACACAGCAAAAATAAGCACTACTGCGCCACACAGCATTGACATGAGTACAAAGTCCACCCACTATCTCTGGAAACAGAACTTGCTTGCGCAGACTTGCTTCTCTCCTGGTGAGTGTCTTACACTGTGGCACGGCTGCATCACGTGCAGTTTCACGCTGCAGACCACCCATACACTGCAACCTGAAAAACTAGCAGAGTCCAGAAGCTCTCCAGGGTCAGAGGACCAGGGGCCTGCAGAGAAGCCGCTGAGCCTGCAAGGGGGTGTAGCTAGTTAGGCACTCCCACAAAGAGGGCTGTCCATGCGTGGGGTCCAGAACCACACAGCAGGTGGGGCTTGGGTCAAACCCCAACATCTCTGGTTTTGAAGTCAACAAACTGCTTGGCTAGCTCACATTCCAGGTGTTCACATTTCAGGTCTGCACCTCTCTGTGTTGTAGCTGTCCTTTTGGTCTCCTCTCTGACAATGTCCCTGCTCAGTTTGGCAGGATGGCCTGATCTTGGCAGTGTCTGCATTGTGCTATATTCTCCATATTCTTCATTTCATTACAATGGACTCAACAGTGGTCCTTGGAAGGTTCAAAATTTAGGTTTGCCTCCTAACCACTCATCGTTCCATACCCAAACACACAGTGCAGACCACAGGCATTGTATGTATCAAAGTCAAGTCATGTCAGGTATAATATACAGCCCTACCTGGCTGGCTTCTTCCTCATTCTCCCTGTGCCCAGTACAAATATCCACAGCAGCTGCTGTGATTGTTAATTGGTTGGTTTTTAAACTGTGGGTTCTCTTTGGTGCCAGAACAAAATGGTGAACTAAGGGCCAGCTGAGATGGTATCAGAATTGAGCATTCTGTTAGCTGTTTTTGTTTTTCCATGTGGTGGCAGCAGCCTGGATCATGTAGATCACAGATCTGCTAATTTATCTGTGTACGTGTGTGTGTGTGTGTTTTTGTGGGGGGAGGGGGGTGTCGATTGCCATCTGCAGTATCTTTCTTGTCTTTTCTACACTGTGAAATGCTCAGTGTTCATTTAATAATTCAGACAGAGTTTAAATGATTAAAAGGATTAACCCTCTTTTGATTCTCTTTAACCCTGTAATGTAATTATTCTAAGCCAGGCTTTCACTACCTTCCTGACAGCTGTCTGTGCAACCTCATTTTCATCTTTTCATGATTTTGATTTTGACTTAGTGAAATCAGGTTTTTTGTGGTTTTTAACTTTGGTACTGGTTTTGGGGGAAAAAAGGTTGTCTCTTTTCAAATGGTTGTCATCTTTCATTTTTTCCTTGCCTATTTTGTTCAGTGTTTTCTTTTGACATTTTGTGACAGATCTGATATAAGAAGTGCATTTCAATTTCATAAGTACTTTATCTTCACAAGCACAACAGGAGATATAGTGCGCCCTATGACGGTGTTTTATGAATGTCTATGTGTTATAAAACACTAATGTGAGTCTAACCCTTCATGGAAAATATAAACTTTCTTCATTTGCTTGTATATTTTCATATTAAACATAGAAAACAAAACTCACTTGTGTCCTAACCAGGAAGATTTAGCTTACATGTTTAAAATTTTCATAATTCAATTCCTGACTCAACAGCACAGCTGCCTGTCCTGGGTTTTGAATCTGGAACCCCTTTGCTTTGTTCAAGTTCAATATCCAGAATACCACATTATAGCTTGCCTGCTGAAGGGACTGAAAAGACAGAGACCACAATCTCTCCCTCCATCCACAGGGGGTGATTTCTCCAATATAGCTCTGTCCTGGAATCCCGTTTTGGCTCAACCGTTGCCCTGCTGTGTGTAGCCACCCAGTCATCTACCCCTAATGGTTTAGGGGTCCTCAGACCTGGTCCTGGAGAGCAGCTGGGACTACTGAAGGCCCTGACCCTGGTCCTGGAGAGCCACACTGTCCAGTGGTTTACTAACCTTACCTAATTCACTTACAACACTGTTACCTCATCTCAAATTGTTTCTTTGGTCTGAATTGGTTGCTGATTTTGAGGTCAAAACTAACGCAAAAAGACCCAGTGGTTCTCCAGGAGCAGGCTTGAGGACTCCCGCAAACCCGGCTGCTCTATTCTATTTGGGTTGATGTGCCATGTTTTGACTCATTCCACACGGGCTGGTGGTCACACCGCTGGTCATCCCTCTCACATGAACTGTAATGTGCTGTCATGGCTGGTTATGACAGGTCTAACATCATGCTTATGGCAGTGTTATGTCAGACTGTATGGCAAATTGTTAAGTATATAAATCACCCTGGTTATTGAAAAGAATGCCTGTATGAGATGTCAGCCATGACAGATGCAAGAGATTAATGTAGACTGAGATAGGCGATTTAGGCTAAAAAGGTGCAGTAGACCCTGAGTTTCAAAAATATGACCACGGTAGGTGTGTCATGTCACAATTCATTTCCCGTGCGCACAGACCTTTCTGCAGGGATCACATGCAATGACACACTGCGTTGCATGTGTCAGGATATTATTAAGTACGAGCAGCGTTGCAACCCAGAACCGCCAAATTGTTTAAAAGCGAGCCTTACCTGATGATGACGTACATTACCAGACAATTCCCCACGAGCCCCACCACGCAGACAACCATGTACACAACGACGATGGTGATCTTAACGCTGGTAGGCAGGAATCCATCTGTCTCGTTAAAGATGCTGTAGTTCGTTTGAAAGAGTGACTCGTTGTAAAACCGAATCGTCCTTGGGTCCCTTAAAGCAGCCGGTTCTTCTGGGAACTCCATGGCGAAGTGTGCACTGCGCAAACCTAGGTTTCAAATGAAAACGGGTTTAAATTTGCAACTGGTTTACGTTTTGAGGCTGTGTCGCTGAAGCTGTATACAGATTCTACAGGAGAACATTTTGTTATATAAATCTCAGGTCTTAGCGTCTTGTTCTAACCTTTCCGGTAAAGGCTGTTTAATATTTTTTTAAAACTGCATTAGCCTACTGGCAGTGCGCCTGTGTCCCTCACTAGTTAAAAATGGTAAATGATGTAACCTGTTTGACTGTACAGAGAAAAAATACGCAACATGTAAAAATGAATACACAAGCGAGAAAAGTGCAAATTTGCCTATGACAAAAATGCTGTTGATTCCCCCATAACCCCCCACTTCTCCCCACCCCCAGTGTTAACGCTGCCATATGCACTGCAGTTACATACCGTTATCTTCCTAGTACTTTCTTCAGCCTTTTTCCGAGTTTCTCAATGAACTTTTCTTCCTTGTGAAGATTTCTGGTCTTATTCTGGTTTTAATTTTGTATACGCTTCGTATTATCCACATTCGCAGACAGCGCGGGTTATTGCAGATCTCAGAAATGGTCAAAACTTTTTTTTCCCCTGGTAATGACAGGTCGGCTGGCCGTGGAGGTGTGTCTTAGCGCAGGCGGATTGATAGTTGTCGGTCGGCATGGGTTCTCCTCCGTTTTTGGCTGCTGTAAATCTTTGAGTGCGCATAACGCCTCTCAATCTGGAGACGTGCTGTTCGGGCACTTCAGTTTAGCTGGAGGGACAAGCGGTCACCGTTATTCCGTCGCACGTTCCCTCCGCGTTTCCCTTTCATTGTCCGCGCCCCTCTCGCGCCTGCAGGCTCCCTTGTTCGATGCATTCTCTTCTCCCTGTGCGTGTCAGCCAGTTAGAACTTTCCGGGGTTTACAAGGACGCATTTCACGTTCGTATGCAAAATAGGAACGATATATAGAAAATAATGCACACGGTGAAAAACGAGCTATGCGGTCTGTTGACGCGTTCTTCACCTGGTTTTAATTTGAATGTGTCACGCTCCATTGGTTAACCAGGATTTGGGTACTGAAACATTCTTAACGTTTTTTCAAGTTCGGTGTACAATGCTTAGATAGTTGTGGTTGAAATCGGCCTGATTAATAATATATTTCATAAGTTTACATATAGTGAAGTTCTGCCCAACCTTTCAGAGAGCACGCACAGTTGCTATAAGATTATCCGTTCCCAACAGACACTGGTAAACATGAGATTAAGAGCAATTTAATCTGATTAAACTGCCTGCTCGTGGGTGACTAATCGTACATCTGTTGGCCATAAAAATATTTCTGTCTTGAGGCGACGAATATTATTAAAATGAACACATATTTGTAGGGTCACCCCTAATATAAAAAATATTCAAACAGTTACTATAATTACAATGATGATGATCATCAGTATTGTTTTCATTACCAGGCCTTGTAGCCTACTACTACTACTACTGCTATTATTATTATTATTATTATTATTATTATTATTATTATTATTATTATTATTATTATTATTGTTTTATTCGTAATAGTCTATTCAGTGTAGCGAGAACCCGTAATATATGGTCAGAATTAGAATTTTTTTTGTGCAACTGCAGTTGGTGCTGAGTTTAGCCACAATAGCAAATACAGTAAAAATTGAGGGTAAAATTCAATAAAAGCAAGCATTAACATGTAGGTTTTGTGAATAAATAATCAGAAAAAGTAATAATTATGTAATGAAACACCAAACATCCGGCATTAAAGCTCCGCTAGCTTCAAAGCCGCTGGCCTTGGTCCTATTATCAGCTAAGCACTCACTGGCTCGGTATACCGTTCACCTGGCTGTCCAAAGGATGGAACTCCGAAACCTTTGTTATATTAATATGAACATTGTTACTAAGCTTCTTATACTTAAAATGTGAAGGCACGAGGGTAAAAGAATGTTAATTGAAAAGGAATGCATTTACTCTCGTCACATTTTCAGAGTATTAGTCATTTTACTAGTTGGATTTTTTTTATAAAGCCCAAACATACATGAGCTATATATACTTGTAGTGTGTGTTCATGTCATACAATACAGGAACATGGAACTCTTTGCTTCTTCACAAAACACAACAAAAGAACAAGCTTGTATTTGGCCCCACAACCCCAGGTATCCCCATCCCAGCACAATTTTTTAAGGGCTCCTGTCAGTCAGGGACCTTGAAATCATCCTGGTACAGTACGTTGTACACGAGGCAATTTTGTGTTCATCGCACGTCTCTCACCTTGCAGCAGCAGCCAGCAAGAGGTTTACTGTCCTGCAGGAATCCTGACAGTGGTCTTTTGGTAAATAGCATTTACTTGGCGTGCCTGCTTATGTCTGTGGGGTACTCACAGCAGAGGAACGGTGGCAGCCGGGTGAAAACAGCCAGAATCATATCAGCAGGGGGTAATTCTGTGCGCAAGCTACAGGGAAGCTATCTTTGCTGAGCCAGAGCTGTGTTTGTAGCAAAGACTAAAGTTCATCCAGTCAACTCACATTTATCTGTACATTACATGCACATTTGTACACTGTGAAGATGACAGCCACATGCACAAATGTTTTGGAACGGCATGACCATAACTGCTAACAAAAATAATAAACAGATAGCAGGTACTATGAGGGACAATTTCTTTGTATAGCCTATATGTTTGTGCTGTGTAGGCTATCAGGTTGTCAGAAGCACTTGATATGCTGTGATGTGAAGCAAGGCAAATAGCTGTTTCACATTCTCCCTGCCACCTGCCTGCTAGTCCTCCAGAGGGCATTCCCTGCTACTGTAACTGTACACATTTTCAGGATGTCGGGGAACATATCTGTTAGATTCTCATTTGGCTGTTAGATAGCATTGCGGTGAGAACGTTCCCCCGGAGAACATACTGTACACAGTGCAGCTACACAACACATCAAACAAAAAGGAAATGAGGAGCAGAGGCAGAGCATCTGTCTCCCCACCTACCGCACAAACTCTGCTGTTGCCGGGCAGACCTGCTAATTTCAGGTTGCATACACTTTCTGTGTGGGGATGGGGTGGACAAGGGCCCTTATTTATTAACGTTAATGACCCGGAGCACAAGAAGATTAGTTAATTGAAGCAGTATGAATCTGTGAGCTCCCTGGAACATATGAAGTCTAATGCCACTGTGTTGCTCCAGCCCCCTGCTCTGAAAGGTGTCTGCCTTTATTTCTTACACCATGGCCGTGCTAGCTTTAGCCCCCCTTTCTTTTCTGTGGGGTGCACTGTAGCTATTTTTAATCATATTGATTCCTATCGTAGACCCAGATACTTCTGTAGATGGCCCTGGGTGAAGAAGGCCATGCCTGGTCTCTCTGGTGAAATAGTGTGGAAAAATATGGCCTTGATAAATCAACCACTATTTCTGCATCTCTCCACCCCCCCAATTAAAAAAATACCTCAAGAAAAAAATGGAATAAATGTAACAGAGATGAGATTAGAATAAAGCAGAGAGAATATTAAACTGTATGGGTGGTTTCAGACAGTATTTATACAGATTCACAGGCAATGAACAGTTGCTATAATTTCTTTTTCTGAATTCCAGCCAGTAACAGTACTACCCACTGACTCACGTTTGAACGCCGTTGCCTCATTGTTGCAGCAGCATTGTTTGGGAGTTTGCTCCACATGATGAAAAGCGAGGCGGTATTGTTGGTGGTCTCTCGGGAGTATATTTGGCCTGAACTCCTGCTCCTCCACAGGCTTGTTCCTTGTTAATCATACAGCCACTGACAGATGTTAACAGATTTCAAATGTTTCAAGTCTATAAGCTGGAAGCTGAAACTTCACCTGCTCAAACCAAGCAACAGATAGAGAGATTGAAGAGAAAAGGAAGGGCAGATGGAGAGAGCGATATGAATCGGCAAAGCGTGTGAACAACATCACTGCCCCTTTCTGCTCTCATGGAAGAACAACTCTGTTAGTCTGGGTGTGAGGCATGGACAAGTGGTCAGGGTTGGCTAGGTAGGCACAGGATACCTCAGCTTTCACTGTGTCATATGTACTGGTGGGAAAAACTGCCATGGGAAAACCTTGCAGAAAACACACAATTTAATCATTGTATTTTTGCTGGATTCTCGGAAGGTAGGCAATGCCTTCCCTCACTGCATGTCCATGATGTGTTTGTGTGTGGGGGTGCATTCGTGTGCTGCTTAATATTGCTACTTAAATGAGTCAATGATGGCTCCAAATATACATGGCACAGACATCTTGTGTGTGTATGTGTGGCCAAAATGCTCAATTTGAAGTGTTCTTTGCCTCCAGACACCAAATTCCTCACAGTGGGTGGGGACAAGATGCACTTGCATCCTCCACCAGGCAGGATTGCCTGCGGTTTTAAGAATTTTAATTATTGACCTAATAGTGGTATATTTAGGGTTTTACTGATGTGTTTGTTACCGTCTCCTGACTTCTGAGATTAACAGCCATATCTTGTCTGAAAGTTCTTTGCCATTCCCCATGATGATGAAAATACATTTTAAATGTGTGTTACCCCAGTTTTATACCCTAGTGAAACAGGAAGCAACCGGAGGCCACAATAAGATAATTATTAAAAGTGTGAGAAATTGTGTTGTATCATTTTTTATAGCAAATTTATGACAAAGCTCATCCTGTTAAGGCACTGATCTAGTCCATGGGCAGCACTGTCCAGAATCAAATCCCTACCATGCGAGCACCAACTATGGTCTATAGTAATGCACATGCAGTGTTGGCATTGGCTAGGGTTAGGGGACGTACAGCTTTGTTGCTCTCTGGCAACCCCCATTGGTTAATTTGGCAATTGGTAAAACTGTCTTCCTCAACTTACATCTGTGCAAGCTTGCCATGTGGGCTGTGGTGCCCACTTCAAGCTTTCCCACTTCTGACAAAGAATAGGGTTATACTGTAAATAGAGGGTGAAGAAAAAGGAGAACGGAGCATGAGGACAAAAAAGTGAATAAAGTGAGTAATTTCAGGTCTGCCAGAAAAGAAAGAACAGAATGACACAAAAAAAACAAGATTAAAAAATGGTGAGGGTGTCCCTCAGTCAATCATATTTAGCCTACAATAGCTCCCCCAGCAGAAGCCCTGTGCCGCAGGCAGTCAGAGAGGAAGAACGCAGGTCATAGCAGATCCAGCGTTCAGCGTGGGAGGAAACCAGGGCATGAGCCGCGGTGACAAGCAAACAGTAACGCATCACGGGTCATAGATCTCAGCTGCTGGGGTGTGCAGGAGACCGTGTGTGGGGGCTCTGAGACAAGAAATGCAGAGGGGGGGTGTCATCAGTGCAAAAGATCAGCTGGCAGATGAGAGTCATCCCAACACACTTCAGTTCTGAATTACCCAGTGGGAACACTGTGACACTGTCCACACTGACTCACTGCCCTCATAAACTCCACCCCTTTCCTAATTTCAACTGTCGCAAGAAACACTGCATCATACGGGTCAATATATTGAGACCACACAAATCACTATGTGCATACATATTAATGTGTGCATGCACATGCACCTGTGCTCACACACTATCACACACACAGTGCCACATAAATCGCACTGCCCACACACGCAAAACACAAAATCACTGTACGTACTCGCAAATGTATTCACACAAACGCACACGTGTGTGTTCTGTTTCTCCTTTTCTCCACTTTATCTCTTATTTGCATTGGGTTTTTGTAAGGATCTGGGTATTGTGTGCTGTATGAACAGAGAGACCACAAGAACTATGCACACAGCAAAAGCACTCACTGTGCAAAATTTAAAAAAAGAAAGCAGGTTACTTGAGTGGCAGATGGGCCCATGACAGCCCCACAGGAGGCAGCTGAGCTACCTGACAGAGCCTGTGATCTTACAGGAAGAACAAGGAATGGTCAACGACTCTCCCACTCTCCTTATGTTTCCTCCATTTCACTCTCTCCCTCTCCCTCTCTTCTTTTCTCTCCTCTCTCTCTCTCTGCCTCTCCCACTGTTCCCCCCTCCCTTTCTTTCTGTAATTGCCGAATTGCCTTCTGTATTATTTTGTGCCACTCAGATAATGCACATCGTAAGCCTAAGATTATCCACTGAAATGACGATAAAAATTTGAATTACGTAATGTTCCCTTAGAATGCCATGCACACGCACACGCACACACACACACACACATACAGTGCTGTGAAAACGTATTTGCCCCCTTCCTGATTTCCTCTATTATTCCATATTTGTCACACTGAATGGTTTCAGATCTTCAAACAAAACGTAATATTCCACAAAAGGAACCTGAGTAAACAAAAATACATTTGTTAAATAATTATTTCATTTATTTAATGAAAAACGTTATCAAACACCTATATCACTCATGTTAAAAAATAAATTGCTTTTGTTTTGGATTCTTTTTGAGCATAAACTGGCTTTTAAATATTTAAACTGTTTAGGCTTCATGCAAGGAGCACAGCATTGCCTTCTGCCCATTTCAGGACAGCGCCCGCAGGTCTGCTGGTACCTGACCACAGATAACACTAGAGAACGCCTGTCCTGACCCCCCGCCGGGCGATGGGGGTCCTCAGCTGTGATTAGGGATGCGCTCCGCAGTGCTTTTTACCCCAGGAGTGGGTCCTCATCGCCTCAGCCACGCGCGCATTTGGGCCCGGTGCGTCGTGACCTCCGCGGAAACGTAATTAATGCTGCCGCTCCGATTGTTGCTTCTGCTTCGGTTTACTTGCTTTGTCCAGGGCCTCTGCATTTCTGAATATCATTTCCCAGCTCCGATGGCATTCCTCCGCCTCATTCCAGCTACCGTGCCTCCAGAGCGCCAGGCCAATCAGCGGCGCGGCCATGTCGAATGGAACACTGCAGCTAATCTAGTTATTTCATATCTGCGCTGTTGTGGTCCGGTGGAAAGCAGATATCTGTCAGATTGCTTGAAATGGGTCAAGAGATCCAGGCAGCATGATGTGAATGGCAATGCCTTTCCGGTGTGCTTATGCCCTGTTAAAAATGACCTGGTCCAGGAGCACTAGCTAACTGTTTATTGGATCATTTTGTTGGAGTGCTACATCATATATCCACTGGAAAGAATATTAATAACTGGTAGATGGTAGGGAGTGGGGGGAGGGCGGCAACTAAGAACATAAGAATGCACAGCAATGAGATTGAGCCATGTCATTTGCCTTTTGTCTGGACTAGAGAGTATCCAGAATTGCATCAAGGCTGCACTTGAACACCCCATGGGTTTCTGCCTCTGCTACGTGACTTGGAGAGCCACTCCACACATTTATTCACAACTTGTTGTGTGTAGGTATACTTCCTGATATCAGTGCAGAATTTATCTTTAGTCAGTTTCCACCTACAGAATATCCCCTTGTTCAACTGACAGAAATCAACCTGAAAAATCTAGCATAGTTCAATTTAAGCCCTTTTATGAATGGTATTAAAATCTCAATATGATCCCCTATTAGTCTTCTTTTGCTAGCCATGAAGAGATTATGTGAAATATCTTCTCTCAAAACTTAAAATCCATCATCAAATGCAGTGACTGTCAATGTAATGTCCTTCACAGCTGCACAGAAAATGAAAAGTAACATGGGGCACCATTGAAACTAGACTGAACATAACAGTTACTTCACTATATACAATGAGCTCCATAATGCTTGGGACAATTATGGATTTGTTTCTTGATTTGCTCTGTAGGCTACTCCACAGCTTACTATTTTCTAATCAAACTATTCACGTATGCTTCTTAGCTTGATCTGATATAACACAAAAACAAAGGCTGCTGTAGAATCTGACTTTACTATACCAAGGGCCTTAAATAATTTAATTTGTTTTTAATTTTAAATTTTGTTTATATTCCCTATTAATGTCTTATTGTCATATAGCTATTATTAAACTATTGACACATGGCTGGCCAAGGGAGGATGGGCTCCCCCTCTATATCTAGGTTTTTCATGAGATTTCTTCCCACTGGTGATGTTTTTTCTTACCACTGTTTGAGGGTTTTTGTTTCAGCTTTTTTTTTTTTCCACAGGAGTTTCTATGTTACTTACTGGATTTCTGGGATCTTTTTTAATCTTGTCCAATATGTATATATACCTCTGTATACACCGATCAGCCACAACATTAAAACCACCTACCTGATATTGTGTAGGTCCCCCTCGTGCCGCCAAAACAGCTCTGACCCGTCGAGTCATGGATTCCACCTCTGAAGGTGTCCTCTGGTATATTTGTATTTCTGTACATATTTGTATCTACTGTAAATTTGAATTATTTCCACATTATTTTAAAAACACTCGACTGGTCAGAGCTGTTTTGATGGCACGAGGGGGACCTACACAATATCAGGCAGGTGGTTTTAATGTTGTGGCCAATTGGTGTATATCTTTCTCTATATAGTTTCTCAGTAAAAAGTGCTATATAAATTAAATTAAACTCAATGTGTATCTTGTGGTAAAATGAAGCAGGTTTGATGTATAAGAAGAGTCCTTTCAAATGGAAACAGGACTCTGAAAACAGAAAATTGAACTGGATACATTTCTCCCCTTCTAATACTAATGTTAAAGCACAGAGTAGCACAGATGTAGCATTAAATGTTTCATAATTACCTTGCTGGATATTATTTCTGCCACCTGTTTGACTGCCTACGGGGAGAATAATTGGGAGATGATGTTCTACCTCAGTAAGAGCAATAAAAGAAACACAGCAACACCTGCTCTTACAGACAAATATTGTGTCTAGACTTACGGTTGTGTCTGTGCGTGTGTGTGTTTGTTTGAAAGCGAGAGAGAGAGAAAGAGAGCTTGTGTATCTGTATGTGCATGTTTTTTAATGATTTTATTTGTGTGTGTGTTTGTGTAGCTGTTCCCAGAAATGAGAGGAACCATGTCTTGTTTTTACCTGTCAAAACTCAACCGGATTCAGCCAGATTTCCCACAGAGAGAGTAATCTTCCACTCTGAGGTCCATTAGGTTTGATTAATGCACCACAAAGCTGACTGGTGTTTGAATAACAGAGCTAAAGTAGCTTGGGTGGCATTAATTAGCATTAGTTTATACCACAAATTTTGTTCTTCAGAGCGGATTAAACACACATACGCCTTCAAACATGAATGCAGGAGAAAAACAAAACCTTCAAAAAGCTAACAGAATTAACTTCTAATCTCATTCGCTTTGGTTTTCCTAATCTGCTGTCATCCATTCATATTTTCTGAAGAATTACATTTCTGTACATGTAAAGAAAAACCTTTCGCTGGGTCTTTAAGTCGTGGTTCATTTTAATTTCTTCACAGGAACAGTTTGACTAGATTGTTTTGTTATTTTCGGAACCTGTCCAACTGTGCTTGTGAAAAAAGTAACACTTGCGTGTAATTATGAGTAAAAATTAAGGGCAAAAGTGTATTGAATCGAAGCTTGTAATTTAACTGTGTGTAAAATACACACAGTTACAAACACCATGACAAACACCATGACAAACACCTCAAATTTTTTTTGAATAAACGCAAGATAAAGTTTTTTTTGCACACATTCAGTTTGATCAGTGATCAGTTGAATGTGGTACTCATTGGCGAAGATTAAAAACTAAAATTTGCAATTAATTCTTAAGGACAACAGTTGATTAAATGGGAGTCTTAACCCCACCCCAACATTTAATTTGACTATAAGCAGATAATTTGGCCGACAACTGGTTATTTGACAGACAGTGGTTCATTAGACGGACAGCAGTTCATTTGACAGAAGGCAGTTCCTTGCAGTTATCTTTCACCTCTCCTTTAAACTTCTGTCCATCCATTTTATTGTCCTCTACACCTGTTTCCCATAAACGGTATCCCCCAAGACAAGAAACCTGCTGCAAGAAGTTTTTAAACTGAGGGGAAGAAGGTAAGTCTACTTAAGATGAGGTTCTGTCGGTGAGCATACTTGCCAACCTTGAGACCTCAAAAATAGGGAGGATTTTGTAACCTAAGTGGGGGGTCTGGGGGTCCTCCCCCGAAATATTTCAAAGAGTCTTTGTTTTCTGCATTCTGGTAACTTTTAAAGAATGAAAATAACAAAATAATAAGTACACTGCAACAGCATTTTTATGTTAAATACTTTTAATTTTAAGAATCTCAGGCAGCCAGACAATGTTTTTGTTATTGGTTGTTACTCACTAGCAGGAAATCTGTGCAGCAACAATAGTATATCCGAGTCCAAGCAACAATATATCTGAGTGCAAGCATACAGTTTGAGCAGAAGCAGAGCAAGTCTAAGCAAGCAGGGGCTATTTGACTGCAAGGGCAGGGTTTTGAGGGAAAGCATTACAAAATCTGAACTTGAAATCAATAAGTCATGCTCTCAAATTGAAAGACCGTCAGGACAGGAGGACGAGGCGAGCAGCTCTCTTCGCGTTCATGTAACCATGGATGGAAACGATATATTTGGTGTAGCTGTATTGTTGTCTGGGTGGAAACAGTAGAATTTTAGAGTCATAGGGCTTATACACGCTGTACAGTGCCAGAGACAGGTTCTGATAACGAAAAGGAAAAAACGGTGTGAAAATTTGTCATAAATCTGGAGAAATACGGGAGAATTGTGACCCCAGGAGGAAACCGGGAGAGGGCAATGAAAATCAGGGTCTCTCAGGAAAATCGGGAGGGTTGGCAAGTATGTTGGTGAGACGTGTGGCGCAGTCCATGTGGCTGCGGATGCTGAAGCGAATGCATTTTTTTTTTTTTTAAAGATATTTTCTGGTGAGTCTCCTGCTCAGTTTCCATGGTGCAGATCACATGACCCCAGCAGCAGACCTACAGTATAGTGGCACCATGCATCCATGCAGCAATCAAAGTCCCTGTCTCATGAACACGGTGATGTAAATACAACGAGGACACGTATGTGCCCCACTTCTACCAGACATGGTTACTGATTAACAGGTGGTTCACCTGATAGTGGAGTATGCAGCTGTGGACATGCAGACTGGTGTCTCTGCAGCACTATGATACCAGGAGTATGATACCATGTTATCTCTGAGATTAACACACTGTCCGCACCTATACCCATTACAACCTGATAAAGCACCGTTATCCATTAGAAACTATACTGCACATAGGTGCATGAATCCACTCGCGCACACACACACACATGCATGCGCACACACACAAACTCTGTGTGATTAAGGAGAAAAAAAAGCAAAAAGCCTCACTCTGGAAACCCTATTGATCATTTGAGCTGTGATACTATACTTCACCAGCAGAAACGATCGAATATCACCTCATCTATCAATGCCAGATGAAAGAGAGAGGGAGGGAGGGAGAGAGCACAGGACAATCCAAGGAAAAGTTGAGTTACTGTGTATATAGAACATTTTCACTTCAAAGACTAGCTAGAAACATATTTTGACATCGAGAGAAATATGCCAACACTTGTTCAGTAAGACGGATGGCATTCCGTACGCACAGTTACAATTCAGTAGAGAAGCTGCTGTCTGCTTCCCTGACAAATTGGTCTGTATGGGCAGTAGAAATGTGCTGATAACAAGAGATGGAATTTGGTTACAGATTCCCCTTTGCCCCCGAGTCCCATGATCCTCCCCGCCCTGTAAAAAATCCACACTCCTCGTGAACATGTCCGTCCACTCTGCAGGTTCCTCCAGATCACTCCACTAACCATCCAGTGGCCACCTCAAAGGAGCCTTCCCTTTACCCCCCCTCCCAGTCTGGACTCTCCTGTGGCCCCCCTGTGTCATTTTGCCGTGTCCATGGTTTTCCTGCCAAATTGGGCTACTTTGAAGATGGAGTCGTAGACTAAACATTAAAGTTTTTTTTTTTTGGGGGGGGGGGGGGTTATGATGCTAGTTTGTATGCAGAGGTATGCAGATCAGGTGAAGATCTACTACACTTGATTGGAAGGGTATTTGTTTGTGGGGTCCCACAAACACTTCTTCCAATACTACCCATCAGTTGACAACTTGTAGGGAGTTCCCCCAAATATCTGCAGCATTTCATGATTTAGAATCTTCATGGATGTAAAATCCTGGTTCTGCCTAAGTGGTATATTAAACCTAAAATATGTACACTAGACAGGCGATGATGAGAGTTTACACATGGACATATATACGGAGCTGGCTGAATGGCTGGGAATGGAGTAGCTAGCTGGTATTCTTTTTCTGTAGAGACTTGCCTGAAGGGTATCGGCTGAGCCTGGAGAAGGCTGTGTGTAGCAGAGAGTCTTTGCTGTGTGCCCGTTTGGAAACTGCTTTATTATTCCCAGAGGAGGATTTTTCTGCATGTTACCATTCCAAACCTAGCCATAAGCTCCCAGACCTCCCCACCCCCACAAGAATTTGTGAATAATTCAGCAGGTGGGTAATTTATCTATTTATCTGTGAAGGCACTTTATCTCAGCCCGCGCAGAGAGTAGGAATCAAGCATCCACTGCCCACTGCTTTTCCTTACATCTGCTGCTATGCTGTGACCCTTAAGAGTGCGTGGAGCCCCCCACTGAGAGGAACCATCAGACAACATCTGTGGTAGAGGTCAATCTCGTAATAGCTCTCTCTCTCCCTCTCTCTCTCTCTCTTTTATTCTCTCTGATAATTTGAAATAATAATAAAAGGAACTTCTTTGGTGATGCTCAGATAATTAAATTGCCGGTGTTGTGAGTTCCTTCAGGAGCTGGGCAGGCTCAGATCCCAGGAGGGGCAGTGTCGTTGCACCCTTGCCTCAGAGAAAGAACATTGTGCTGCACAGTCATTAAAGAGAAACAGGTGCCCTTGAGCCAAGCTGAGTTTGACAGGCGGGAACATGAACGTTACACCTGAGTCTGGACACATGGGACCGCACGTTGTCGCCATTCCAGGTGCTCAGTCTCCTGACATGTGACGTTAGGCAGTGTACATAGACTTGTGCACATATATAAAAATTTATTAAAAGCCCATTCTTTAGCACAATAATGTAGTGTTGTAGTTATATTATATTAATTCCCTCTCAGTTTGGCACCCATATGACATCAATCAGCATCCTCTCTATCCCCTTAATTATTTTTAGTGAAGTATTTATGAAATGGTGTATAAAAATACCCTCCATTTTTCTCTATAGTCTCTCTCTCTCTGTCCTTCTGCCACCAGCCTCTTTAGGATAACACCTTCCCACATTCAAACCCTGAGACCGAAATCCGAGTTCGTTGTTGTATGGTGGCTGAAAAAAAGCAAAAGCTATAACAAATAGCAAAAGGAATCTCTCTTGTCACAGGTTCATAATGTGACCCATCAGTGCCAGAAATAAAAATGCGAAGAGGCTGAAAGAGAAGATAAAATGCTTACTGTGACCACCATAGACAGCTCTCTGTGCTCTTCTGTTTGGGACACACTCATTGTGCTGTTCACGTGCCTGGCTTTTAACTGTGCACTGGTCTGGATGCTTTTTTTCTTTGTCATTGCCTCCTTTTATCACTCCATCTCTGGGCAGCTGATGAGTACTCTTTAGTCCTCCACACTGTCAGGCTGTAGAGGGGTTTCGCACATAACAGAAAGGCCACTGGCCCACAAAGCAGACTCATGTTCTACTAAAAATGAATGAAAACAACAATTTCATGCAGAAGATGGCCACTTTACATCTTTACAATTTACTTGGAGGGGGGGTGAAGGCTGATGCATTCTGAAAAGCTAATGTAATGTGGGACAGGTCAGTTTTTCTAAGCCAGTTACTGCTGCTTTAGTCTGGCATGCTCTCTCCTCAGACAGAACTGCACAGCATGAGAGGTGTGAGGTTTGACATCTGACATATGTTTGCTTTAAATGCAGTGTGCGTGTGTGTGTATGTGTGTGTATGTGTGTGTGTAAGCGTATGCATGTGTGTGTCTGTGTGTGTGTCAGTGTGTCTGTGTGTAAGAGTGTGCATGTGTGTGTGTGTGTGTGTGTGTGTGCATGTGTTTGTGTGTGTCTGTATGTGTGTGTGTGTGTGTGTATTTGTGTATGTGTGTGTGTGTGTCTGAGAAAGAGAGAGAGAGCGAGAGAGAGAATCCCTTTGCTCTCAGAATGGCAGCCATGTTTAGCACTGTACACTACCTCTCGTCATGCTGCACACTACCTCTTATGGCTTAGGCTCTGTGAAGACATTCATCACCGACAGATAGACACACATCCCCCACACAGAGGGACCAGGCTGCATCTGGCTGCATCTGTGAAAGAGGTCAGACTGCTCAAGTCCTTCAATCCCAGATCCTCCCTCTCTCTGTTTCTCCTTATTTCCCCCTCAAAGTCTTTCAATCACTCAGTTCAATTTCAGTTTCAAGGTGCTTTATTTTTATGCCATGCAAGAGTGACAAAGAGCTACAAAGAACAACAGTAATAACAAAAAAATTAACTGTACAACCTATAAACTAATATACAAATCATATGCACAGATACAACATAAACAACAACATAAACATGCTGCCATATTCGCGCAGCATAACATACAGTATGTAAATAATCAATTGCAGATGTTAACAGTCATTGCGCTTCTGTATCAATGCCAGGTTACCACATACAATACAGCTAGTGAGGCTGTGTGTCCTTCACCCAATAGAATTGGTGAATCAATCACTCTTTCACATACTCACACAAACACACATACCCGCAAGCACACACATCAGCCTATTTAAAATACAGAGTAAAAATGCAAAGCAATGGGCACATTTTAATGGTACAGAAACCTTTTTCTACAATCCACACAACTTTCAAGGCTTCAATGCATAAACACATTTAAGGAACCGCAATTAAATTGATTGCTGCTTCCCAATTCCACGCACAATCCTTCAAGACTTCTGTACCCCAATCCACACCTCACATTATACGCATACGACACTCTTTCCCAACACAGGAGCTCTCAAAGGCCAATGCAATCAGGTCCAGACATGAGATACATTAGTTTGGGCTGGCCTGAGAGCTCTTTGGATGGAGGGGTATGAATCGGTTCAACAGGTGTGGCAGTAAGAAAACAAATGTCATAGTAACAGCCAGAAACTTGAACAGCAGAAAGTTCATTTTGGATTCATATGAATGCTGAAGTCCAATTATGAGCATTCTCCTATCACCAGCTTCTTTAACCTAATTATGGTTTTCTGTTTTTATGACATCAGGTTAACTTGTTTTTCTGCAGTTGGAGATGAGAGATCTTGGGACAGTTACACATTTGCACACATGGATGTTTCAGGTTAACGAGACTCAGTACCAATTTGTTCACACCCCCCTCAATCCACAGCCATCTTTATTTTATTGAAAAATGAATTGCAGGAACATGCTGTATTAATAACAATAATTTTAGCCAACTGAGAATTCTAGAATGATGTTCCACTCAGTTACCACCTCTCTATAACCCCTACAGCCCTACAACCCCATGATCGCACTGTTCCACCATATTCCTCAATTTAAATACCACCCGCCTAGCTCCCCATACCACCCCTCATCCCTTTAGCCAAACCTAAGCAGCCATGCCCCCTTATCCCACAAAAGCATGAAGTGCAGCACTGGACCTTCCCATTGAGAAGAATCATAGTCTTTGTCAGACCTCAGTTGAGATAATAGGCCATGTGATAAAAAACATAAAGAAGAACTAGGACAGGAAGCAGTTCATCCTGACCTGCAGATATCGTTTAAGTGGAAATTAACCTCAGCTCCCCATGATATTTAACTTCCCCTCAAAGCTGTGTACTGTAATTTCTTCTCTCATTTTTCACAGTGCAAAAGGCTTTACTGAGCTGTAGCGTTGGCATAACCGCATTGAATTTCTTAGTCCTGAGGACAAAATTAACATAAATCGCTCCCCCAGTCTGCTCATACCATGCTGCTGTTACAACACTGAAATAAATAAAAATTAAAACCATAAGTTGTTGGGTCACAACAAGATTTATGTTATAAGTTCCTGAATCTGACTGAACCACCTAATTACATGTTTAAAAAAATGCATTGCAAATTCTTGCTGCATTTCAGTGATGAGAAGCAAAACAATTCAACATTATGTGAAATGTGTTCCTGAAATCACATAATCACATACAAATGTGTGCCAATGTATAGCCAGTTCATAGTCTGTAAAAAGAAAATCCAAACGAATAGCTCCACAGAATAAACCACAAAAATGACATGAAGCGTTCTATGAGCTGGAAAGTAACCCTAACAAGTAATACACTCTATCAGTGGCCCTCCATAAGAGCAATAATTAATGAATAAATACTACATACATTCATAAATGTCTGTGTCTTATTACCATTACATACCAGGTGACACACACCATGTGCATATTTTTGGTTATTGACATAAGCATTTATGAATATCTATGACGTTATGTAGCTTTTACAAAAGACCATTCATGGATGTCATACACAGTAATGCTGAAATGAAACTGTGTGAGCTTTAAAAAACAAATGACAGTGGATTGAAGCAGATAAGGAGGAGAGGAACCAGTTGGGGGGTGTGTGGGAGGGGAGGTTTTCTCTGTGTGCAGCGGTAAGTGGCATGAGAGATGGCAGTAATTACACACTGTTAAGACTGGGACAAATTACGGGCATCCATAGAAAGCCATTAATTGCTCTGGTATATGATGTCTTCCCTCCTCTGTTCAAGAAGACCTGACACCACCATTTTAAAAGGGGAGAATTTGGCATTAGCCCATATCCATAGAACATGGCTACACCTCCTACAGCATGTTTGTTTTGTTTTTATTTTAAGGAGTAATTCAAGAAGCATTATGATGCGTTGCTATGAAAAAACAAGAACTCCAAATTCTTTGCACCAGATCCATTACTCAATATCAAAGACAAAATACATTGTGGTTAGATTGGATCTATCTTTAAAAAACCATCATGATGCTATCTATATTGAGTGTGTCATATGTATCACTGTATCATATGTGAAATGATATATATATATAAAGTCACAATTTTATATTTTCACATTCAAGGAACTTGTGACTTTAAGCTTGCAAGTTTGAGTCCAAAATGGAACAATGCTATTGAGTGACTGAGCTGATATGGTTGTGCGATACTGTGATGGCGTGAGCTCCATGGTGGGTCTGATACTAGTGTCAGATTCTTTGATGGAGTTGTCCCTGCGGCAGAGCTGATATGTGCATAATAGGATATGGGAACTCATATGAAAGTGTGTGATACTGTCATGGAGTGGGTTCCACAGTAGAGCTGATCTGAGAGTGTGCGATACTGTCATAGAGTGGGTTCCACAGTGGAGCTGATCTGAGAATGTGTGATACTGTGATGGAGCGGGTTCCACGGTGGAGCTGATCTGAGAATGTGTGATACTGTGATGGAGTGGGTTCCACGGTGGAGCTGATCTGAGAATGTGTGATACTGTGATGGAGTGGGTTCCATGGTGGAGCTGATTTGAGAGTGTGTGATACTGTGATGGAGTGGGTTCCACGGTGGAGCTGATTTGAGAGTGTGTGATACTGTGATGGAGTGGGTTCTGTGGTGGAGCTGATTTGAGAGTGTGTGATACTGTGATGGAGTGAGTTCTGTGGTGGAGCTGATTTGAGAGTGTGTGATACTGTGATGGAGTGGGTTCTGCGGTGGAGCTGATTTGAGAGTGTGTGATACTGTGAGGGAGTGGGCCCCACAACAGAGCCGAGGTGGGTGTAAGATGGAAATTGTAAAAGACGCAGATAGACTTCATCACAATCTGTGATTCAAGCACAGAAAAATGAATCACTCAGGAAAAGCTTAGAAAGAAAAGAGAGATTGCTACATTTCCAGTGACTTGTATGTCAGTGAAGCCCATGGGCCGACGTTTCCTCAGCACTGGCTCTCAGCCCTGCGCTTTTCTTTCTTAATGGATGTAAAAGTCATCAAACACACAGCAGACGGCAGATTTCTGCTGGACCTGCCAGCTGCAGATGAATCGGCGGGAGGCAGACTCTTCTAAACTTAGCAGCTTCTTTAATATTGCCTTTCATCTGTATTTTGCTGGGGAAATTAAACCTGGCTAAAGTTTTTGTAAAAATGTATATAAATACTGTAGATGCTGTAGCTCCCCCTACCTGACACACATGCATATAATTACAAGTAACTCCAAAAGTGATTTTGTTATTATTATTATTATTATTATTATTATTACAGTATATGAAAACACGATTGCATGAATACATACACATACAGATACACATACCTTAACATGCATGCAAACATATATGTGGATACCTGCAAGCTCATGCATGCATGCACACTCTCAAAAACATACGCACAAATATACTGTAACTGTACACACACACATGCAGATTGAGAGCACTTTCATTTCATTCACCACCAATAGTTTCATTTCACAATGGCCAGGGCCTACTGACGAGAACAAAGATGGAATTCTATAGGGTACTGCTAAGGCCTCCAGCTTGTTTGCTGTAAATTTCCTGGATTAGCATGGTCACATAGAAGTATAACAGGCCGTCGAGTATGGAACAGTTCCACCTACAGCGAACACATTTCCTTTCACAATCTCCCTTTCCTGTGCAATAATGTTTCCATAAGAAGCCCATTGACAGCATGATTCAATGGAGCCAGGGCTGCAGGCAGTATTGTGCACTTTCCTATTGTTTCCTTGAAATTCGTTATTTGTGTAACCATTATTAAGGGTTTTGAACAGCCTAAGCAGTTACACAAGGTGCACACTGTGTGCAGACTTACAAGATGAATCATTTCAGTTATTTTTTGCCCTTATCCCAGCATAATCTGTGGTAATATGTTAGCTGTGGCAATGAATGCTATGCACTGCATATTGTCTTTTGCGCTCTTTATTATAATTGTTACAACATATCATCCCATAGTAAAGCAATACAGAACTCAAAACCCGTACTATATCCTGAACATTGGCATGGTAAGGGGGTGTTGTGGCAACCCCCAAACTATATTCATATAAATTAATTATGTCTGTACACATGTACATATGTATGTATATGTACATGTATATTTCAGATAAATATGATAATAAATATATGAATGACACCCAGGAGGCATCCTTAACAGATGCCCAAAGCATCTCAACTGACTCCTTTCAATGCAGAGGAGCAGCAGCTCTACGTTGAGGTCCTCTCTGATGGCTGACTTCCTCACCCTATCAATTTTGAAAAATGCGGAAATGATCTTGAATAATAGACTGACAGGTGACTGCAACATATAATGGGGTTTTCAGCAAGGGCTAGATTCATGATGAGTAGATCGTATATGGGGGTATTCATTTCTCAAAAATAAATAAATATCTTGCTGACATACTTAGCCAGCAATAGCTAGCTAACGTCAGTGTTTGCAAAGCTTTGGTTCACATACCTACCATTGCCTTCAGCACTATGACACTACCCTAGTCTGCAGTAATGTTTTAGAATGAGTGATTGTGCAGGGACTATGGTAAGCAAGCTAACTACTTAAATATAAGAAGCTGTGTTGCAAGTTACAGTCAGCCATGTTGACCATAAGTCACACCTTTTTTTCATCAACGCTTCATAAAAACTAATAGGAAATAGTACAAATATAAGATGATATGATCAAAGAGAGAGCCACTAGACTACAGGAAACTTCTCAAACAAGCTGTTGTCTTGTGTCACCACAACACAATCCTTAACTGCATACGTGCCGTGATTGGTCAGAGTAATGTCGGCGTTGGTGAAAGGATTGAAAGGTGAAATTCTGATTGACAGGACTAGATTTTTTGAAAATCATGGCCATCAGATTGTCTCAAAAATCTACAAATAAATGCAACCGACAAGCGATGCACAAATGTGAACCAGCTACATTTATTTGTGGACTGGCTACATTTATTTGTGGAATCAGTTACATTTATTTATGAATCAACTGCATTTATTTGTGGATCCGCAGCATTTATTAGTGGATCAGTTGCATTTATATGTGGATGAGCTGCATTTATTTGTGGATCAGTTACATTATTTATTTTTGAGACAATAATACCCCCATAATCATAGAGATGGTTTCCAGGTAGGAGCCTCTCTCAGGGGATTTACTCAACACTGGAATGTCTGATAGAATTTTTTTCACTGTTTATAAGGTAAGAAGTTGGTTATTTAAAAAATAATTTTCACATTTGAATTGTGTTTACACATACAGGAATACTTGTTTTCAGGTGCTCCTCAAAATGCTTTCAGCATAATGGAAAATAATACATTGACTTTTCCTAGCCTATGTACAAAAAGTTGATTCATTTGTTTAGGCTCAGGGGGTAAGTTCTTTTTGTAATTCCCAGTAGAGAAGGATTAGCAGTTTGTTGTCTTGTTCCAGACATTTTTTCGGATTATTTTTAAATATCATAATCATCAGTGTGAAGAGTCTTTTCTACTGTATGCAGGTTATAGTGCTGCACCCTGTATCAATGACCAATAAATGCAATAATTTCATGTTATTGTTAGATGCTGGCATCTAATTTCATGACCATTGGGCATTAAGGGTTTAAAGGAGACAAAAATTGTACATTTCCTATGTATTGCAAAGTCAGTATCTTTTCTGAGCTTGATAATGTATTTTATTTAAATATATTGCAGTATAATCAATTATACAAGCAAGCTGTATATTCAAGTTAAGCATGTGCGAAGTGAATTACTGTATATTTCGTAAATTATAGCCTGCAGCCCTGCTTCTTAAAATTGAGTTCTGCTGCAGTCTGCTACTCTGAGGACAGTAAATCTTACCACTGAATCTTTAGATAAGCCAGATACTCGGCTCCATGTTCTTAACACTGGACACTCTGTCTCTCCAGCGTTGAAGATGAAACATTCCAGTCTGGCACAGGTTGCCAACCAACCAGAGCCTCCTGTAGTTAAGCAGCAGGATGAGACGATGGAAGAAACCCAGGAGCAGAGTATCTCTGACATGTGTGACAAGATGTGACATGTAGATGAACACATAGATTATTCTTTTCAGAAGAGTGTGTGTGTGTGAGTGAGAGAGAGAGAGAGAGAGAGAGAGGGAGGGAGCGAGAGAGAGAGATTCATTACAGCATTCTGAGACTTGGTTCAAGCTAGATTGACAGCAGCTGATTGTCCTTTGCTTCAACTCTGCAATAGCAATCCAACAGTCACTGCAATTGCACTTCTCTCCCTCTCTCGCTACTCCCCCCTCCACCCTCTATTCTCTCTCTGTCCCTCCCATTTTCCACTTCTTGCTCCCACCCCCTGTCTCTTTTTGAAAGGTTTTTGGAAAAATCACAGGAAATTGCTCCCTCTCTCTAATGCAATGGATTTATCTTGGCACCTGAGGGGCCTGTCTGCAATCCTCTACATATCAGAAATTTAAAAGGGAAGAGCGGTTTATTTTTATGTGCATTAGGGTAGTATATTAAGGCATGGAACTCCCTGAGAGTTTTAGGGATGAAACACATCGTACTGTAAGGATCTTTTGTGTTGTTGTGGTTTTCAACTCAAGCACATCTGGACTGGTCCAGTAGTGTGCCCTGCCAAAAGCACTCATCCCTCACAGTCTGCTTTTAAGTCCTGACCATACCAGTGTCAACGGTGCCTGGCAGTCCCATGAGGTGATTCCACTAATTAGTAGCACATTGGGATCTCGAGCTGTTGCATGAGGTGTGCTCAGGGTAGGTGTGAAAACCTACAGGACAGTAGATCTCCAGGAACAGGTTTGGGCAGCCATGAACTATAGTATGCCTGCACCAACTGTGCATGAAGTGCACTCCTTCTTCAGTAGCTGAATTGCAGAATGAGAATCAACAATGTTGTCTTACATGGTAATATTGAGCCAGATACCAAACCTAATTTTAAAGATGCTTTTTGAATTTTAGGTGCTTGCCCTTTTGCATTTGGCATGCAAGTTCCTCTGAATACTCACCGGGATTGTTGCACCCAACACCACCAGTGAAAAATAACATATAGAGGTGCAATTACAGAATGCAAACAGATTGAATCAATATTGCTACAAAAATGGCACCATGAAAAGGTCTCAAACATGCCATTTTTTAAGATAAAAAAAATGAAGGATTGACACTTAACACAAAAAGGTATTTAAAAAAATGAAAACCCTTGGTTCAAATCACTCAGTCCCAGCACCCTACAAGCTCTTCTTAGACAAAAGACCACTAGTACCAAACTCCAGCTCAGTGCACCATATGACAAGGGCATTAAGGTGCCTGGCACACAAGCTCTATTGGCTATGGTCTGACAGAGAATGAGCCACTTTGTGGAAACAGAATGGGGAAAAATGCCTTTGTGTTACTTGCCAAAAGACAAGCGATCTTCCTTCCAAAACATCCTCAGGAGGTTCAGGCAGGGCAACTGATACCCCAGCAGGGGAAGTGGAGGTGACCTTATTCACAGAATCAATACTGGGCTGTCTCAGAACACATTTTCAAGAAGTGGGGGCGGGGATGGCTTTCATTAAATTTATGAGTTGAACTCTGGCAGCCTTCGCAAGGCTCACTTAATCAAAGGGCTTCAGAGGGGCTTTGCAACAGAGACATTTAATCTGTCTGAGAGACAGGCAGGGATCTCAGTGCTCAGGTGCTAATGCCCAGATATACTGGAAGCCCAGAAGGCCATTCAATAGCTGCATTTCCAAAGCCACCCTAATTCCGGGCAAGTTGGCATGTGCCGGCGTATCTTGCTTTTCCATAGTCACTTCTGGGCCCCAGTGGTGCTTCGGCCGTCCCTCCTTCGCATCTCATGCCTGTGCCTTTAGCCCTTAAAATCCTCTTATTCCTTATTGGGTCAGTCAAGGTATAGGGGTGCAGTATGGTCAAGGGTGGGACTACCAAAATATGGACATTATCAGTCTTAATTTTAAGTGAATGTAATCACCACAGAAGCACTGTAAATGATATGGGCTGAGATCATAGAGGTTCTGTGTTACAGTACAGAATGCCCATTGCCACAGTACAGTACTTGACCATATCCTTTAATGTGTTTTCAAAAGCTGTATCAAATTGGAAGGTTTCCATTTAGATATCGCAGATACAGAACTTTAAATATTAAGTTCACAGACCTGAGCATTTGATGAGCCTGAAGAATGACTAAGAGAGGGGAGAGAGGGAGAGACTGAAAAAGAGTGATTAATAAGTTTGATATTGATAAGATATTCATAATGAGGAAAAATTGTTGCAGTTTCCATTTCCACAAGACAGAAAATAAATGTAAAAATTGGCATATAAATTGAGATCCCAGGATAATGTGAATTGTGACTTTTTTTTTTGTTTTGCTGTTATCAGGTGAAGCTAATTTACAGACCAAGTTTTTTTATTTCACATTGTATCCAATTTTATTTCACTACATCTATCATTCAGAACGAACTGGCTATCTTACATAGTATTGATCATCACCAGTGTAGTCCTAGTCATGCCTGTCCAATCAGTACTAATAACTATTTTAAAAAGTATCCTGGGCTAATTACAGTAGCTTCATTTTTTATATATATATTATTTTATAAATCCATATTATATGTAGTCTGTTACTACCCAACATTAAATGTAATTTTAACCAAGATTTTGAATCAATGTGAAGATACAAGGTAGTTACTTAGCTAGTTGCCTATTCAATTTTTACTTCTATCGATAGTCTACCTGTAACACTGTTCTGAATGTGCATTATGGTTTGTAGTCTAAATGGTTAACTTTAGCTAATGATCACTATAATATAAATATTCAATTTAGTTCGAATTAGCTACAATGCAAACGACACACCAGCACGCGGATAAAACAATTAATGTAGTAAATAGAATTCAATTCTTTTATTCATAAGTCTTTTAAAGTTACCAATTTCTTGCGCTTAACATTAATCATATTCATTATTATAACATTAATCGCGTAACATTAATCATATGTATTATTTTAATTTTAAGAATTATACAATATTCAAATTTTATCATTAATTTTGTTTTAAAGTCGCCCGTCACATGGTTAAATAAAAACATCACGTTATCTTTTGAGCATACATAAGTGTGCCAGTTTTTACATTTTATTTTCAAATAATAAGGGAGCTTCCCATCGATAGTTTATTGATAATGCCATATAGTTGGGGGATTGTTCCCCAGTTTACACATAGCTTACAGTCTGGCAAATGACTGATAAGTTAAACAATTTATAAGTAGAAGTCCCTTCTCACCTGCTCTCACTGAATGAACAGATCCGTGAGAAAATAAGAGTGAATGAGCAATTAAAGACCTCGCTAAGGACACGTAAACGGAGTGAAAATAATGTATGCTGGTTCTTGCAACGTGTCACCTTGTCTCTTCCGGCTGAAAATGGCAATATGATGTTTATAATAAAGCACCACTGTAGAATAAATCGCACGGATATGGGACTCCGCAGCCTCAACAAACGCAGAGAGGGGACGGGCAGTAAAGTTTTTTCCGTATCTCCTGTGTCAGAAAGAGAAATAGGCCATGCACACTCGCGAACTGATTTTCCCAAGTAATGATCAAGCGAAATATACTGCTGTTCAGTTGTTAATGATTTAAGCTTTTATTTGCATCTTTCTTGCTGTTCACGGGAGTCCCGCACTTCATTCAGCCAGACCATTACTGACATCCAGTGGTCGGATAGTGTACTACAATAGGAAGGATTGCGTTGTCCATGCCGCCACGACAGTACCTTTTCTTGTCAAACATGAAGCAACGCATACAACATCCCTCGCCATGCGAAATACAACATATATCAAACTTTATATCAAAATTATATAAAGGTCTATATGTTGTATTTACATTATTTTTATGTGAGAAAAAAGCTATTATAATCAACATCTGATGCAGAATATTGTGGCGGATGTAGGCTCAATTTAACTGTAGGGTGCAATGCCAAATAGTTATCAAATGGTTATTTAGATAACCGCTTGTAATTTAGTCATTTAAAACATTTTAATATCATTGGCGTTTGGTGGCTCCTGCTGGCAGCGAATGGGCAAAGCATTTTCCTGTCGAAGAGGGAACGTGCGGGATTGCGGTATCCTCGAATGTCACGTCACCGGAAAATAAAAAGGTTTTTTTTCTAAATACAATCCAGCCAGGTTTTCCAGCAAAGGCATAATGTAATGATAATGTTAATTCCTGTAACAGGGTTCTAAGGATCTATATCAGTAAAGGTTAGGTTATAGCAAAGCTAGATTCTGTGTTAAATTGAAGTTGGCTCTTGAGACGAAATTCGGTTGTACAATAAACCTGTCGTTAGCAGTTGTGGTTTTATATTATATTGTATAATTATAGTGTATAACTATATGTTCCGCTGTGCGACCACTTACATTTCATACTCGACCCTTGGCAGCACAGAAAGTTATGTTTAAAATGGTAATTCCTGAGGAAGACCTCCTCCACTCTGGCTGCCCGAATAGAACGTCGGTGTGAGCGCATGCGCATCACAGTCCTTGTTAGACTGAGGGTGTTGATTTACAAGCTGCAACATTTTTGTGAGAAAAATATATTTTAAAATTCAAATACAATAAAGGAACGAATGTGCTTCAGAAAACGAAACTGCTACCGTCCTCCAGATCACTTTAGTGCAAAAATTGTAAGTATCACCAGGACGTCAACTACCGCAAGTATTCTGTCGGTTAGCTAGCTTGCAAGCTTCCTAGCCACAGTTGTAGCTGGTAAGATAGCGAGTAGATGGTGGGCTTTTCCCGTTTGAAAAGGTTTGTGATTATTCCAGAATAGGTCTTGATTACGAAGAAGTACGCAGTGTCCAAAATTTGTTATAGAATCAGACGAACTTCAAGTTTGGTTCATTAACCCGAAAGTATTGCAGTATGCAAAACATTACTGGGGCTTTTTCGGAATTGTCACCGCAAAGTGACTTCATCATGGTGTTCTGACTTTCGCAAAGGGAGAATGAAGATTGCAAGATCGCTAGCTAGTCTAGTTAGCAATTTTATTAGCCAGCTAGCTAGTTGTTTTATTTCAAACTATTGTACATTTTCTGCGTATTCTTAGTATGGTAACTTGTTAGGTGCAGTGTATCCGGATGAATCCTTTTAGAAAATAGGGTAGGTACTCGAATTATGTTTGTCAGTGTAGCTGAGATTCGTGTAACATGAACAATGTCAACGGTAGCAGTAGCAGATTGTCATGTATACAAGTCTGCTAGCTACATTCTCATGAATTTCAAAGCCGGGTTAGACAACTTCTTAGATGTGGTCGTACTGAATGTGCGCAGTTTTGTTTGTTGTTTTCCTTAATTAAATAAAGAGTTCGTGTTCTTTTTCCTTGAAAACCCTCAGGTTATCATTCTCAAACTGGTCCAATTACTTGGAATGCTAGTTAATAAGTTGAATTATTGCAAACTCATTGGGTGTGGAAAACCATGCTGGTGGCATGTAGACATTACAGACGCGGTAGGCTACTGTAGTAATTATCTTGCCAACTTTTCAGTCTTCCTTCCGTGGGTTTGTGCATCTTCCTCTCTAAAGAATGTTCTCCTTGCAAGACCACCCCTCCACACACCTCCCCCCCCCCCCCAACAACGCCTCTCTCCTCTCATAACCACCCACTCCTTTCAGTGTGAGCTGTAGTAGGACGCGTTGATAACGCTTGCACTTAACCTTGGGGTGAATTCATTTTCCGTGCGGGCGGGGGGGGGATCCTGCTTTCTCTCACTGGGTAGACATGGAGGGAGTGCGAGACTTGGTGGACCTACCATCCTATCCACAGCATGTACCTTAAAACAAGGAGGAGGGAAGTCAGTGTTCTAGTGAAATGTAACTTGTCTGTTGATGATGGCACCAGTGTGTGAGGAAAGCTGTCGGTTTTCTGTTGTTGTGTTTGCGTCCCTGTTCATCGAAAATGTCTCTTCTCAATGGTTTATGATCGCCAAGCCCCTCAACAACATGCAAATATCTATTGAAGAACTATGTAGCTGCAATTTGGGAGAACAGAAATCCTGTTTCCTCCCTTTTCTCTCACCTGTACTGGCAGGCTTCTGTCGTGTGACCTGCACTCTTCACTGGAGGAAATGCCACAGAAGACGGGGAATTAGTGGTGACTTGGTGAGAATTAAGGCACATCTGGCCTCTCTTCATGAGTTCCGTCCTTGCCCTTTGCTTCCTGGCTATGGACCTGGCAACCACTTTTTTAGTACTGCCACTCTCTGGAACTCAAATACCTCAGCCTTTGGCACATTGTCCCGGACCTGTCAGTCACGTTCCTCTGGCGTTTCCCTGTAGCACCGCCTCTCCACGGCGGTGGAGCGGACCTACGGAGCCTCCGCTCGCTGAAACCTGCGTCACCGCTGGTCAGTGACTCTACCCTGGTTAAGATGGCCATTCGGCATTAACCAGGGCCATCTTACGACACATTTATCACAAATTATTTATTTGTATCTTGTAGATTGGATTTTTTTGTTTGTGCTTGAGTCTTGGCTAAATGTTGGTCAGTTATACCCACTTTCTGAGCTCTATCCCAATGACTGCAACTTTTTCAGCTCCTCCAGGACTGCAGATTGGGGTGGGGGACTGGCATATATATTTATACTGCCACCCATTTACTGTCAGAGTATATTCCTATTTTGAGGTGCAACAAATTAAAGTGGAACTGTCTAATCCAGCGCATTGTGCTGTGATGTATAGATCTCCTAAAATAAACAAGGATTTTATTGAATAATTTTCAGATTTTTTTTGCATCAACTATGCCTGTGATTCTTTGTGATTTTAATATTCATGTTTGTTGTGCCGCTAAACCTGTCATTAGAGATTTTATTTTATTGACTCGTTTAATATTGTTTGGTTGCAATGTGGCCCTACACATGGAGCATGGTCACACCCTTGATCTCATTTTGTCCTTTGGCTTTCCTGTCTGTAACATTGAAATATGTGACACTTGCCTGTCTCATCACAGGCTCATTGTGTCTGATGCCACGTTGCCTTGTCATGTTTTCAAACCTCGTGTCCCTGGTTGTTGCTCTCACTTCATTACTGTGACTCCTCCACTGCCAGTCAGTTCTCTAATGGCTACATAGCTGCTCCCCACACCTGCACTGTAGAGGCTCCGCCTTCTCACCTGAAGAATGGCTCACTTTATTTAATTCCACGTGTTCAAACACCCTTGATTCGTAAGAGGCCCCTCTTAAGACCGGGCAGCTCAAACCCAGAACTCCGGCCTGGCTAAATGATGCTACCTCTGCTCTTAGACAGGTTTGAAGGAAAGCAGTGGGTATGTGGAAAAATGATAAACCTCAAGTGTCCTTTGATATTGTGATGGACTGTCTGAATAAACCTGTTGCTGTGAGAGTAAAGTATCTCTCTGATATTGTTTCCAAAAATGGTCATAGACCCAAAGTCCTGTTTAATACTATAAATGGAGTACTTAATCCTGCTGTTCGTATTAGCCTTGATGTATCCTCTGCAACTTGTGAAAAATTCCATATATTTTTTTTGGCATGATTGTTGCTATTGGAGCACACATCTGCTTATGATCCTTCTGACTCTCTTATGTGCACGTCTGTCCTGAATCAGTTTGACCTGTATCTCTGTTTTTTCTCACGGAAACTGTATTTCATATGAAGCCCACAACCTTCCCCCTGACATTGTTCCCTCACACCTTTTTAAAGAGGCTTTTGACATTGGCTCTAACAATTTGTCAGTTGTCAATAGCTGTCCTGTCTGGCTCTGCTCCTGCTTGTTTGCATTTAGCAAAAGCCCCCCCTACAGGCCATATTGCCCTATAGCACTGCAAGCCTGAGTATGCTCATCCACACTATGGCTATCTCTCTTCCCCTGAAGTATCCTTACGATCAGCATAAATGTGTGGCCGTACGTCTTTGGACATCAAAATTTCCTTTGAAATTTAACACAGGGACGTGCTGTAGATCATGTGTGGCTAATTTGGTGTGAATCGGGGAAACAGTAGAAGTACAAAAAATGTAGCTTTGCAAAAAAATCTAAATGGCAGAACATTCAATATGGCAGACACTATTGGTTCTATGAAATTATTTGTTCAGCATGAGGAGGTAGACTTGTGGAAGAAATTAAGAGCATGTACATGAAGTGGGACAGATGTAATAATTATTTAAATGTTGCAATTTTTCAGGTTGCGCTGCAGCGCCACCTAGTGTGTCAGTTGCATGGGTGTCCTGAATGATGAATTGAGTTTGAGCATGGGTAAAGAGTGAAAATTTAGCAGGAGACAAAAGGAAAATAAGAGTAAGAAGAAGAATAATCCTAGCAAAAACTGTAGGGGTCCTACGCACCCGTGGTTAATTTTTAATTAATTATAAATTTTTGTTTAGTAATGAGCAGTACGTGTGTGGCTCAGTACACAGGCCCTGTTCCATCAGAGCAGGACTCTGTGATGGTGCAGAGTGAAGCTCCACCCCAGTCTTTGGCCCCGCCCCTGCCCCCACCCACACAGCGCCCCAGCTCTTGCTGCTTCTGTTGGTGCTGCTGCTGCAGCTGCTCCTGGTACGGCCTACCACCACGACAGGCCTGCTGCAGGTACGTACTGTCATACTGTGCGTGTGTATGCGTGCGTGTGTGTGTGAATGCACTTGTATGTGTACATGCATACATACAGATGGGTGACAGAGTGAAGGAAAAACCAACATTAAGTGTCTTAGTAAGATGTTGGGCAACCAAGAGCCACCAGAACAGCTTCATTGCCCCTTGGCATAGATTCTACAAGTCTCTGGAACTCTACTGGAGGGATGGAGCACCATTCTTCCAAAGATCCCTCACTTGTGTATGATGAATGGTAGATGCCCTAGTACTAGTCATACAATTGTAAACGCTGATAAACTATATAATGCAGTCATTACCATTACCATTGGTGGAGAGCGCTGTCTAACACGTTGGTCCAAAATCTCCCTTAGGACCCTCTCACTGTAGGGGTCAAATATTCAGGCCTTTACCATTCTCTTGGTGTGTGCCACACATGCACTTGTCGAGAATATGGTGAAGTATGACTCATCTGATCATATCACTTTTTTTCCACATCTCTGTGGTTTTGCACCACTGACCTCTCAAATGTGCATTTGTCTTTGTAATGAGGGGTTTATGCACTGCAACCCTACTATAATATCACTCTATGTAGTTGTCGGCAGACTGTTCTTGCTCACATCCTGCATTGACATTCTCAGTCTCTGAGAAAGTTGTCTCAGTTGCTCTTCTGTTTTTCCTTACATATCACACTAATGAACAAGCATCAGGTCATTGAATATGCACTTTCGACCACGATTTCCGACCCTATATACTGATGTTTTTCCCATAGGTCTAAATGCAGATGTCACTTTAGTCACTGTTCCTATTGAAACGCTAGCCAGTTAAGCAGTCTTTGTGACTGCATCCGTCCCCCAATAATGAACCCTCTTTAAAAGTCACTTGGATCTTTTCCTCTTGCCATCTTGATTCAAAATTGGTGTCAATTTTTATACGTGCCACTGAACATGATAGGATGTTAATTGCTTAATTGTATCATTCAGTACACCTGTATGGAAGCATCTACATTCATTATGTTTCTCCATTAATTTATTCAGGGTTTTCCTTTTATTTGTCACATGTCTGTATTTATATGTACATGCAGATGGTTTATGTGTGCATGTGTGTACATACATACATACGTAGCTGTGTCCCAGTGCTTGTTTCTCTTCGTTAGGAGTGAAGAGGAGCGCAGAGTCAGGAGGAAGAGATGGGAGACTAAGCTGGAGACCCTCAGTAACTGTGAAGCCTGGTGAGAATATACTGAACTCGCTATACAGCCCTGTGCTCACTGTACACTATACAAGCTACACGTTATGCACATTATCCACTCACTATACACACTGTGTACGATACACAAATTCTCCACATAATATGCACATCGCACACATTGTGGACATACTAAACATACTATACACTCTTCAGACTGAAAATACGCACTACAACATTCCCTATACACTATTCACTTAACAAGATACAATACACCCAACCCAATACTAGCACATGCACTTATATTAGCACATGCTTACATGCGTGCACACTATACACACATTAAACTCACTTAACATTGTATATGCTATGAATTATTTACAATACACAAACGGTTACATGCTCACTGACATGACTGTACACGCTGTTATACACAATCACAAAAGAGTACACAGACGTGTGTTCGTACGTGCAGCTCCAAACCCTCGGCGGAGGAGATGCGTTTGTGGGCGGAGTCTTTCGAGTGTCTGATGCGGAACCCGGCGGGCCGAAACCTGTTTCGTGAGTTCCTGCGCACGGAGTACAGCGAGGACAACATGCTGTTCTGGCTGGCCTGTGAGGACCTCAGACAGGAGCACAGCAAGACGGCCATCCTGGAGAAAGCCCAGCTCGTTTATGAGAACTACGTTTCCATACTGTCCCCTAAAGAGGTAGCCAATCGGAGCGTTCTTACTGTGATGCCAACAGCCTTTTGGAGTCATTTTTGTCACTGCATCTCTATTGTGGCCGAGCCAACTGGAGAACTCCTGTCATTGCACCTCTATACTGCCATTACTCTAGGAGGCAATTAGTGGTTATTTGACTGCATCTTCATTACAGCATGTCATTCTGCTTCCTGCCAATTAGCATGTTCTACAGATCAGCTAATGCTGGTTTATCCCCCTCCTCCCCCAGGTGAGTCTGGACTCCAGGGTTCGGGAGGTGATTAACCAGAGGATGCAAGACCCCACAGCCCACACCTTTGACGAGGCGCAGCTGCAGATCTACACCCTCATGCACAGAGACTCTTACCCCAGGTTCCTCAGCTCTTCTGTGTACAGGTCCCTCCTTCGAAACGGCTCCTGCTCCTCCTCTCTGTCATAGGCCTGGCTGTCCGTCACAGGCCACACCCACAGTCATGTCATGGGGACTTCACACACAGCCCGCCAAGAGAAACCACTAGTTCTCTCTCTCTACACCTACTACTTATTTACCCCCTTGTGCTCTGTACACACACACACACACACTTTGTGTCTATGTCTGCTGTGTCTACCTTAGTACAATGTCAGTTGTAGACCAGGGAGCAAGCCAGCAGATCCTAATAATCAGACATCACAACATAATAGTGTCACGTCAGCGTGAGACTGGGTCTGTGCCTGCTGTGGACTTTTTGTTCACCTCTTGTGTAGCTGGGATTTTATATTTGGGAGCTAACGGTACACAAGACAGAAATCTGGGCATCAGTCAGATGCTGAGAAACTTATGAGTGTGTGTATGAATGTGTGTGTGTGTGCGTGCACACCTCTGGGAGTGCTTGCCTTTCATAAGAAATGCAGACTTGGGGCATTCGTACAACAAAAATGTAATTTTTTAAAAATAATCTTGACCATGAAAACGCACTCCAACCTGCTCAGTATAAGGTCTTGCACAGTTACGAACTGTTTAACTGTTTAACATTCAGCTTCTGTTGAGATGGGCATCCAGCATACGAAACTCAAGTCCGGTCAGGTTCTGCGTGTGGTTCGGGTGCAGTACCGACTGAACCGCTCTGGGCCTGGTTCTGCGTGTGGTTCGGGTGCAGTACCGACTGAACCGCTCTGGGCCTGGTTCTGCGTGTGGTTCGGGTGCAGTACCGACTGAACCGCTCTGGGCCTGGTTCTGCGTGTGGTTCGGGTGCAGTACCGACTGAACCGCTCTGGGCCTGGTTCTGCATGTGGTTCGGGTGCAGTACCGACTGAACCGCTCTGGGCCTGGTTCTGCGTGTGGTTCGGGTGCAGTACCGACTGAACCGCTCTGGGCCTGGTTCTGCGTGTGGTTCGGGTGCAGTACCGACTGAACCGCTCTGGGCCTGGTTCTGCGTGTGGTTCGGGTGCAGTACCGACTAAAACGCTCTGGGCCTGGTTCTGCGTGTGGTTCGGGTGCAGTACCGACTGAACCGCTCTGGGCCTAGTTCTGCGTGTGGTTCGGGTGCAGTACCGACTGAACCGCTCTGGGCCTGGTTCTGCGTGTGGTTCGGGTGCAGTACCGACTGAACCGCTCTGGGCCTGGTTCTGTGTGTGGTTCGGGTGCAGTACCGACTGAACCGCTCTGGGCCTGGTTCTGTCCCTGTGCTCAATACTGGCCTCAGATCCTCCTGTTCGCCCCAGTCCACAGTGTACAATCAGCGCCAGCTCAGTTTATGTACTGTCTGTTTAATGCCAGACAATGTGCCAAATTACCAGATATTGTATATGCAATTTTCATTTACCAAAAGTTACCCAGAGTGCTCCTATTGTCATCCTGGTGGCCATTAGGAGTGTTTTCGTCACATCTCCATGTCACCACAACAGCAGCCATTCAGGAGGGCTCCCGTTAATATGCTGTGCTTTTCTTTTCCTTAATTCATACTTCTGAATTGTAGATTTATCACTGTACTGGTGCCAAATGTTTGAACAAAGCACTCTTTCCCATTTTTAGAATGGGCATGTATATATTTATATAACTTCCATTGTACTGTATATACATACTGTATCTTTGTACATTTCTGAAATAAATTCATAAATAAACGTATGGCTTAAAAATAGCATTATATAAACAATAGCTCTGGGCAGTCACTGTTCCCAATCATGTGATATGTTTAGCTTTAAAACAAAGTGATAAGAATGTACACTGATTTGTGATTTTGGCAGTGGTACTCTCATGATTAGGTTTTTTTAATCTAATGACAGGCTGTGTATTTACAGAAAGCCAGACACCTGGGCGTCTTTAATATAGGGCAGAGGTGCTTATCCACAGAAGGTCTTTTCACTTGCATTTATCTGGCTGGTTGTTTTCTGAAGCAGTTTTGTCTTTAATCTTGCTTTCACACGTCAAGAGCAGCATCTCACCCTATATCAGATGCAAAAGCTGCATATAGCACAGGTATGTGTGCAGGTGGTTATGCAGCTGTGACACATATGTGTGCAGATGTTATGCAGGTGTGACACTGGTATGTGTGCAGGTGGTTATGCAGGTGTGACAGGTATGTTGCAGATGGTTCGCAGGTGTGACAGGTAATTGTGCAGGTGGTTATGCAGCTGTGAAACAGGTAATTGTGCAGATGGTTGTGCAGGTGTGAAACAGGTAATTGTGCAGGTGGTTATGCAGCTGTGAAACAGGTAATTGTGCAGATGGTTGTGCAGGTGTGAAACAGGTATGTGTGCAGGTGGTTATGCAGCTGTGACAGGTATGTGTGCAGGTGGTTATGCAGGTGTGACACAGGTATGTGTGCAGGTGGTTATGCAGGTGTGACACAGGTAATTGTGCAGGCGGTTATGCAGGTGTGACACAGGTATTTGTGCAGGTGGCTATGCAGGTGTGACAGGTATTTGTGCTGGTGGCTATACAGGTGTGGTACAGGCAATTGCACAAGTGGTTCTACATGCAGTGTGCTTGTGTGGCAAGGTGATTCTAACAACAGTTATTACAGGATTATTCTTGTTGTAAACCTGGTCTTGTGTTCTTAAGTACAGTCTAATTACACAGGCATCAGGGAAGAGCCCAAGGGCGAGGAATGCTTTGGACACCAAACACACATGTGAGCGGAGCTTGGGTGTAAAATCACGGTTGGATTCCATTTATGTTTGCCACTCTGCTTCAGAGACCTTACCTCTTCTCTCTGTTCTTTTTTTCTAGTTTTGTCAAGGAATCACACCAACGCACAGTACAATTATTCTCAGCAACATTTCAGAGAATAAGCTATTTATTTTATTTTTATGTATGTGTTTTTTACATTTGAAGATATGGAAGGATGATGAGGGCCGAGTTCCGTTTTATTATTAAATCTATCTTCTGAGAGCAGGTGTGCTGCCAATTAGGGCTTCAGATACTGGTGCTATTTCACCCCGTGACCACAGGGGGGTGCTCTGCCACATTGTGAACAAAGCTGTGCCTCAGCATCGATCACATCACATTTTGCTCAGTTCTCAGTGTACAGTCAATGTGAACTCGACTGATGAAGCTTTTTTTTATGGAAATAAATGAATTGAGCTTTGCTATAAAAAACTTTCTTGGCATGCTGGTTTTGTGTGAGCATGTGTGCGTGTGTGCGTGTACCACAAAACTTTCTTTAGACACGTTCTCTCACAATAGCTGATCTCTCTTAATAGCCAGGAAAAAAATATGTGTACGCGTACAAAAATATGATACCCATAAGCTGTCAAGTTTTTTAAACACAGACCTACTTTTTCAGTTCCTCGTTGATGATCAATTTGATTATTAATAGTCAAATTATCTTTCACAACTGTGGAAAGTTGTATACTGCTACTGGTAGCTTCAGTTCCAATAGCATACATTTACAGTTAGGTGTCCTAGTATTAAGAAATAAAATAGATGATAATTATAGGACAATAATTGTCTCCAACATAAATGCAGTGAGCTCCATGTTTGGGACAAAAACATACTTTGTCTTGAGTTGGCTCTGTACTCCACAATTTTAGATTTGTAGTGTAGATTCTCAGCTTATATTAGAGGGTATTTTTATACATTTCAGAGCAACGTAATGTTTGACTTGACAGGTGTTTCTGATTAGTCAGGTGTGGTCAGTTGCTGAACTTAGAATTTAGACGAAAGCAAGGTTGGAAGTGTGTGGAATGCTGGAGAGGAGAAAGGGCTGCCTTGCGTGCAACATTACTCTGCGAGCACATTTACACACTCTTAGGGGTGGATTGTGTGCCCATTGCTCTCTGACTGTTTGCACTTTTAGGGGTGAGTCGTTTGTAACATTCTACCTGACGATGTTTACTCACTTTCAGGGCAGACTGTGTGTGGCATGCACTCCCTGGCTGCACTTAATGTGTGAAGAAAACACAATACAGAAAGATAACACAATGATCTGAGTGCAGCCCCTGAACATTTCAACAGCAGGGAGCAGGCCAAACCTTGTGAACCCCAGTGACACACACATACTTAAATAGATCTGTCTGGTGTAGTGTGTGAGTACAGGCAGGAACACATAGGCCACCGCATTAAGATTACTGAGGCTTCATTGTCCCTTGGGTCCAGCTCAGATATGCTAAAGTGGATCAGGAAGCTGGCTTTTGGCAGTGTATTGAGTTATGCAGGAGCAGCCCCAAGGTGGAAGCAGAACATGAATTTTCAGTTGGTTTGAGTCGATTTGTGAGTTTCCCTCAAATCTGCATTACTGATTCAGGGGCATGCTTCTTCTAGGCAACTGTGATTGCAATGGACCAAACCAGGCAATGACAAAGTGACTTTAAATTTGATCAATCAAAGGGCCATTTCTCCAGGAGACATCCTGGCTCTATTGCCTATGACACTGCCACGTAAAACATAAAGGTGCTGGCACTGGACAAATGTGCAAAAAGGTCATTTTAGTTATAACCTAGTTTTGAGAAGTTTTTGTATTGTTGCTTTAAAATTACTTATGTTCATCTCAATCGTATTATTATTATTATTATTGTTGCCTTTTTCCCCTTTGTCCTCATCAATTTGATGCAACTGCCCATCAATGCACTAAGTAGCTTAACTGGATGTACCCAGTGGTGCAGTTTAAAGTTTTAAATAGTTTTCATTTTATACAACGATCTTACACTTCCCTGTTTTACACTTTTTTGACTGTTTTTTATTTGTTACTTTACATTTTTTCCACTGCACACTTCTTACTGCAAAACACTGGGTAGGGGAAAATGTCACACTGGCAGATTTACATTTAAGAACTGAATGTCCATGGAAAATAATCCCTGTCTTTTTATCAAGATTCTAGAAAATTCCTATGACAATAAAATACTTCTATAATTAGCAGAAGTAGGAAAAGTTCCATAATGAGTATATTTGCTATTGAAACGCGCTTTAAGAAAACTGCAGTTGTGACAAAGACAAATCACTTAATAGCGTCACACTGTGTTGTTTTATGCTTCTTGTCCTGTTTTTTTTTTCTTGATTCTATAAAACTGACATGGCCACAGCCCAGTAGCCTACTTTTGACACAGCATTTAATGTGATTTGTTGTGGACTAGTATTTCAGTGAACTATTGTTATTGTGTATTGTAAATGCAGCCACTTTCAGTCAATGAAACTTAAATCATGCGACACATGTATTCACAAAAGACCAGTCTGTTGCAGGCACCATATACTGTTCATGTATTGTATTTTGTAACATTAGTTTGATATAGAAGTGGGTTTATGTAGGATAGCTTAGGTTGTGATTTGTTTAATTATCCGGAAGTGTGGCCAAACCTCCCTATTAAAATGGATAAATTTAGGCTATATCTAAAAGGAAAATATTTATTACATTCATGTGTTTATTCATTTCAAATCATCCTTTCACAGTGCGTCGTGACGATAGATGACTCCTCACGGTGTAATGAGCAATTTGGAAGAAATTAGGAAACTAAAGGACACGCTGATTCAGCCTTCGATCAATAACCTACACCAGAGGATTTGGCAATGCGGCCATACGTGCAGTGTATTATGGAACCATTAGCTATTCCCCACGGGGGAACGGCTCCTCCCAGGCTATTGCACAAAACAGCGGCCGTGGTCGGAACATTCCCGCCAAAGTATTGGCTAAAAGTACGCTGCAGTAACTGCAATTATAATTTCAGTATTCAGGAGTGTAAAAACAAATGGGAGAAACTGGAGTAAAAAAAATGTGTCCCATCGCATGGAAGAGCTTCATAAGCAAATCTGCCATAAGACTGAAGTTATACTGGCTCACACAGGCATCTATTCCGGTAGGCTTATGTTGGCTAATCTTGTATATATAGGCTAACCCGTTAAATAGCCTACGGTAGTCTATAATATCATTATGTGACATGGTACAGAGGCAGTGTTACAAAAAAAATGCGCTAACGAGGAAAATAAAGACATTCGTCATCCGACTGTAGGCTGTATATTAGGTCACAGCCTACCAGAACAGGAATCCTTAGTGTTCTTTACGGGACCCAGGGACAGGGCTGTGCGTCACGAAGGCAGATCTCGTTGCTCCATCAACGAATGAGAACGAAAAACTGTCTTTCGCTTAGGTAATAGCTCTATAGGGACGTTTCCATTCCGTTTGTCCTTATGTAAATGATGGTCGCATTTACGTTTTCAATAGGCAAGCCCTTTCATTTTAAATGGATCCAGATTTGAAACTTGTTTTGATTGTAGAATAAGCTAAGAAATAGAAAAAAGTTGTCCATCCCACCGTACTCTCTCTCTCTCCCCCCCTCTCTCTAACACACACACACATACACACACACACCCAACACCACCCCCTTCTATCTCGCACTCCCTGTCCACTCTCTTACAACAAACATGGCCGCTAAATCTGATGGAGCAGCCGTGTCTTTGCAGAATGAGATCCCAGCTCCGAGCCTGCCTAGTCCCGAACAACAACGGCTACAGTATCGTCATGTCGTGAGGCATTACTCGCTCCTGGACTGTTGCTGGGTGTTTTGCGCCCTACTGGTATTTTTCTCGGACGGGGCAACGGACCTGTGGCTGGCTGCGGACTACTACCTGAGACGGGAGTACTGGTGGTTCGCCTTGACGCTGGTTTTCGTGGTCGTCCCATCTGTGGTGGTGCAAGTTTTGAGTTTCAGGTGGTTCATGTACGACTATTCGGATATGAATGGCAGCGGAAGCGGAGCCGCAGCGGTGAGTTCGGCCGCGGCCGCTGCAGCAGCGTCCACAGGAGACGGTAATTTCAGCACCAAGGCCAGTGGACAGCGGGGCGCTGGCAGCTCTGGTGGGGCTGTGGCAGCGCCCAACGCGGGCAGGAGGAGCGGCATTCAGAGGTGCTGCAGAGCTTGCGTCTGGCTGTTTCAGAGCATCATTCACATCTTGCAGCTGGGACAGGCTTGGAGGTAAGGCTGCTGTCCGCAATATCATCGAACAATTACAACGGCAGTGAAGGGACACACCTAAAAGAAAACACTCGATTCAAACAGTGCTAAGAGACAACACCTTGAATGATGTAGGCTGTATGTTTATGACGTAGCTTGTTCGGTGATTGGCAATGTGTGTGCTTGTGGGTGTAAGGGGAAGGAGCAACGTGGTATTTAAGCATTGCAGTTGTCGCAGCTGTAGGCGTTATTGGGGTCGTTATAAAGTGTACCTCTTGTTTGTAGCATTAACTATTAATTGATCATTTGCATTTCTGGAGTGGCGTGGTGCCACTTTTCCAGCCGGAGTTAACATTCACGGGTTATCCCGATAGTTACCTAATGCGGGAACATGCACAAGGGAGATGCTGTACTTGAGACCATTGAGTTGTACAATATTTATCGCTTGAAAAAAACTGAAAAATGGATTCGCAATTACTGTTTGGCCGCTGCAATTTAGAATCTGGGGAATCAGGAGAATCTGAAGACGGGAATACAAGACAGGGGACGCATCAAGCCGCCCATATTTCCGGTTGTCTTGACTGCTAATCGTTGTGAAGTAAAAAGGAAGCCTTGGTCAATGGACAATTCCCCCGCCGCGCGCGTGGCTGGAGCGAGGCCGTCGCTTTATCCCGCGTTAATAACCCTTTGTCTGTGGTTTCACGGAAGGGGGGGGGGAGCGAGTTAGGGGTGGTGCTTTGCTTTTATGTAGTGGAGCGGACTGTGTCACTGCAGAAGAGCCAAGGACAATTGAATAAATCATTGTCTTTAAAAAATAATTTTGTAAATTTGAAATGCATGGTTTTTCATTGACTCTCTCTGAAGTGTTCACAGCCATGCTATAGGAAGATGGCACATGTCTGCATTTCTGCACTTTCATATGCGTTCATATATCAGTTCCGACTCCTGATTGTATCGCAGGTATTGACTCGGGCAAGTTATAGAGTTCAATTACAAATGACATCACCCCACACTTTGATGAGATGCAAGCATCCAATCTGGATGGAAACTTCAAAAGGCACAGAAGCAACAGCAAACTTCCATGATCCGCACAAATGATCTCCCTCCTGTGAGGTTAGCGAGAAGCTGGAAACAGAAGCCATGATTAGAGCAGTGGTTTCAAAACCTTTCCTTGGGTACAACCAGCCAGATCCAGGTATTTTATTTTGTTGTCCATCTCATGCACACCTGGTGCAAGTAATCACAGGCTTGATTAGTTGTGGCAGGTGTGCTTGAGATGGAACACATCAAATACCTGGACCTGGCCATTCCAGCACTTTTTGGTAATTTGTATTTGTCCTAATATTGTAACTTGTTCTTCTCCCTAGTTTGGCTTGGCAGAAGTTACGTCAGAATAGTGTTCACTGTGTGAACTAAACTGTGTTCTTGGCTAGAAATAGCTGTATGAAACGAGTATCGTATCTTACTGAACCTGCGTTTTGTAGTTGTCCATGACCACGAAATGTAATGTAATGTACAGGCTAGAGTCAGTTCATTCAGTTGAAGGAATGAATTTGGAATTCAATTCATAAACTAAAAAGATTCCAAAATGTTCTATCAGAATTTTTCATTTTCTGTTGACTTCCTGAATTGACTGAATTGAATTGTAATTTACCCCAGCTGAGCCCATGTGAAGTATGCTGTTGTGATGTGAAAGAAGATGAGAGACAGTGGTTGAATGAAAAAAGGAGAGGTTTGCTCAGTGATGCTAAGGGTGGTGATCAAAAGCCTTCAATCATCATCCTAAACCCCACATCTTCACCATACCTGTCTGTAAATCCTCTACCTTTGTGTGTTACTTCCCTCTGCATACTCCCCTTGTTTTGTTGAAATGTGTCTAAATAAGGAAAGGGGGTGTACACTTAGCCAGTTGTCGGGCAGGAAGCTGGAGGCTTGTCTGGACTAGCCTGCGCCCAGGGAACTGTCGGATGAGTTCGATGCAGGGAAGGGATCCAGACAGTAACTGGCTCCTCTCTGAGAGGCCTCTGTCCTGAAGACTTACTTCCTGGGCAGCTCTCCCACAGGGCTTACAGCTGAGCCTTTGATTTCCTGTTGTCATTTTAATTTTTAATGAAGGTGGTTATGAGAGAGGGGTAATTCCTCATCACATTCTCACTGCGCTGGTGGATGAATGAACACATTAATTAAAGAATGTGTCATTGAATTAATGCATGAATGGGCAAATTAGTGCGTGAGTGTATAACTGAATGACTCAGCAAGTGATTGTTTGACTGATTGAGTGAACAAGGGACTAAATGAGTGGGTGAATGAGTGAGTGTGATTGAGTATGTGAGCAAGAACTCAACATTGAGCTGAACATGCAAACTATAAGAGAGAAAAATAAACCTGCATACTACGCAGTATATAAATTACTAAAAACTGCAGTGAAGACACTGGCTAAGACATTGTCTGAGAAAGAAATTGTGCTGAGAATGCGTATTAAATCCACATGCTCACCATTTTAATCTCTCTCTCACTCTCTCTCTCAGTCTCGCTCTGTCTCTCTGTTAGATTGAACAGTTAGGACACCCAGTAATGTTCGATGTGTTCTTTGTGTTCTGCGTGTTCTGCTGTTTATTCCACAGGTCTCTGTGTGTTATCTCTGCACACAGAGCTTTTTAATTGAGCTGGTATGTAAATAACCTCTCAGCATTTGTATGTGTTATAATGGCAGTTATAATACCACTCAGTAATAATGAAATGTATATGAAGCAGATGCAAATAGATGAAACAAAAGTACTATTTGTAATGAAAGTTCATGATGTGGTGGACGTGCTCTCTCAAAAGTTTTGGGGCATCTTGAGATTCACATTAGCCACGTTACCTCCTCCTCCTGCAGCCAGCTTCTTGGTGCAGTTCGGATACATCAGAAATAGTTGTTTCATGCCTACAGTCCCTACCAAAGTGTTGCAAAAAATGAGCAAAGTGCAATTATAAGGGCCTGTTAATTAGGCTCTACCCTATAAATAAATTTTATTTTATTATTTTTTGTCTGTCAGAATGTCCAAAAGCTTAATATTTCCTGGACTGATAATTTCTCCCAGGAAAAACTAGCAATTGCCTGCTAAGGCAAACTCTAGTGTGTGCCTGTGTGTGCAATGGTTATGGGATTCAGGATGTGATTGTGGACAACAGAAATGTCTCTTAAGGGAGACTTGTCCTCTTTTCACTATGGTGAGAGCGTAGTGCTTTGAGATAGAGCTGTAGATTGAGTGCTTGCCTTGGGCTGCTTTTGGTTGGGCCCATGGTAATCAGGTTAACCAGGTTAATGCTGTTAGGCAATGTGTAGCTCATCAGCAGGGCTGGGGAACTACCCCTGTGCTTGTGTAGTACAGGAGATTTCCTCACCTATGAAGTGCTGCAGATTTCCTGGGAGCGGTGTGCGCTCAGATGCAAAGTGGTTCAGGTGTGCTGTTCATGCAGCTATTTTGGGATCAGTGTGTGTTTGTCGTACGTTGCAGGATCAGTGTGTCTTTTGCATGTTGCAGGATCAGTGTGCTTAGTAGGATCAATGTCCTGTCAGGTACGGAGCAGGAGGCTGGAGAGAGTAGAGAGGGATGAGACAGATAATCACATCAGTAAATGACCAAAGTGATGAATACGTCCCTGAGCACAGCTAAGCACTAATCCCCAGGTGAGGTATCTAAAGGGGCATTTTGTGCTTTAATTATTATTCTTAATTTGCATAAAACCCATATTATTTTCTACAACATGCGTAGAAATTCCCTGCATCATAAAAATAATGATTTTTTGTAATGCTTGCTCTGACATGTAGTCTGTATTTATGGGAGAAATATATTTAATTTTTAATGTAGTTGGGGTTAGTATATAGTTAGGTTAGTATGTAGCTGGAGTAAATGATTCATTATGGTTAGTCTGTGGTCAGTGTTACTGTGTGGATCAGAGTAGTTTACGGTTGGGGTTAGTCTACGGTTGTGCTTATTTTGTGTCAGGGTAGTATTTGAATCATATTAGTATGTGGCTGGAGTTAGTCTGCAGAACCTGAATCACTTACTGCATGCAGAAGGGACCTTGATTAGCCCCTCAATCTGTATACTGCATGGCACTGTCCACTAGAAGGGTTGGAGAGCATAGGAGGAATGACCTCTCTGGTGTGGTGTTCCATGCGGTTTTTGAGCAGGTTAACTCTGTTCTGCTGACCCCAAGCACTCAGTTTGGCTCTTGGAGCAGTGAAAGGTGTGAAGCCTCACCTGAAACCTGCTCAGGTAAACCAAACCAGGTCTGTAATTCCGGCACTGGGAGCCCTGAACTCCCTGCCATGTTGCCAGCTATAGCAGTGCCAGGCTTACAGATTAAAGATTAAAGATTAATTCACTGGCAAGAACACAGCTTTGCCCACGTGCACTACATCTGTCTCTCGGCTCCTCTGTTGGTTCAGTGTTCCTGGACTCTGTTGGACACAGAGTCCAGGAAGGTTTTTATTCTGAGAGCATCACCCAGGTATTATAACCACACGAAACAGCCATGCATTAAAGCAAACATTTACATGCAGACCCTGCGGCCCTCCAAGGCCAGATTTCAGTGGCTCTGTAGGCACAGTCACAGTAGGCCATCCAGGGTCATGGTAGGCAGGGGGTGCTTTAAGTTGCCTCTTGTGCTTGATTTCTCTGTCGTTCCACCATAAATCCTCTCCGCCCAGTTCAGCGGACCCAGGCATCACCCTGATTACGCATTACTGCATAACACAAGATTAGCTGGTGCACTGGTCAGAGTGGGTCAGTCTCAGTCAAGCTGACCAGTCAGACCTATTAATCCAACGGGGAGCGGGAGTCAAACCCGCAAACCGCATTCAGAGTGGGGGACAGAAGCACAACGAGGAGGGGGGTGTGTGAGAGAGAATAAACCTTGGGGGGCGTGGCACGGCTGGTGTCCTGCAGGACGTCCCGAATCTGGGATTATGGCAAGGGCTGTTAGCAGATGGTCAGCAGGCTGTACAGATATATACATAATTAATCAGTAAGTGTACTGGTAGGGGGTTTTACAGATGGTGGCTGAGTCCCATAATGCACTGTCCTCCAGGAGGTCATCCAGAGCCTAGAGCTGCTCCTGACCTTTATGCACAGAGAAATATAAGGGCCTGTTTCTCTCACTCTCTCTCTCTCTCTCTCTGTGGATATATTGCTAAAGGTTTACATACAGGAGCAAATGCATTCAACTACAAAACTGTGTATCTTGAAATAATAATCACAACATATACTGATATGCATATATAATTATATATGAATATATAAATATGAATTCTTAAAAAGTGCTTTTTATCTTTTTTTGTACCATTGTCTCACTAGTTTCTTTCACTCTGATTCAGAATTGGGCAGGCAGTTCCATATTGTGCTGCTAGCAAACTCCCCAGATTTTTTCAAAATCAGGTGTAGGGAAACCTGTGTAATTAGTGGGATGAATGTTGCTTTCCTTTTCTGTATCTTCCTCAGGTTCGAAGGAAGTGGAATTCTGTCTTCGTCTTTAAGTTCACAATGTGAACTATTCTCTTTTTTTTCAGTGCACTGACATTGACCCTTTGGAAGGGCTGCTTCACCAGAAAGTGATGTTGCTGTAGCAGTAGTTCAAGGCTGTTTTAGCAGACGCGTTAGTGAAGAGAAGCAAACTCTCTGCTTCCTAATGACTGAAATCCTGCATCTACCCCCACAGACCACCTCTGATTCTTTCTCCTCTGGTAAATGTTTGCAGTCTCACATTTTTTCTGTGGGTGGAGAGGAGCTGCCCCCCTGGGCCATGAACTCATCAACTAGCCGGCATAGTTCTACGGCTGTCTGGTTCTGTGCTCGTCTGGAGTAGACAAAGAAAAGTGAATAACCATAGTGAGTGAGTTCATATCAGTAGAAGTTACATCCTGTGATGCTTGCTGCAACAAATCTCCCAGCTCTACTCCTGTCACCAGGAGTGGTGGGGCCCCCTCAGATTAAGATGAAATAAACACAAGTTTGAGTGCAGAGAGCTGAAGGAGTGTGTGAGTGTGTGTGTGTGTGTGTGTGTGTGTGTGCATATGCGTGAGTGTGTGTAGCAGGCAGTACAATGGTGTGCATTTGAATGCGTGTCAGAATGTGTCTTTGGTGTGTGTGTGTTTGCTCGTGTGTGTGTGTGTGTGTGAGAGTGTGTGTGTGCCAACGTGCAAGTGCTTTGTGTGTGTGTGTCAGAGAGCAGCCTGCCTGCCTCCCCTCAGTCTCTACACTTTGAGTCTGGTGCAGGCTGCCACCCCCTGAGAGGCTGACATATGTAATGGACGGAACCTCTGTAGCCAACTCCCCTCTCCAAATCGAAATCTTGCTCTCTCATGTCAGACACACATTCTTTTCTCACATGACTGTGATCTCTTTTTTTATTGTCTTGCCAACCCTACCCTCTGCTTTGAAGGACAGTGTTTTACATGCTCTTTTATTCCTGCTCTTGAAAAAATAACACCATTGCAATATGGCATAACTCACCCATTTTGGGTAACTCCTCTCATCCTTAACATTGTAGAACCCATATATTTATTTTTTATTTTTTTCAAGAAAACCACATTCCTCGGTCCATGAGTTGGTATTCATAGAGGTTGGTATAAGGTTGGAGAGTGGTGGTATTCAGAGTGTGAGGTTGGTGTGAGGTTGGAGAGTGGTGGTATTCAGAGTGTGAGGTTGGTATAAGGTTAGAGAGCGGTGGTATTCAGAATTTGTGGTCGGTGTAAGGTTGGAAAATGGTCAAACAGCTTTCACTGCTCAGCTGCACAGATCTGTGCATGGTCTGGGTAGTTCATCCTATTCACTTAGCCTCCAGTATCAGTGCATACACAGCTGGGATCAGCAGATCTGTACAGAGGCAAAGAGGATCAGACCTGGATGAGCACTGCCTCAGACCAAAAGGAAAAGACCTTCTGTCACCCCCTTTCCTGTCTGCCAGATTAACCACAGCCTGACCTGCTGCCGAAACCATTAGCAAGGCCTAATGTCTGTGTCTACCCACGTTTAATACTGCATCCGTTCCGAGGGGGTCACTGTATGACACTGTGGAGCCCTGATTTTGGGGGTGCTGGTGATGCAGAACCCTGTATAATCCTGGTTCTAGGGACCCAGATTCCATCAGGCGGGTGGACAGAAAGGAGTGTTTGTAGTTCAATAAATCAATCAAATCAATCAAATTTTATTTATATAGCGTATTTTACAACAGTTGTCACAATACGCTTTACAGACAGCCCTAGCCTAAACCCCCACAGGAGCAAGCCTAAGGCAACAGTGGCAAGGAAAAACTCCCTGTGGCAGATGGGGAGAAACCTTGGAAGGAACCAGGCTCAAGGGGGAAACCCATCCTCCTCTGGTCGGCTCAGGGTGCCGACTGGTGACCAGCATGTCAGCCAGTTTATGCAGAAGATATGATAAGTGATGTGGCTCAGATGATGGGTGGGGCCAGGTGGCGGTGATGGGGAACAGCAGGTGGCGGCAGATGTGGGCAGGGTGGAGGCAATGACGAAGGAGGGGCTGGACCGCAGAGGTGGGGGAGACCAGACGACTCTCGAGGGTTGGGGCAAGAACCCCGCCGGCAGCGTGGGGAAGAGGAAACAGCAGTTAAGGGATTTGCAATATACCAGACAGTGAGTAAGTGCCAGTGGTATGTATTGTGGGACGCCGCCAGGAGTAGAATATGGCTGCATATCTACTAGGACAGGGATGGAGAGCCCATGCAGTCATGAGGGGTAGACAACCATACCCGCCTATCAAGAGCCAGCCCATGTAAAGTCGGGTCACAGCTGATTGACAGGTGACAGTAAGGAAAGGATTTCCACCTAGAAAGCTCTATGACTACAGGCTTCTCGCACCCTGTCTCCAGACTATAACTGATTGTAAGCTTGAGCATAGAGGTGCGTTTTTAATCTAGATTTAAATATTGAGACTGTGTCTGACTCCTTTATAAATAATGGAAGCTGGTTCCACAGTAGTGGGGCCCTGTAGGAGAAAGCCCTACCACCTTTAGGTTCTTGGAAATTCTTGGGACTACCAAGTAGCCTGCGTCTTGAGATCGGAGTGACCTTGTGGGCTTATAAGGTAGGAGCAGGTTCGATATGTACACACATCCATGCAGAGCTTTAAAAGTCAGGAGCAAAACCTTGAAGTCTATCCTATACTTAATGGGTAGCCAGTGAAGCGACGCTAGTACTGGTGTAATGTGCTCATACTTCTTAGTTCTGCTCAGGATACGAGCAGCTGCATTCTGCACAAGCTGGAGACTCTTTAACGAGTTATTAGGGCAGCCAGAAAGCAGGGCGTTACAGTAGTCTAACCTAGACGTAACAAATGCATGGATCAATTTTTCAGCATCCTCGACTGACAGGAAATGTCTAATTTTAGCTATGTTGCGCAGCTGAAAGAAGGCAATTCTGGATGTGTTCCACAGTTCTGACCGTTGCAGGTACCGTAGCTCATTCCAGCAGTCAGGGGCAAATGAGGGAAAGTAGCAGGGCATGTTGGCATGGATAGGAGTGATAGTCCAGGGGTGTTAGGCCTGTTGATTGATAACAGAAAGGATTTAGTGCATGAATCTGATTTATATTGCAGAAGGAAGGGAATAGCTGGAGGGGTGAGTGATGGATGGAATAGATAGATGGATGGATGCATAGCCTGATGAGAATGAAAAAGAAGAAGAAAAGAAGAAGAATAGATGGTGGTTGATGGTTGCAGAAGTGCCATAACATTTATTAATGTTTTTATTCTTGTGTTTGAGTGTGACACAGACTACTCCAGAGGCAGTGACAAAGAGATATTACACACTGCGACTACTGCAGGAGTAAAAGGGTACCTGCGGACCAGAGCAGCCAGGAACTGCATCACAGAGAATCAAGCTGAAAAAAATGATAAAATGACACTTTATCGGCATACACATAATGCATAACAGTTATAATTAAAATTTACATCAGTGCTACATCATTCAAAATGTAAAACACAGAGGGGAACACTACCAGTGTTAGCCTAAACGACAGCGCTCCCATGGTGCCAAATAATGATCTGCTAAAGAACATTAACTCGTACTCCGTTAGCTACGATAATGTGCAGTCATTCTGACGAAAAAGAACAGACCCTGCAGATGCGTTCATACAAGGAAGAATAGTAGAATCGGATGAATACTGGAATGATGGATGGATAAACTCAAAAGGAAAAGAACTGGAAAATGAGAATGCAGATGAGAAGTAAGGCTGGAAGATGTATCATTATTGTGATTTTTCACATTTCCAATTTTGAATAATACTGAGGTAGATTGCCAGCTGAGAGGGTTTGGGGTTGAAATGACTGTATGATGTTGTACAGGCAGTAATGGAATATTTTTCATTGATTGAGTGGCACACACTTACTGAGCAGACCTCAGTGTCCTCACCCCTGCAGTAGTCCACCCCTTCATCGTGCCCTTCTCTACCCACCCAAAGTCCTGTAGTCTGCTGTTGTGTCTTTGTTCCCTGAGCAGATCAGGGTTTTTGGGAAAGACTTCCCTCCTCCATTAGTATAAGAGTATCATCATTGCACAGTAGGGTTTCCAGATGTATTTGTGTATGTCTGGTTTGTGTTCCTGACCGGACAATATATTGTCCTGTCAGAGTAATTTGATGGAAGAAATCTATTGGCAGTTTGTAATGAATTTGCATCTCAATCACCCTTGTGATCAGTTTGCCGCAGTTTATTGGTTCCCACAGTGCCCCCCTTCATTCCCAATAAAGCTTCCAACTGCGCATGTTGTCCGGTTTTGACAAATAATAAATCTGGCAGTCCCGTCACACAGGGATTGTATTTGGATGCATTTCTCTCCTACTGAGCTCTGAAGAGGTTACTCCAGAGGCAAAGAGAGCAGGGAAAGGGTGGAGGAGGGAGGGAGGGAGGGAGGGAGAGAGGGAGGGAGGGGGAATGAAGCAAATGCAAGAGAGAGTGGGAGAAAGAGAGAGAATTGTTCTTATTAAAGCCCTGTTTTATACAAACAAGGTTTCACTCTCACAGACACAAAAATCACATGCATTTCACCACTTGCATTTTCTACAAAAAGGTGTGTGAAATAACTCAGTTTTTTTCTTCAGAGGCGTAGAGTCAAGTTGTAAATAAAGTCCAACAAATAGTGTATTTAAGCATTTTGAGGTGATAATTGAATCATAATTGAATAAGAAAAATCTGCAATTGGACCAGAATAGCCACCAAAATGCATCAACACCCTCCTAGACTGAGGAAGTTTGGAGGTCAAACAGAGGGAATTCAACAGCCAAATATCTTGTCTGTGTAAACAGAGTATGTGTGGTGACAATACACAACACAGAAATGGTAGAACCTTCCAGAGCGTCGAGCAGCTGCCTCACCCCCTGTCTGATATTTTGTTTGTGTGCTGTTGTTGTTTTTGTCCACTGCTTTGAGTGTCATTCAAGCGTTCATTCAGTTGCAGTGAGAAGCATCGTCTGATTGTGTTGGACAGCTGGCTGGTGATAACACACTCTTGCCTTAGCCTTAACCCTGCTCCAGGAAACCTCTTTCAGAGGAAAAGTCAATGTAACAAACAAAAAGCTCTGTTGTGTACCAATGTCTCTCAGTCGTTTCAGTCTGCATAATTAGTGCAGGCTATGTCATTAGCTTGGCTCATAAGGGAGGCAGGTGAGCTTTGGGATAAGAGACAGAGAGAAAGTGGATTGGCATTGGATCCTCTGTATTTGCACCTTCCCTCTAAGCTCATTAAAGAGGCCCTAGAGACAGCTATTATCTCGGCCTTATGAGATTATTAATGGCTTTACACACACAGCCTTTAAATTTACCACCAAGTATAGCACAGGTATGGCACAAGTGAAACTGAAAGGTATAATTGCAACATTGAAACAATATAGAAACACTCATACTAAAACTCTTTACTCCAACACCAGCAATCACTATTACCAATTCCTACAAACCACCTGTAGTGCAGAGAATATCTTCATTGGATGTTGGGAAATTGATGTATCTTCAGGTGCCACGTAAGAGCATCCCGCACTAAGAACAGCACAAGACAAAATGCGTACTGTGATGTTCCAGCTGTGGCAGCGATTGGCGATTGAATTAATCCAGATGCAAGAGCAGGTAATGTTGCAAGGATGGAATGGGAAAGCTCTGTGGGAGCCTCGAGGTCATCTTTTATTCCTCCCAGAAGAGTAATTATTTCTATGGCTTGGCGTTTGGCACAAAGGTCACTGGTGTCATGGATTCCATGATTTTTGTGAAAAAAGAAATAACTAGCAAGTCTCCTTAGCAGTCTGAATTTAACGCCATGTCCAATACAGCCTCCTAATTACTGTGTCCTTGACATATGCTTACTGTTTAGTGTGTATTTTTGTACACAATGGGCAGAATGAGAACATACCATCCATAGTATTTTCCAATGTAACTCCAGAAGTGTTGTAAGATGTCCCCCCTTGTAGTAAAAAGGTCCAGTCTCTTCCTCTCAGATTAATGGGACCCAAAGATGGCTCCGCCTCTTCTTCACTGTTCACTTCACTTTTACCTACTGAAAAGTTTGCACCCATATGCACTCAGCAAAACCTCGGAAATATGCATATCATTCAAGGATTTTAACCTTCTGGAGGAAAGCGTCATGGTAGGTGTAGTTCTCCCAGTCTTCTAATGTGAGCGTGCACCTCTTCTGGTTGCATGGGGAGGCTTGCTTTAAGGACATGACTCTAAGTGAAGGTTTTATGCATGTAGTAACTGCTGTTTCCCAGTGTGTGTGCATATGAATGCATGTGTGCTTGTGTGCTTGCGTGCACACGCACCCTCCAAGAACATTTGTATGTGATCATGGCTACAGTTTCCCTGTGAGTTTTCTGTGAAGTGCTGTTCTGGCTTGATGAACACAGGGTGACGGCACTGGCCAAAGCTCCTCGTTTACAATTTTTTCCTCTTTTACTCATGGCCCAACATAGCTTTTGGAATCGGAAGGTCTGTATGTGGGTACTTGAGTGTGTGTGTGTGTATTTGTATTGTGTATGTGTGTCTCTCTCCTTCTCTCACTATATTGGTTTCTCTTTTCTCTCTGTCTGTCTGTTGCAGAGTAATGTTTGATGTGTTCTGAAGTTTATTCCACAGGTCTCTGTGTGTTATCTCTGCACACAGAGCGTGTTAATTGCGCTGGTGCGTAAATAACCTCTCAGCATTTGATTCCACACTCTCCCTCTGAGACACCAGGAGTAAATTACATATTCACTGTGTTTTAATGCCGTGCACATTAGTGTCATCACAGTAATAATGCACTCAGCTTGGTAAGTGTCTTTGGTAAGCGTCCCAGAGGACAGCTGTAAAGTATTTGATAAATGGTTGATAAAACGCAGTGGTGTATTAGATGCGCCCACCTTTTTGTGTTAGAAAAGTATTCATTTTAAGTAAAATCACCTCACCAGATGGCTTCTGTTCTTGCAGATCTGTAGCGCTAGCTTGCTAGATAATACAAGAAGTGCATATGGATTAGAAAAGAAATTTAAATGGATATAAAAGCCTATACCTTATCTATTGCCTCCATTTGGAAACACAATGTGTTGCCACACATAATGTTGCCAAATGGAGGCAATAAATAAGATTTAGGTGTTGGAGCATGTGACACACACATGCTCCTATAGGGCAGGCACGGTGTGATGAATGCATTTGTGTTGCAGACAGAATCTGTTTGACATGCAAATGCACCAGGCTGACTTTTGTGTGCTCTGCGTGCGGATTGGTTAAGGGTGGGGGGTGCAGTGGGGGTGTCTGTCTGCTGGGACCCATCCTCCTTTCATCTCACCACTGGAGATGGTTCCTTCAGCTCCTCTGCCCAAAAGATTCTGGGACTTTTTTCCCCCAAACCCCCGACTCAGGGCCCCCACTGCCCCACTGCCCCGCTGCTGTTACGGTCATATCGAAGCCCAGAGAGATCTCTGGTCACACTGAAAACCTGAGAATCCATTTAGCCTTCCTGGCTTCTAAATGTTTTAATACGGCCTTTTAATGCTTTAGCAACGGCAGTGACACTCTTTTATTGACCTGACTGTCTCTGCCCTCTGTATGTTTCATTGGTTGAACATACTGCATGCTATGTTACAGAGATTCATGGTTGGGTGGTAGTTTTAAAGGGCTGGTGAAACACAGGTGAACTTGCACCAGTCAAAAACAAGCTTTATTTAGAGCTAGCCCTTAACCTGGGCATTAAATTGATTTCTAGCAGGAAATGAGAAATGTGATGGCATCTCATGGGTGAGTCACAGATGGTCACATGACTAGGGCAGGCCTTGCGCACTTTCACAAAAGCACTGCTTCTGTAGCCAATTTTCCACTGGGCTGACATTTAGATGTTTCATCTCCGGAAATAAGAGGTTGTCAAATTGTCATTTCGCTGAGAAGCCTTTGTTAAGTCACTAACCACACACAAATGCATGCTGACAGAAAGAGAAGGAGTGTGAGACATGTACACACACACACACACACACACACTCAGTCACTTACCACATATCCAAAGAGAAAGACATAGACACACATTATTGTCCTTGTTCGATTTCCATGGATACAGCCAAGGAACCAATGAAGGCTGATTGGTGCTGTCCTGGACCAAACACCAGTCACTGTGATGACTACTGCTCCCTCCTCTATACTTCCACTGCCATCGTAGCCCCAGCTGAGGGGAATCCATGGACACAACTGCAGCACAAACTGGAATAAGAGTGTTCCCTGGCTCACGTGTTCACGTATTTTTCTTAAGTGTGTTTAGGTAGGTCATTTATTATGTAAACATAAATCTACAGACACTACTTTTGCCTACCACAGTCTGTCTTTTAGACAGTCTGTGTCTTTATTTTGTTTGTTTTTTTTTTTGTTTCTTTATTTCTTTCTTTGGCTGCAGTGTCCCTGTGAGCCGTCTGTGGAAGCTTTTTGTTTACTCTTTTTCATTTACTTATGGCCGTCCTCTTTCTGAGACATGGCTTTTGGTGTAGGAGGGTCTGTATATGGATGCTACTTGAGCTTCTAAACGCAACCTCAGCACAGTGAAGAACTGAACAGAACTGGCAGGCCATTGGACATTCAGTGCTGATCTTTGTTTCTGGGGGCTCTGCAGGAGAGATGGTGTGATTGTGAGTGAACATGGCAGACCCTGCCTTTGGGGACATCTAGTGCTAATTTCCACCAGCAGAATGTGACAGGGGCAATATGGGACAGCTGGTTGTCTCTGTCGTTGGGCCACTCCGTAAATGCATCACAGGCAAGTGTGGCCATCCCTGATACTGAAGAGTCACATGGCGGCCTCCTTTGTTATCATGAAAATTGGCAACTCATATAGACCCACCAATCCAACTGTATAATCAGATGTTCAGTGAATCATTTCAGTGCTGAGTGACAAACCCAGCCGATTGTCGTTCTCTAAGTCCAGGGTTGGAGACCGCAGCAGTATGGTGCCTCAGAAGCTACCTGCAGGCTTTTGTGTTAAAGGCGTCATACACAATTTTTGTGATGAACCACATTTTTTTGTGTCTAAAGAGGAACGTGACATTTTCCCTGACACTCTGGGTACATCTGTGAACTCCTGACCCCTCACCTCTAACCTCTGACCTCTGACCTCCTCTCTCCTGTCTCCCTGCCCTTGCGGGCGCACAGGTACCTCCATGCGCTGTACCTGGGCGTGCAGAGCCGCTGGAGGGGGGAGCACGAACGACAGCACTACTACTGGCGCATGATGTTCGAGAGCGCTGACATCAGCATGCTGCGGCTACTGGAGACCTTCCTCAAGAGCGCCCCCCAGCTGGTGCTGCAGCTCAGCATCATGATCCACAGCAACGAGGTCCAGCCCCTGCAGGGTGAGTGGCTGCATGTTGTTGGGACTGTGCCATCACGCCGCCATTAAGTCGTCACGTCTCGTCCATTACGCCATTACATTAATGCATCTCTCTCATTGCATCATCATTAATTCGCTTAATCTCACCCACTTACACTTACACTGACTTATCCTGCCCCTATCACCCCCATTCGTCCTTCTCCAGTGGGACAGCCACAGATTTACCCAGATTTTCCTCACCAGCCAGGTGTGCTGGTGAGAAGTGGATTGTGCGTTACTAAGGAAGGGTGGGGGCTGGGACTTGATTACCACTGGTTCATTATGAATTAGGCAGTGCTTATACTGGTGGCACAACATATTTTTGTGCCTTTTTCACGACCCACTTTGGCCACATTAGCAATGCCACATTCAGTGTATTCGTGCAGGCAGGGGTGTGCGAGGTGGCCCGTTTGAGACTACCAGGGGCTGGGGGTCAGCACTTGGCTCTACAGACAGGTGTGTGCTCTAGAAGGCTGTTGGGGCAGGTTTTGGTGAGTGTCCAGTGGGCTTTACCACTGGAAGTCCTAGAAGTGCTTGAAGAGTCCTCATCTGGTGGCTTTAGCTCCATCCCCTTTCCCTCCTGAGCAGGGATTGGTGGCAGTGGATGAGTGGCAGGAGGCTGGGGGGCAGCTTTTGGTTCCTCAGAACTGGGTGATTTCCTGATAGTGAATAAAAAAGCACTGTACATGGTATGCACAAAGGTTTTTTTTTGTTACCTAAAGCAACACAACATGTGGTCCTTCATTGTGCAAAGTTGGTTTCCGTTTTTTCTTTTTGGAGGAGGTGTGCCCGAGGGTGGGGGTGGTTTTCACACCTGGGATTTTATTGTGGAATTAAGGCATTCAGCGAAACATAATTGCATGCTGTCTTTTTTACTTTTTGTTTTGGCAAGCTAAACTGAGCATATGGCTCACAAGGGGGTCAAAACAGGGGGTCTGCAAATTTAGTGAGCATGCTGAAGGGGGTTATCTTGATATGCCTGTGGTTTGAGTATGCATACTACAAACTGAACAACAATATTGCAATGTTTTGTAGAACTTGTATTGGGGGTGCAGATTGTGTAGCTGATAAGGGGGGTTGGGAGATCACATTGCGATGGTGGAGGTGGGGGGGGATGATTTTTGGCTAGGTTGTAATTTATTAATTTATTATAGAGGTTTTTGATTTGACACTTTTTTGGAGTTGTTTTTTTTAATTTTGTTTGAATTTCATTAAATTTTTTTCTAGTGTAATGAATTGACCATGATGTTTCATTAAAGTCAAAGTCTCTCTCTCTCTCTCTCTCTCTCTCTCTCACACCCTCTCTCTCGCACTCTGTCTCTGTCTCTCTCTCTGTTTCTGTCTTTCTCTGTAGGCCTCTCTGCCTCTGCCTCTCTGGTGTCTCTGGCCTGGATGGTAGCATCATATCAGAAGGTATTGCGGGACTCTCGTGATGATAAGCTGCCCATGTCCTACAAGGCGGTGATGGTCCAGATCCTGTGGCACCTGTTCACCATCGGGGCGCGCACCATCGCCTTTGCGCTCTTTGCCTCTGTGTTTCAGCTGTACTTTGGCATCTTCATCGTCACCCACTGGTGCATCATGACCTTCTGGATCATCCAGGGAGAGACGGACTTCTGCATGTCCAAGTGGGAGGAGATCATCTACAACATGATGGTGGGCATCATCTACATCTTCTGCTGGTTCAACGTGAAGGAGGGCGGGGCGCGCTGCCGTCTGCTAGCATACTGCCTGGTGACGCTCGTGGAGAACGTGGTGCTCACCGCCCTCTGGTTCCTCCACCGCGGCGCCCACACCTCTGACTTTTGCGCCCTGGTGGTGGTGTGCGTGGTGCTATGCAGCTACGCCTTCGGCACCTTTTTCATGTTCATCTACTACTGCCTGCTCCATCCTGACGCTGCCATCACTGCTGGCCAATGGGGTTGCATGGGGGACAGTGGGGAGACGGAACCTGGCCTTTCTCCTGTCCCCCAGCCCAGCGCAGTGACCAGCCCCCCTCGCACCCTGCAGAGGACTACGGGGTTGGAGCGGGACAGGGAGATTGGGGACAGGGACGGCTGTCCGCCTGTGTTCCAGGTGAGACCTTGTGCCCCGCCCTGCCCGGAGCCCCACCCAGTGCGGACTGAGGGGCCGGTGATCCGTATAGACCTGCCTCGGAAGCGCTACCCGGCCTGGGACGCTCACTTCATCGACCGCCGCCTGCGGAAGACCATCCTGGCCCTGGAGGCCACTTCCCCAGTCACCCCCCGTCTGCAGTACCGCACCTTGGGGTCTCCTACGGAGGTGCTGGAGTACGAGACTACCGTCTGACCCCTCCCCTCACCATCCTCCTTCACCCCCTCACTCTGTGTTCCTAGCAAAACTGGCTTATACACCCTCCCCCCTCCTCTCTCTCTGTCACTGTATCCAGACTCAGCCCATGTCATCCCATGGTTCCGCTTCTGGAAGCTTTAACAGTGTGGGAGAGTAGAGGCATGGGTAGAGGTGAGTGTAGCCAGGGTGCACCAACAGAACTGGTAGGAGTGTATAAGTATTACGGCCCCTTCCATTGCACCCATGTAACTTTAGAATACATTCATCTGATTGGTTTAGGGGCCCTTTCTGAAGTGACACCCACAGAACTGTACAAGAAATGTTCTTATATGTGGTGCCACCAGTCACAGCAAGGATCAAAGGTCAAGTGGTCAGAGTTCAGAATGTTTAGAGCTCAGCCTACAAAGGCAGCAGGAGATTCTGGTAGAAGGAGCTGTAAATGGTAACATTGTATGGAAAATATTCATATTTTTAATGGTGACAATTCTCATGAAAGTTTAAAAAATTGCTAAAGGAAACTGAGTGCCTGGGAATCAAGACTTAATACTGCAGTGCCCAGCCAACTAATGATGCTCTCTCAGATTGTCACCTTAACCTTGCAGCAATTTTGTCGCGGCATTGCACAGATTTTACACTAAAGTTATCTGTCAGTTGAGGTGTCAAATTAGCATTGATAGAAGGGAGGAGCTGTGTGTTGAATTGCTTCTGTATGGTGCAAACTTTATTACCTATATGGCATATCTGTAACTACTTATTTACTTTTTAAAATTATTTTTGTACTCAGTGGCCATGTCTTTGATATGATTCTTATGCTATAATAATTATATACATATGATTATTTTATTGTATGTATATATTAGACTGACATGACAGACTTGAGTGGGTGTTTTTTAGTTTCTTTTTTGTTGGTCACATGCTTCATACATCGCATGGTGACTGAAGCAGGGTACATAGTGAAGGGTTTAATAAGATAACAGGTTTCAGAGTATCAACATATACTTCACACATTCACAACCGTGCACATTTACAGTGAGGACATAAAAATTGACATAAAGACATAAATATACCAGATAAAACATAGAAAAACACCAGACACAAACAAGGGTTTTAATAGCGGTTTGTATACATGAATTTAAATAATAAGTGTGTGGGTATCCAGAGGCGGGTATGGCAATCTGAATGTCACTGAAACATTTTGCATAGTGTTAAATTTGAGTATATCTGACACAAAAACTGGGGAAAATGTTCTCTGGCAGAGTTCACTGAACCCATCAGCACATGAGCAGCTTACTGTACTAGCTGGGGAAGAGCTGTTTCAGTGTTCATGTCTGTGAAGTCGCAGAGAAAAGCTGTGATGCTGAATGTTTGTTAGGTGGGCAGAGTGAAGGCCTCTCGGTTTGTATGTGGGATCCCTTCTTCTCTCTCTTGCAGCTAAAAGTGTTTCCTCTGCCCAACTAAACCTCGCACTGCATCAGTTTGTCTTTGATCAACGCCTAATAAACAGGAGTGCAGCCAACTCTCCTGTCTCTCTCCCCCTCTCTCTCTCTCTCTCTCTCTCTCTCTCTCTCTCTCTCTACCCTCTCGTTATACCCTGTGATGGATAAGCATTTATAATCCAAGTCTCACAAAACTTTTATTTTTTGGTTCATTCAGAATTATTATTTTTTGTTATTACAAGACCACATAGAGAAAATCTAATGCAATTGGACTGTCCTAGGTGATCTGTGATGCATTTAAATTTGTTAGACTATGACAACAACAACAATAATAATAATAATAATAATAATAATATTAATATCATTTAGGGGACTTTGGGGGAAAAACAAGTTCACATTCCTAATTTTCAGGGAATGTTACAAATTTTGTCCTAATTTTTTTCATAATATATGAAAAAAGTCATGTCTACTGAGCTATTACAGCTTGCTGTCTCCTGATAAAAAAAGAGGTAAAATAGTTTTTATTTTTTCGAACTGTTTTATTTTACTATACCCTGTTTCACCGTGATGTTTGTAGTAAGCTAAATGGTGAGTTTGGTGAGACTTGGAATTTATGGAAATTGAATGTTCTGATTGGTTGCATTGTACACAATGTTCTGCAATACACAGAAATGGCTGTTGTTCTAACGGAAATATTTACAGTATTCGATTTACCAATATCCCACTGTCATCTGTTTCAATGTTGGTGCTAACAACAAACCTGGTTTATACTTGAGTAATCTGTTTTATATGAAGCACACTGATTTAACCTGGGGGGTATTTTGCGAAGCTGGCTAAGAAAATCCGGGTTTACTGAAATGAACCTGACTTGATTTAGAGTTACATACCCTGGATCAGCTCAGTTTCACGAAGCTGGATTTCAGCTCAAGACAGCCAGGTTTGGCCATTGAAGTTTCGGGCGCATTCATGGAATATTTACACAGCCCGAGTAAGTGAATGTCCATGAAACATTTGGTTATAGTAAAATGGCAAAATAACGTGCAATTTTTACAGCAGATAAGCAGGAACTCATTATGGAGTTTTATGAAGACTACAAATCTATAATTGCAAAAAGGAACACAACAGTAATTAATAAAGCGAGGGACACAGCCTGGGAATCGATTGCCCAGCACATAAATGCGTAGGTAGTCCAGTTGCAAAATCAGTGCTGTGCTTTGCATCTCCTCAATTTAAAAAAAGTATTCTGATAGTATTTTTGTTGTGTATTTAAATGTTTTAATAATATGACAACATAAAACGGAAATACTTGACAAAAAAGGTCTGTAATGTGTTGTTTGTAAGCCAGTGGTCCATCCAATGGCCAGCTTGAACTACGTTCGCCAACTCCCAGCCCCAATGCATATGTGGCATGTAGTCAAGCTTGCTTCGTGAAACAGAAGTTATCGGAAAACCTATAAAAACGTACTGATAGAAAAATCAAATTTACCGCTTAAGAACGCTTTGTGAAATACCCCCCCCCCCCTTTTTTTTTGCATCAGTTTGTGATGGTTTATATCTTTTTGTACTGGAATATTCTGGTGCAATCAATACTTCTGACAACACACAAGCAGTCATGCTTAACACCTTTCCTGTCAGACTGTTACTGTATACTGCAAAAAAAAAACACAATAAATGAAACACGGTAATAAGTCTTCATTGGGAGAATAAACATAATGTGTAAACAGTGTCTGCCTTTACCAAAACGGGTGTCTGAATTCTGTCCTCACAAACCTGTCAAAACTCACAATCCTTTTCTTTAGGGACAGTTTGATACTAGCACTAGCGCTGTGAACAACCAACTGGGCATTGGGTTTGCACTGTGGTGAGAAGTTATGCGTTTCTCACGCTGAGCGCAGGGTCTTCACAAGCCTCTGCCTATCTTTTCTCACCTCTTGGCTCTCTCTTGGTTGGTCTTAAGTGCTGTGCAGTTCTAACAGGCTCTGAATTCACTTTTAAGATGAGGGTCTGGTCCTGGGAACAGAAGGCTAGCCAGGTTGGAGTGAGTGTGCAGCCGTGGGTTACCGTGTGCTGAGCCCCCCTGATTAAACCTCTCAGCTTGGATTCTCAGAGAGGCAGAGAGTCCACTGCAGACAGAGGTAATGTATTTGCAGAGTCTGCTGGCGTTCATTGTTACTCACTTGGCTTCTTGGGTCTGAATTTGTTGCTGATTTTAAAATGAAAACAAGAAGCAGATGACTGTGCTCCTCTCTTCTTATTATTTGTGGCTCTGGAAACATTGTTATCCCTTGAACAGTCATGCAAATAAATAATTTATATTGGGAGGGGGAGTGAGAGAGAGAGTGAGAGAGGTATGTAGCCCTTACTTCAGGAAGCTCTAGTTAAAGGTCACTTCCTGTGACAGCAATGATACATATCAATGAACTTTGTGTAGTTAACAAACCTTCACATCCTGCAGTAGGCCGAACACTTTTTTTCTGGTCCTTATAGAAAGATATTTTACACTTCTCTTTCTTTCTCTGGAGCACATTTCCTGCAGGGGGATATTGAGATCACAGTTTTACAGCACCACCCTAAAACTTGAAACCCTGAAAAAACCCTGAAACTAAGCTGGCATGCATGTTCTGTGGGTGTTGTCACATCATAATCAGTAGTGTATTACCACAGTGTCACAGATCGCTGTGTGTAAACTTACTGAATCATCATTTAATTGCATAATGTTTTGGAAGGCCTACTCCCATAGCCGGCAGGGGGAGACGGATACTGCCCTCTGGTGTATGTAACAGATAGCTGCAGCTGAAGGTGGTGAGAAGTGGAGATGGTGGACAAACTGCTGCTTCTGAAGGTTTCTCCCTTCAAGCACAAGGCAACTAAGCCCAATAAAACAAAATTCCTGAACTGCTTTGATGGGAGTGATATGTCACATCCTTTTATAAAGTAACTTTTGACTCCAGACATTTTTCACTTTTACAATGACTCTTTAACATACGTACCATAGATATTTTTCATATTAGAAATGAAATACAGAATTAATTCTTCCAACCATATCCAAGCACTGCCTTGCACTACGAGGAAAATTGGTTGCATGGGAAGACACTTTTCTCCAAATTGCTTACAGACACAATTCCATTGAGATATGTCCCTCCCTGCCCTATTGAAGCAGTCTATGGGACAGGGGTATGCAAAAAGGGCTGATGCATTTCAGGGTTTCATGCCAAATTCTATTCTTAATGATTAATTATTAAGTCCAATCATACTCTGTCTCTGTCTGATTGTTTTAAGCTCATAAGCTATGTTGAAGACTACAGGTGTACCTTTGGTGAAAATGTTTGACTGTGGTCCAGTACAGAAGTGGCCCAGTGCTGAGGCATACAGCTCTTTGTGAAACTAAACTGGCATATTCTGTTGGACCCAAATGACAAAATGAATACTTCAGCCCTGCATGTGCTGGAGGTTAACAGAAATGTTACCAGAAAGCATGTACAATATACAGTACATGTGCACACACACACACACATGGGATTTCACCCTGAATTCTATTTTACTTTCACAGTGTATAATGCGTTCATGTCCACTGCTGTCTGGCTGTAAGTAAGTGTTTGCTATTTGAGTTTCCACTTGACAGACAACACTGTAAGACATTGAGGCAGAGTAATCTCTTTATTTGATGGGATTTCAGGAGCAGAAAGAAACCGCCCAGGACCCTTCTCTACCAGAAGAGAGGCCTTACTGTCACAGACTAACACAAAAACAAATATAACCGCCCTAAATCTCATTGTTATTACTGTCTACAGGGAATGCAATGGCCTAGCCCTGTTCAGAATATACTGATTCATCAATTCAGAGTGATAATAACAATTGTAGCCTTAGGTAGGTATTATATAGTAAGAGGTAAATTATGTTTTAGATCAACTACAATGAACTGTCAATAACTGCCTTGTCTGAACCATCAGTCGTTTCCTCCCCAAAGCAAAATAAAATGATTGGCCCCTGCCCATTCCTGATTCCAAACCTCACTCTCCCATCATTGCTATTATATACACTGGGATATGAAGCTGAAGGCAACTTTCTACTTTTGGGTGAGTGAAAAAGAGTCTTATTCTGTCAGGGAGCTGTACTGTACCAAGTCGGGAGCAGGGGCCACATCCATTTCAGGAGTCCTGCTTGGCAGAGAATGGGAGGAGCCAGCAGGGAGCTGCATCAATCAGTCCCCCATGTGAAATAATAGTATGCTGAAGTATACCTAAAGTAGACTATTTTACACTTTAAAATACTTTAAGTATAAAATAGTGTACTTGAGGTATACTTCAGTATAATATTTTTTCACATGGGTGGGGACAGTGTGACCATGCTGGAGACCCAGGAGAGGCAATGTGGAGCCCAATTGCCCTCAAGAGTGTCAGCTTACTGTGATATAATGCAGCCTCTTATGTAATAATGCTGGATGTAATTCTGAGTCCCTCAGTGGCCTATCCTACAATCAACCCTTACCCCTTAGGGCATGCACCTCTGTCTCCATCAAGGGTTCCCCTGTTCCAAGCTGTAATTCTGGTCTCTGACTGGGCTGGATGTACTGCATGATGAAATTGAATGTGATGTTCAGGGACAGAACCGTGACTCCACACAGGGCTATCTCTGGAAAGGTACCGGCATGTGAAGGTGACACCCGTCCCCTTGTCTGTGCGCCTCTAGTAGGTGTTTACAGAGGAAACCTGGTGAAAAAATGCAAATAGGAAACTTTGGGAGTATCAGGCTCATAGTGCTATAAGGTTATGTACTGCCTGCAGTACTGTAAAGTTATGAGCAGCCTGAACAGGCTCACAGTAAGCTACTGTAAGGTTATGAGCAGCGGGGTCTGGCACGTGGTCCTGCAAGGTTATTAGCAGCCTTGTCAGACTCGTAGTTGCCTTAAAGTTATCAGACAAATGAAGTTACCCTTTTATACAAACGATGTGACTGTCTGCATGTAGTCTGAATGTATTTGCAGAATCTATTTAAGAAATTTTCTTAACTCCTTTATCTATGTACGAATATATTTTCTTTTTTATTTTATTGAGGCGGGTGAAATACGTATAACTATGTGCATTCTCAGCTTTTTTGGATTCCCTAATTCCCTAATTTTACTGAAATAGTGTTGACCATGATGAAAAAGGGGAGGTGTCTGTTTATATTTTGTATATGTACATACACATACATTTCAATTCTGTAGCTTTTTCTTTTATTATTTAGAGCTCTTTACTGAAAATATGTCGTCCAATACATGCCACAGTGTTACCAGTCAACAGAAAAAAGAATGCAATTTTTTTAAAACAATGTAGCCGAGAACCCCTAAGCAGCCAATCCCCTCTGTCCTATCCAAATACGTTGGAGTGGGCGGGGACAGGGGCTCACGCCGGGTAAAACGCTTTCGTTGTCTTATTTCTCTTTCACTCGAGAATGGCAGCTGATGCCTGCGGTTCCCACCGTGCGGCAGGCAATAGCTCGAGCACCAAACCACATAAAGAGCACCTGCGGAAAAGTAAGGATTCGCGCCGGAGACAGGCAGCTCTCCTCTTTCTCAACAATATCTCCCTTGACGGACGGCCGACGTATAACCTGAGCAATGGCAACGCCGTCCAAAGAGGGACCACATTTAACGGTCTGGACGCTGGGGCGCCGGTGGTCGGACAGCCACTGTTGTCGACGAGCAGTTACGGAACCTTCCCCGGTCTGTCAACGTCCGCGTCTGGGGGCGTCGTTACTCCTGCGCCGAGGACCGGGGTCGGCAGTGGTCCTCCTGTCCTAGTCCTCCCCACTGGTTCTGGCTTTACTGCTAGCGGGGTCAGCGAGCGGTTCCTGGAGGGGGTAAAGGCTGACCCGCTGGCGTCCCAAGCTAGTCTACTCTCCCCGGCTGCAGCGCCCCAGCTTGTCCCGCTGCTATCAACCTGTAAATCCCCGACCCTGCTCTCGGTACAGAGCTTTAATTCTGTGAATCTGGAGTCCCGACAAAGGTAAGTCACGAAAAAGGAGACATGATGGTTGCATTTCTCCTTTGCCTAGCTCACCGCTTGACGTGATCTGGGGATTTTCAACCGTAAATATTACGTTGGCGTGATGCAGCGTTCCTTTGTGCCGTTTGCCAACGTGCGGGGTCAAGGCAACTGGAAAGTAAATAGCTATATCGTTACATTGAAGCTGTAGTGGGCTGGCTGTTTACCTTATCTCGAGATAATTTTTGGTTATTCTGTTCTCTAAGTTACAATGTTTTTCGGCTCCACACTGGAAAAACGTGGTAGTTCAAAGCCAGCTAACGTTTCCTGTATGGTTGACGTAAACGAGCAGAATAGAAATGTCCACTTCCGCATCTAGGGTTAGACTACCGTAGTTACAAAGTCTGAGTATTTTTTTTTATGTTCATGAAAACAATCTGTTCTTCCGTTGGGAAACTTTCGTAGACATATCCTGTCAGTGGAATTGAATTCACTTTTACTGCAACGACAGTCATAGTTGAAATAAAATGTACCATTCGGAGGCTAATGGGAGGGACCACTACTAACCTGTAGCATTACTAACCTGCTAGTTTTTTTGTTCAAGATATATTACATTCGAGAACTCGTAACAGATTAGAACGACCAGACAGTAATTCAACCCGAGTTTGCCTTGGAGGCTGAATTGTTTTATGAGCTTATGTAACTTTGCTCCTCTGGCGGACTTCAGGGGCCTGTATCACGAAACAGGATTACTGAGTTAGATGGTTAAGTGTCGTGAGTAAAACCTGGATCCCTCCCAAAAGTAAAAACGGCTGTTTGGGGTTTTGCTCAGTGCAGTTACTGTATCCATCTAACTCAGTAATCCTGCTTTGTACGGCCCCTGGTTCCAGAGCTGAGGTACACTAAAAGGTTGGAGAACATGGATGCGCTCAACACTAACTAACGACGAGTAAATAATTAAGACTAGCATTAATCATACAAACTTTAGTAATAATAAGAATATTGTTGTCTAAACAACTACTTTATGTTTTAAAACAAAACATTTTTGTTTATCTGGATATTTATTGGAGGAGTTCAGGTAACAGTACTATAAACATGGTTTAGTATCCCACATGGGATTTGAATTTGCAACCTAATTTGCATCCAGACCATTACCCTACATTTCCATCTAGCTATGAAATGTTTTCAGTGCCAGACATGAAGTACTTCAGCCAGACCTGAACATGCTATATTGTATAACAGAAAACAGGAAATTAAACCTGCACAACAGTTGGATTTGAACTTTGGAACAGGTCCAGTGACAACAGCTAAACCATACTGCCACCCACAAAGCATTATGTAAATTGTAATATGTGATCACTATCTGACTGCCATCATACAGTAGCAGCATTGACACGCTAACAGTGACAGCACAGGTGCTATCAGACTACCAGATACTCCACTCCATATTCTTAACATTGAAAGTTCAGTTTCATTGCGTTTGATGCTGAAATGTTCCAAGTTGAGTCCTGTTGTTGCACCTGTCAGCTTTAGTTTCATTGCATTGCTCACAGAGGTCTTCCAGTCAGCCCACTAGCCCCTTCCAACACTCTCAAAGTGTGTGTTTACTAAAGCAGGATTCTTCTGCAAGGTTCTCCTGTGCTTACAGAAGGGAAGGGTTCTGGAGCCTATGGGAATCCCCAGTGTCAGGAGTGTTGAACTCCAGTCCGGGAGGGTCACAGTGTCTGCAGGTTTTTGGGGTCTCTTTTAGGCAACAGCCAATGTAGCCTTATAGACATCGGATGTGAACTGGGTGTCTGACACTACTCCCCTATGTCCTTCACATGACCTACAGCTCCAATCCATTTTGTCTGTCTTACGGTCAGAGATTCACATCACTGTAACCTACATCATTCCCAAACTTAGGCTCACATTGAGATCCTGTATATGTTGTATAAAGTCAGCCATCTTAAGGTTAAGGAAGGCATATTTCTTACTTTCTGTAGCTAAAGTAAGGCATTGCTGAATCTGAGGCCAAAAATGCCTATACCCTCAGGTTATATATACTGTCGGGCATGCCATGTGCAGGGCTCGATACTAACGTTTTTTCATTGTGGTCCCGGGAAACGTCCCAAAAAACAATTTTGAGCAACCAGAAAATGTGGACCGTCCCAAATTGAAAAAGTTGAATTGGCGGAGGGGGGCTATGTATAAAAAGTGAAAAAGTGCTGTAATTTCTACATGGTGAAACTAAAATTTAATAAAATACTTTTTAATAAAAGCTGAGAATCCGCAAATTAGCCACATGTGAATTGTTTGATTACAAATCTAAAATTGTGAAGTACAGCAAAATGAGTGCCATGCAATAAGGCTGTTTTGGTGCTTGCCTTACTGGCTATGCTAATTTGCAGAATACTTTTGGGGTTACCACTGTCAAATTTTTTTGTTAGTAGGCTTTTAAATAGTTTTGAATCTTCTTCAGATTTAGAAATGGCTGACTCTGGGCATCACTGTCCAATAAGGATGTAACGATGCAGTCAGCTCACGTTTCTGTATAATACACAATACAGGGTTCCCGAATGGAGAATGCGTTTGTAAATATTACCGTTGTCCTAAACACTGTTATAGACACATCTACTGAAAGGATTGCTCTTCAGATAGCACAACATGTGGCATGAGCTTGGAATGATTGCTGTGCAATGATGGTTGGGTGCAATGGCTGGTGTTGCGGGCAATTCAATTTGTTATCGTAGAATTTTCGCACCTCCATTGCGTACTGTCTGTCAGTGTCAGCTATTGGCGAGTGAGAGGGGGTGGGAGCTCAGTCGGCTCAGTCTGAGTAATGTGACAAACGAGGATGGAAACCAAAAAAACTTTTTCCTCTGCCATCCTGATGGCGTCCTGAGGATGATTTCTGATCCCAAACACATTTTTATCACCCCCAGGACCTGGGGAGTGCTTTTAGTCTCAAGCCCTGCATGTGTAGAATGTGGAGCAGGGCTTTTTGAGATCAGAAGGCTTGTTGGTTTGGATCTAGGGTGGGCTGCCTGCATGGCGGTGGTGTCTTTGAGAGAACACTTTAACCTGGCTAGTCTCAGTAAAATGCCAAGCGAAAGGAACTGTGTCATCTTTAATTGGGGGTGGGCATGTTGCACAATGGAGCAGAGACACAATGGAGACAAAATGATACTGCAACAAGCCTTGTAACTATGGCAACAGGCCATATGATGCAAGGACAACAAGCTGATACGAGAAGCGTTGCACTGATTGGCTATTGTTGCCTGTGGGCTAGATGGACGGCCAGTGCTTATGATTCAGTGGAATCAGTTGATTCGGGAACAGGTGAGTTTTTGCTGGGGTGCACAAGTGATTACATGCACTTGAATTTCGCCCAAGGTCACTTAACATTTAAATCTTCTTCAAGGTCATTGTCTTATAGCTCTGCTGAGTTAATCTGTGTCTCTCACCCCTCTCTCCCCCTCTGTCAGTCTCTCATACTCTCTCTTCCCTCTTATGTGAATGTCTCAGTCTGTTACAGGGGATTAAGCCACACTCAGGAAGAGATGAAGGTTAATTCCATTTTGTAAATTGTTTTTGGGCGAGTAACAGTTTGGTTAACTGTGGCCTTTTAGAGCCAACAGTTTCATGGGTTTTAGGGTAGAAAGAGAAAATACAAGTTTGTGCAAGACACAAAATCTGCGTTACATGTCTGTTCAGCACAGTGCTTTCCTGTTTCTGTTCCCCATCTACGTTCTGTGTGTTCACAGTCAGCTTTTGCAATGCCTTTCAACAACTTCAAAGCGCAGTTCAGCTCTACTGCAGTGATTTGTGGGTTCAACAGCGTGATGTGAAGGGAGTTTATTGCTCTTATTGCAGTGTAACGATGCCTTCACTCACAAAAACATAAATGAAAGTGAAAGAGGTGCTGATGCTTTGCGGCAGGAAGTGCAAAACAAGTCTAACTTGAATGATATGAAGAGGCTTCAGATTTGAGGCATAATGTCAACAATAACGTAATTAAGATGGCATATGTATCGCTATTCACTAATTTATCTGTCACACTCTTAATGATTTTTCTAATTGACTGAAATGCAACTAAAGAATAAATCGAGCATTTGAAGCACAAATTTCCTGCAAATATTTATTATATTTATATTTAGCTTTTATTCTTTGTTTTTTTAAATGTAGAATTTCATAGAATTTGGAGGGGAGATGGGGAGTGAAGAGAAGCTGTGGTTTGAGGGGAGGCAGAGAGGGGTCAGAGTGAAGAGCCATGGGGCGTATTTCACGAAGAAGGATTACTGAAGTTAGCTGGATAACTGCTCTGAGTAAAACCCAGAACAGCTCTTTTTACTTCAGTCCATGTTCCAGATCTGAGAGCGTTCCGGGTTTTACTCTGTGCAGTTATCCAGCTAACTCGGTAATCCCGCTTCGTGAAACACGGGCCCGGTTTGAGGGGAGAGGGCGTGCAGGGGATGAGGAATTACTTTCTGTTACTTAAATTAGTATCATTTGTAATATGTGTCTTATTTCTGTTGTAGTATGTTGTGTTTGTAGGGTACTCTTTGTAGACAGACAATTTTGAATCTATACATATTTCAGTATTTAATCTCAGGAGAACATTTGACTGACAAATGATTCAGGTTTTATGAAAATAGAGAGAGAGAGAGAGAGAAAGATGAACATGTGTAATTGCACAGAATCTTCCTGTGCAAGTAAGCTCAGGTTGCAGGAATGCTTATGCATGTCATTGGTACCTTTGTGTCCTGTGATAGCAGGTTGTAAGCAGCAGTAGATGCAGACAGTCCCCAATGCGAGCTGTTTGAGGGGGAATGGGTTCTAAAGACCCACCAGATACTTGGCTTTATAGTTCTAACATTTTAAGTTCTCACCGCCATTGAGGCCAAGACGTTCAGGTTTGATGCGTCTTAAATGCATTTAGGGTTGAGGCCAAGTAAAATTCTGTGGGATTGCTCATTCTGTACTGTAGTGTAGTACCGGAAACTCCTTTTGCCAACCACAACTATATTTAAGAAACAGATATGATGAAAGGAACACAGGAGTTGAACATCCGTTGAGTCCAAACATGCTGTGACTTTCTGAGAAACAATGAGTGCATGAATAAATATTTCTTGCTGTGTGCCAGAGAGGGCCTGTAGTGCAGGGTAAAGTGTGCTTTTGAAATTTCTCATTAGTAATTGAGAATACTCGCCCTCACTTGCCCTTTGTGTGAATCACTGGGGCCCTCATCCCTCCACTCAGGCTTGGGTCAGGTTACTTAGGGCCTGCACTGTCAGAGTTTCAGCTGGGCATATGTTTAAACTATTCAGGTTGGGTGCCATGCTCAAGGGTACAACAAGTGTCTTACCTAGGAATCAAACCTGCAACCTCAATTCCCTAGCCATTATACTACAGTACACTGCCATGTTTTCTGTGGATATCTCAATTGGTTCAGCACTATGTACAATCTAACTGACTGATGGGCTGATTGATTGGTTCATTGTTTGGTTTCTTGACTGTTTGATTGAAGGGTAGATTGAGTTATTCACTAGTAGTTTGGTTGATTGGATGACTGGTCAGCTGGTTTGTGAGTTTACTGACTGATGTGTTCATGACTGGATTGATTGACAGTTGTGTCCTCCTTATTTTGGAACAGGTTGCGCAATCAGTCCGGCTCTTCTGTGCCAAAAGGGGGTCATAAGGTCCATTTCATCAAAAACATGAGGCAATACGACACGCGGGGCAGCAGGTAAGCACTGCTGCACACTTTGGCACCCCAACACTACAGAACACTATTACACACAGTAGCAACCCAAATCATCTGTACACTAACACCCAACGCAGTAACCCAATACTACTGAGTGCCATTAGACAACCCAGTAACCCCACAGTACCTCAGCAACTCAACACTAATAACGACTAAATAACCAAAACCCAGCACTACTGAGCACCCATACACACTTCAGGAAGCCTATACTATTTAATACTGATACATACTGCACAGAATGGACCCTGTGGACCCAACACAAATGCCCAACCCAGTGACCCAACACTACTGGCTAATAATACGTACCTAAGCGACCAACTACTACCAGTCCAGTTTGGTATTGTCTAATCTGGGAGGAAGTGTAGTTTTAGGCTGATCCGTGTGTGTGTGTGTCTCTGTGTGTTTCAGGATTGTGCTGATCTGTGCCAAGAGGTCCCTGTGTGCTGCTTTCTCTATCCTGCCCTATGGGGAGAGCTTTTACCTCAGGTACTGTACAGCCTCTGCAGTGACATCACCCGCAGTGACATCATTGCTGTAACTTATGCCATGATGCAGAAATGATGTTTCCACATGCTTCAAACGAACTGCTTTTTCAGGACGTCGTAGAGCGTTGGAAACTCCTTTCCAACATTCGAGTAGGGGAGGTCTGCGTCCGAATTCTTTTTGTAACTTTCAGAAACTGACATTCCAAACCCGACGCCTACTTTCCACAGCAATTGACCAGGTGTGCAGGCATGCAATGGGCAGGGTTTCAGGTGGTCTGAAAATGATCCGATGTTGTTTGCTAACCACTAGTAAACATCAGAAGAAGCTGAACTACCCCGTTAAAAAAGAACCTTTCAAGAAAAACTGTCGGTGTTCGCCAGTATGCGCATTTGTATGACTGTTCACGATCGCTCATTCCAACTGCTTATGTCATCTGTCTTTGGGCCCATTTCAGTCGTCCTCATAACACGTCCTCACCTCGCCGTTGGGCTCTACCCAACAGAGGAGGTTAGGAAAGCACACAAGGACGTGTTACGAGGACGACTGAAATGGGCCCAAGGACAGATAACGTAAGCAGTTTGAATGAGCCCGCAATTACTGTAAAAGCCCCACCTGCCGCTGTGAAATGACGTGGCTCCTCCATGGCATAGAAATGATAATGGGGGACTTAATTTGTGAGGAAAAAAAGCAGTGTGAAGCGTTGTGTGTCAGGAGGGTATGGTGCTGGTGGGTCAGTAATTGACCTTGCTAGTCTGTACAGCTGGATGTCTTATCATTTTCCGTTTTCCTTCACAAATAAATAGTCTCCCTCTCTCTCTCTGTATCTCTCTCTTTTTGTGTATCTCTATCTCTCTGTCTCTGTCTTTCCCCCCATCCACTCTCCATCTCTCTCTTTCCCTCTCAGTGACCCTAAACTGGATACCCAGAAGCAGAGACACTCTTCTGGGGGTGCCACAGCCACCCTGGACATGATCCCTGCCTTGGAGGGGGTGGAGCTGGGAGCGTATGGCAAGGTAAGGGGGCGGAGCTAGGGGTGTTGACTCACCCTACTTGAGTGACACTGATGGTGTTATGCAGGTCAGTGCAGCACTGCACTCCTCACCCTGTGACATTACAATCCCCTAGCAGGGCCTGCTACCCTCTTACCCTGCACTGCTCTACTAAATTTTAGAACTTTATTTATATCATTTTATTTTTGGATTTGTTTGTCATCATATAAATTAAAATCTGGTGGTTGTTGTTTTGTCATTCGTGTTTTTCATGAGGTCAGCTAATATGATTACGCAGAGCTCAAACACACACTGGCCAGCACGCACACAAACTGTTCTCTGTTTTTCAGTGATGGTCATGTTAGGCTGCTTAGGCATGGACCTTTGATGGAACTGTGTGTTTGTGTGTGTGCGTGCGTGTGTGCGTGCGCCTGTTGTCCCTCCAGACGGTCTCATATGCTGGGTTCCTATTCCCCACCAATGCCCTGGTGAAGCAGAAGAGCGTTCCGGTGGAAATGAGCATGGGAGCGACCCCTCTAACCCGCAGCAACATCCAGAGGAACTACACTGCCTCCCGTCTCAACAGCACCGCGGGACCTGATGCAGGTGAGAAAAATGAGCCATTTGTACTTTGTGGCATGTATAGCTAATTCTGAAATAATGTGCCCTTAGGGTAAATGGTCCTGCGGTAGATATTAAAAGTGTTATAAGTGTCAAGTTAAGGTCCTTAAATGGCTCCTTGCAATTCAGTTGGAGTTGGACCTGTGGTTGGAATTAGAACCAGCACATACAGGGTCCCCCTGGACCGATTTTGGGAACACTATCCCAAGAGGTCAGAAATGTGGTTGTGGTTTTGCAGCAGTGACGCTCTCTGTGACCTCCAGGTGTGGAGGACCTGACGGACTACGACCCAAACTTGCTGAGTGACCCTCAGTGGCCCTGTGGGAAACACAAGCGAGTGCTGATCTTCGCCTCCTACATGGTGAGGATGCCAGCACCTGACATTAAAACACCAGTGCCCCAGCACTGTAAAGGGAATGGGGTGTTGGAAGGTAGAAAGGTGTACAAGACACACCCCTGTGCATGCATGTGTGTGTGTGTGTGTGGGGGGGGGGGCTTGTTTGTGTGTAGTTTTGTGTGTGTGTGTGTGTGTGGGTTTGTGTGTATGCTGTAAAAGTTCACACACACCCTCTGGCCTCTCTCAGACCACTGTGATCGAGTACGTCAAGCCGTCTGATCTGAAGAAAGACATGAACGAGACCTTCAGGGAGAAGTTTCCCCACATCAAGCTGACTCTGAGCAAAATCAGGAGGTAAAGGAGAGCGCTCTTCATAAACACTGTGTCTGTCTGCTGGTGTAAAATTAACTGTGTATAACTGTGAGAGACTTTATAAACTATGTGCGTCCCTGTAAGGTGTGCATCTGTTGGCGTGCACACAGGCGTGTGTGTGTGTGCGCGCGTGCGTGCATGCATGTTAAAACCCAGTGCGTCTCCCCTGCTCTGCAGTCTGAAGCGGGAGATGCGGGCGGCGAGCGAGGACTGTGGTCTGCAGCCGGTCACCGTGGCGATGGCCTACGTGTACTTTGAGAAGCTGGTGCTACAGGGACGGCTCAACAAGCAGAACCGCAAGCTGGTCGCGGCGGCCTGTGTAGTGCTGGCTGCCAAGATCAGCAGCGACCTCCGCAAGCAGGAGGTGAAACAGCTCATTGATGTGAGTACAGCTACTGAATGATCAGCCTACTCTTTACCCTTTTGTTATCATTAATTTTTACTGTAGCATTGGCTAGTCACTCATCTTTCCTTCATTCTGCAGAAACTGGAGGAGCGTTTCAGGATCAGCCGGCGGGAGCTGCTCCCACTTGAGTTCACTGTGCTGGTTGCCCTGGAGATGGCGCTCTACCTGCCGGAGAGCAAGGTCATGCCACACTACCGCCGTCTGGCACAACAGCCCTGAACCACGCCCATCAGAACTCCCCTGAAACCCTGGAACATGCTTGCATACACAACCACTCGAGCGAAATGATGATGATATTATCATTTCTAAGATGCTTTGTGATGGCAAAGCAGGTTACCAGGACTACCCTAAGGGGTGGAGCCATCTTGCATCAGCAGTTTGCTCTACTTTTGGTTATTTGATTCAATGATTGACAACGCTTGGATCCACCCCATCGTGGGAGTTGGTGAAGCCTGCAGTGCACAGAGGAGAGCTGAAGAGCTTTCAGGAAGCAGTTTATCAGCACCACGCCAGCATAGTGCCCCAGTGTGATCCAGTGCGCCCCATCCTTTGGCCTGTCCGTCTTCCAGACTCCACCTACTCACAATCACATCTCACATGGGTGCGCTCCTCTCACAAACTTCCGGCAAGGCACCGAAGCACATCTGCTCTTCTTCTGTGGTGGAGCCTTCTGTTCTTCCACATTATTCATTTTGTATTTGTTCTTCATTGTGATCTACAGGTGCAACTGTGTGTTTTGAAGATGTTTCAGAAGAACAGTCAGACTCGGGCATCTAAGCCCTATGTTCCACCCACATGCTTTCCTCCTTCAACAAAAAGGTTAATATTTCCTTTGTGTTTTTAGGTAAGGTGACCTTGGATCAGTTTCTGATCCCTGGTTGGTTGAAAGATGAGGTGTCCTTCATTTCCCTTTTCTTCCTCTTGTGAAAGATGCAGTGGCACAGGAGGCAGTTTCTCTGCTTTTAGAGTTTGTGAATGTTGTTTGAACCTTTTTTCTTATTTATCTTTTATTCTTGGATAGAGAAGAGATCTGAAATCCAAAGACATATCCACACATATAGCCCCTTTCACTATTTGTGGTATTTATTTTAAAACTAGCATTCTATTTGTGACTGAGTGAGTTGTTTCACTGTGGTTTTTATACCTGACTAATAGCAAGATTATTTCAGCATATGTTTTAGTGTATTTTTGATCAGGTGAGTAGAAGCACTGGTGTCATGAGAAATATGAAAGATTCTTGGTCTAAGTTAGAAGAGCAGTGTGTGGTTGGATTTTATTTTATATGCATAGATTGCTCTTCGAGATGTTGACCGGGTCTTTATGGGTGTTATTGTTATGTAGTGTAAAAAAGAAATTAAAAAAGCATTCCGGTGCTTGCTCAGGCCTGCTCTCTATGTTAGAGATGAAATTAATAGGCACGTTTCTGGTGCTGCCATGTCAAATTTTCTGTCCATCTCCTAGTGGTCCAGTTTCACCTGAAGAGCAGTGTGTGACAGTGTAGCCGTCTCTACACTTTCTGTAGAATTTCAGTTAGCGTGGGACATGGTGTTGTGCGAGTGGTCATTTTGAAGTGGTGAAATGTTGTGATGTTTTGTTATTCAGGAATGCTAGCGGAACATCGACACACACATGACTGGGTACAGCTTTGCATTCGGTCCGATGGGGACGCACGGAGCGCTGTTTTGTAGATCAGGATGTCCATGCTGATTGGTCAGTCCTAGAGATAAGGCATCATATGACTGTAGCGCACTGTGTAATCACAGCGTTGAGGGCTGTGGATGCCAGTATAAACATCTCTGTGTTCCTGAGCCTCTGTCATGTGCTGTGCTTTCTGTGTGTGTGACTAAACAGCTCCAGGGCTCCACACCTTCTGGTGTCATGTGTGATCTTGTTGAACATTTCTCCTTTGACTCACTCACAAAGAGATTTTTGGTCATGTGTTTTCTTGTTGACATTGTGTTATAAATCTAGAATAAGAGATGGTGTGTTTTGCACTTGCATATCTGTGCTGTCTTGGATTGGTATTCCTGGCCAGTGTACACTGTATGTGGTGTGGCCAAAAAGTTGTCACTGTTTGTAAAGTACAAAGGGAAAAGCATCATCTGGCCATTCGTTTTGTACTGAACAGACGGTGTCGTCTGTAGTTGTGCTAAAATGCAAAATGATGTGGCACGTCTTAAATGGTGAGACCAGCAATAGCAATCCTATTCATACAGAGAAAACTATGTGAAATGTCCTTATTTTAATGCCAACTGTCATCTTTTAAATTTTTTTGTTCTCAGGAAATATTTATCCTACACATTAAATTGAAAACTGTAGTTATGAGGGGTTTAATCTGTTTTTTTCCCCCAGTGCAGTGCTTCTCTTTGGGAAGCTGCATGTTCCTGTCTGTGGTGCAGTCTTTATGTTGTCTAGCGTGTTCTGCACAGGCCTCCATGGGATCGGCAGGATCTGCTGTAGCCTACCACTGGGGTTCCCAGACTGTCGGCTCAGACCCACTGGTGGGTCATGACTAGTGAGAGGGGTTGAAGTCACAAGTTATTGTACTCATTCCAAGGACATTGACACTAGTCAAATAAGGCACTTGCACCTGTCACATGCATTTTCCCTGCAGTTGTCTTGACATGCTAAGAAAGTGTTTTCCCATATTTCAACTTTTGTTTGCATTTCAATTAGGGGCGGTGCCACTGATAATGTTTGCTCATGAAACCCGGTTCAGAAAGTTTGGGAACCCCTGTCCTACAGTAACTCACTGGAGCTGTCCTGCAGCATCTCCAAACTGTTCTTTCCCCACCCACGTGTCCTGGTGTGAGTGTTGGAATGCTGTTGTTATGATATCTAGTCTGTGGAACACTCCCCCACCCTCCGGCCTGTGCACCTGGAAGTCTCCAGGACAACCGCAGCCACACACAAATCAATCTCTGGCCGGGGCACAAAACATGCTGGGAAAGACTGTCGGTGATCCCTCGATTTCTGAGAACTATTATACGTTATATTATGCACAAATGTGGCTTGGGGAGTCAAATAACTTAATCCCCCTCCTGATTTCATGGGAAGCCAGAATAAAAAAATGGCAACGTTGCACTCAAAACGGGTATGATATGCAGTGATTGACAAAATAGGTAAACATACAGAGGAAGGGAAAAAGCACAGTTGTTGTGGCTCTTGGCCTGATTTCAGTGTGCTTCATTGTGCCCTGACCACATAATTTGAGTTATCTTGCACAAAATGACAGACATGCACAGATGGGAAACTCTTTGCATGGAGCTACTGATCCCGTTCAGGTCTGATGGCCATTTTCTCACCCACCTTTCTCCTCGCAGGGGTCCAGGCCCAGGAACTGGCACTGGCGCAGTAGCCATCTTGCTTTTGTGTCCACTGTGATTTTCTTTCAATTTTCTTTCTTTCAGAGCATTTGCTACAGTATGTCCGTTCTGTGGTGGAGCAGGGAAAGCACGGCTCCATAGACTCACCAGATGCTCCGCTTTTATGTTCCTTCCATCCACTCTTCTTAACCACAGAATTTTCTGGTGCTATATTACAGTACAGAACTACCTTTGCAGTATTGTACTCAGTTATGCACTTTCACATTAAGAGCCTCAAAACTTGAATGTTTTGGCTTCATTTTGGTGGGGGGAGGAGAGACACAACTTTTTGTGTTAGCGACCTGTGGTGTATTTGGTGGGTGTATGGATTCTGTGGGGAAAGGTAGCACTGGGCCCCCACCATCAACGTCCCTTCCCCTCATTGCACAGCAGCAATATACTAGCAGTAGAATAGCACAGAATGTGAAGTAGGACAGCAATAATTCTGCAGTGGCACTTGGTAGAAATGTCAAAAAAGATTTTAAGACCCAGTGTGATATGGGGAAAAAACCGGTACTGATTCTTGTCTATGTTTTTGTGATTGGAAACCAGGTTTCTCCTATTTATTTGATTCTTCTCTTTCGTCTTTGCTTGTGTTTTTACATGAATTGTTTTATTTCGTCATGTTTCTGTTAGGCCCAATGATGATGCAATATGTGATTTTGTAGAATCTAGTCTATCTTTGACAGTTGTCACATTCGTTAATGTACTGATGTGGAAGAAAATCTATAATGGTTTGTTTTTTTCTGAAATGACAGGACAAATGATCAACTCAAATATATTTTCTGGCTGTCGACTACATGAGAATCTGTGTTTTATTTCAAACAAGGGAACCCAAATTTTATGTAAATTTCAAGATTAACAAACTGCTTTAATTTGTATACAGTAACTTAATTTATGTAATATTGCAGAACTGTCAAAATTATACATTATTAAACATTTATGCATTCATGTTTTGATAAATACAGAATATACTGATTTTGGGTATTTATTACATCCTGGTAGATTTGATTAGTTATTTCACAGTTGATTGATATGCAAGAGTGAAATTGGCTGTTGTAGAAGCGCTGCATTGTCGCCTTAGTCTTTACTCGTTAGAGTGTGAAGTCTGCAGAAAAATGGAGCAAACACTCTATACTGACATCAGGTTTTTTGTACAGTTGGCAGTGTGCAAAGAAGCTTGCCAGGTCTTGTAGTAGTGACAGAGTCCCTACGGGTCTCCAGGCTTGACACAGTACCGGATGCACAAGGGTGTAGGTACATGACAAACCTAGATTATGTAATTGTACATTCTGGCAAATTAGAGTTGTAAAACTTTATTGTTTCAGAGGACGTGATGTAATTATTGCACTGGGTTTTTATATTGAACATTGAACATGACCCATATAAAATGTGTGTACTGTTGCTCTCTATACGCAGCGGTGACAGTAAGATTTTTAAGCCTTCTGAGAAGTTTCTGCCAAACAGACTGTCAGTGATGGGAGTGAGGGAGGTACAACACCCCATCATGATCCATAAATCATCCTGCCCCCTCCCCCCATCATTACTGTACAGAGGATACAAGGAACAGAGCATGTTGTCTTAGCTGTTGCCATTTATTGCTGACAGACACTAGAAGGCATACCGCCAATTTCCGGCAGTCTTTACACAACATAATGATTCAGTCCATATAATGTGACTCCTATGGCATTCAAGGTACTTTTAAAAGTGAAAGGGCAAGTATGTGTGTAGGTATTAAAAGAATAGCTGTACTACTTTTATGCATAGGATATGTTCAATAAAGTGCTAGTAGTAGGTTAATTATACAAAATAGTTTTTTTTTTTATATTCCTGACCATAACTTCATTGAATTTGTTGAACTTGTAAGTTCTTTTTTATAATCAGGACTAAATAGTTCTTACATTATATGAATAATAAAATATGATTATATATATATATATATATATATATATATATATATTGCTATAACAACAATGATATATAAATCACTGTAAAATGTTTATGAAATATTGTTTATTTCCTATGCTTAATAGTTTACGGGAAATTTAAATTCTGTACACGAGGTGTAAATATTTATTTTAAAAAATAGATGTAACAGTTATTTTTAAATTGGTTTTCGCCCAGAGAATCCGAGTATCCTTATAGGGACAGTTCACATTTTTTAGACCCAGGTCCGGTGCGGACTCGTCTAGCCCCCTACCGCGAGTACACGTAGCTCATTCTGTGTTAGCTGTAGTGTTAGCTTGGTTAGCCAAATAACAGTGATGGGAACTGAGATCACCCCCTGGCAGCTTTTTAATAAAGAAGACACTATGAATAAACTAAACTTAAATAAACACTTCGTCGTTTCTTTATTTCCTAGCACACATCATGTAATCAAAACGTGCTAATATAACAAAAAAACTATTTTAGTTACTTTTCCTTATCAGCGGAAAAGATGGCTAGTAACTATCCCCTGTTAAATCTTAGCGCTTGTGTAATGCTATGCTCTTACTTGACCCTGGCCTGGAAGTAGTCGCAAAGTTCGTAATCACTTCCTGCCGTCTGGCTCCTCCTTTCCGTGTCAGCCATTTCTGAGAGCAGGTAACTGGTCGTGTTGCTCGTGAAATAAAACTAAATACTGCGTGATTGTGGGGACAATTAAGCAAAGCAAAACGGTGTCTATGAATGTGAACAACTTACAGTTGTACGATTCACTGTTTTCATCATAAAACTATATTCTTCTGAGTATTTCCTAGCATTGTTGAAGCAAGCACAGTATGGCATCCAGGAGGCCACATGTGCTTGCTGTGGTATACCGTTTTATAGGGTACTGGAGGTACACGCAGTTGTATGATATGAATATCAATGTATAACTACCTACTTGAAGGTTGGTGTGCACATACCCGCTCACTATATCAATGATCAATAATCGTTGATGTGTTGTGACTATAACAGATCGGTTAGCTATGATACGTTTGCTGTTGCTGGTCAGTTGTAGCCAATTGCGTGTTCGGGAAAGCTAACGTTAGCTAATAGGTGTTTATTTCCTCTGCTGTGAAGTTCACAGGAACAACTCAAGATGCAGAACGACGCTGGTGAATTCGTGGATTTGTATGTCCCACGCAAGTGGTAAGTAACAGCTATGGCCAACTAGCCATTATGAGCGTTTTGTTTAAAATACCAATCCTGTTCTTACGTGTGGTCTGTTTAAACATTGTCGGCTACCTAGTGCTAGCGACTTATGTACGGTTTTACCGTGAAATATGTGCATTTAATAGTAACACCACACAGCCTTTTACCAGTATAGATTTGATGGCGTTGGTTTGTGTTATTTTTTACGTCGATCAATCGTATATTTGCCCTTTTCGAACTAGCTGTAATTTTTGGATGAAAATTCTGCAGTGTCTGGAAATGTCGTTCATTTGGCTCGCCAATTGTCTGCCTTTCAGCTCCGCAAGCAACAGAATCATCGGAGCCAAGGACCATGCATCTATTCAGATCAACGTTGCAGAGGTGAGTTCAGTGATTTATTTTATTACCCTTGTGGGATTAAACACGCCTCAAGTCACAATATCATAAACAATAATTAATCGTCTTGACGTGTGTGTAATTTTGGGATACCAAACATACATTTTAATACAAACTTCATGGAACCACAGAGCCAGACGAATTAATAGGACAGAAATTGAATGGCAAGAACAGCCCCCCTCTTCAACTGTGCACTTGCCTGAGTGTGAATGTTCCTCCAGCTGCGCCACTGCAAGTTCCAGCACAGTGTTTATTACATATGTAAAATTTGGGAATTCAGCAGAGACTTGCATCCAGGAACCGACAAAAGTGCTTCTGTAGAGGTTTTGGCAAAGAGCACAAATGATGCCGAGCCAGTTATTTGTGCACAGACCTCCAACGTTAGTTGCCATAGTAGTTACATAAGTGATTGAATATGTATTTAATGCATTAATATCTGTATGCAATAAGCTTTGTAACAAAGGTGTGAGTTTTATTATAAAGTACTTGACCAAACGATGCAGATGTAAGTAGTGGGTAGTGAATTAGCTTGTGTTTGTGAGTCTGTAATGGTCAGTCTGCTGAATTGGCACTGGTGGTTGGTCTCACTGTGTCTACATAATATAACCTTTTCTCTCCCCAGGTTGACAAGGTAACTGGCCGTTTCAATGGCCAGTTCAAGACCTATGCCATCTGTGGAGCCATCCGGAGAATGGTATAGTCCACATCCTGCTTTACAGTTTCTGCATGTGATGGCATATGAGTTTTGCATGTTGTAGTAGTAGTAAAACAGCTGAAAGCTTATCGAAAGTAGTATTTGATTTTTTCTTCTCATGTGCAAATGTGGCAATTCCCCAAGATATTCTAATTTGATTCAGATTTTTCCCTGGAACAGACTGACCACCAGAGCAAGTGTCCTGGTTAAAATCCCAGTCCTTTACCTTGCCAAAACAGTGATAATGTGTATCTCATTCCTGGCAGTCTATTAAGAGACCACATACACAGTCCATATGATGGGACTCCTACAGGCCTAAAATGTTGTCTTGACGCAATAAATTGACAAAGGCTGGTTTGTGTGTGTGAGAAAATTAATCAAATTTTGCTCTGATGTTCACAGGGTGAGGCAGACGACTCTCTGCTGAGGCTGGCAAAGAATGACGGCATTGTGTCAAAGTAAGCCCTTTCACTGTTGCCATTGATGTAGCTGAGCACGCTACTGTTCCATAACCCTGCGAAGACGTGGCTGGATTGGTTCTTGCTCTTAAATTGTTTTGAGTCCCAGGTCTCTTCTAATTATGGTAATATTTAAAGAAGCCAAAACCATCAGTTCACTACATAAAGCTTTGAAGCTGCATTAGTTGTAGTTTTTGCTGTCTGTGTTAGCTGCTGTTGCAGTTTATGTTCCACACTGGGTCTCCACTCATCCGACTGCTCTCCCTTTCTTTCAGGACCTTCTGAATCACAGGGATGTTCTGCTTCCACTTAGTTGAATAAAATGTCGGAGAAAAATACATGGGTCTCATTCCTTTGTTTGCTTGTAATGGTCATTCTGTGCTGTCTCATTCACTGTTTTAGGACAAATCAGCATCTAGTTTATTTCATCGTTTAGTCGGGGGACAGGGCTGTCAGTGACATGACGTATGCAGTGAAGTTATCTACAGATCAGGAGATTAGAAATCTGGTTGCAGATGGTGTTCTAAAAGTTTCTAGTTTTTCGGATCACTAGTCACAAGTTAAATACCAAGCCAGAAATTGAATGGGGAAATTTCACAGATTAGCCATCCAGTAATAAAAACAAAATGCACAAAAACATTTTAGGATTTAGTTGTTGACCTTTAAGAACATTTGATGTGTTTAAAGAGTTTAGCTGTAACTGCATTACCTTACCTTTCACACTGTAAAGTCAGGATGCAAGTTTTTATTTGTGCTAGTGGTCCAGTGATAAACATGTTCACTGATTGGCTAGACGCTTGCGTGTACGGAGTTACGGTTGGGTTGTAATAAAGCCAATCATTCAGCAAATCAACCAAGGTAAAGCTTAGTAGAGGAGTTTCATGAGCACACTGCAGTGTCAGTTTGGTCATTTGACAAGTCAAAATTATTCTTATTCTTCAGTATCCCTCCATCTTCATTTGATTCTTATACAAATGCCCATTAGCCCCTTTTGAAATCCCTTATTTTAATGAATTGATACTGGTGCAGCAGAGACTTCATACGGGACATCCTTAGGAGAGCACTCCTACGCACTCGTGCCTTAGCCGTAGAGCCCACAACCGAGCTAACGTTCAACATAATACAGTGAATGCCTGTCTATGTGGGCTGGAGAAAATAAGACCTCCTGAGGGTTCCGTGAAAACAAATGAAAAATATTACCCCACTCAGCCAGTGACACAAAGTGCAAACTAAATAAGGATCTAAATGCAGAAGACAAATAAGCACACACAAAATAAAATCCATCTTTTAATGGTGGTGCGTCATACAATTCATTTATTGCTACTTTACAAATAACTAAACATACATTTGTTGAGACGGATATGAAGTGTCTCACCACCAGCAGCAGTAGTGTAATTACTTTTAAGTAACATTTAGATGCCTTCTGTACAAACAAGGTAACTACCCAAACAGGTAACACTTATTTTGTGATTTTTTTCTTCGAAGCATAACAATGTGAAGACAAATATAACAAGGTACAATTAACAAAGAAAGGGTGAGAAAAATGTGAGCATGTGTTTTTTTATGTACCACACTTCTAAGATTTCTGAATGAGGATCAACAATCAGGGATGGAAGAGAAAAAAGTGTCCCAAGACACAACATTCATTTAATTTTATTAATGTTATTAATGGATATCAACTACTGTACATGATGAGGACCTCTCCATTTATTTTTATGTTCACATATACAGAACCAGTGGTCTGTATCTTACTAGACAATTCACATTCTAACAGACACATACAGCAAGTACTCATATGTACAGTAGTCTATTTACACTGTATACATGTCTTTAATGTACAGATACACACAGTGGTCATTATTTGCATAGATTTAAGCTATATTGTAAAAAGAAAAAAATGCACCGCAAATTTAAGTGATGACCTGTTACTGCACAAAACAAGTATGGTTTAAAACAATGAGACAGAGACAGAGAGTATAGGATATTTGAATTGAATCAAATTGAAAGAGATAACGTGAGAGAGAGAGAGGACAGCTGATTTCTCCAGTTTTCACTTAACTGTAGCTGCATAATTTTACCATACAGCTGTAGCCTTTGTTCAGACCTACAAAAACCAAAAGTCATACACAATCTGGGCCCCATGTTTCTAGGACTCTGCAGTACAGCATCTGGCCAACAGTGCTTTCACACTACATGCTCAAATACAGGATGCAGGTCCCCATTTCTGAATGTGTTCACAGCACGTCATCCGTGGCAACTAAAATATGCAGGATATACAGTAGGGAAATACGGAAGAAACTACGGGCCTGTTGGCAACTCTAGTGCTCTGGTACAAAAAGGATGCAACAGAATTATCCTAGAAATCACTTTTAAGCTACCTGCATCACATGACACAATGAAACAGCCAACCTGCATCACATGACACAATCAGACAGCCAGCCTGCATCATATGACACAATGAAACAGCCAACCTTAACAATCCCAAATAAGACTAGAACGGGGTCATGTTCACCAGACTGCTGAACCCCACTGTACAACAGTGGTGTGTTGGACATGGGAACATTACTGAAAACCAGGATTTTAAAAGACATTGTCTGTCTCTCTCTCTCTCTCTCTCTCTCTCTCTCTCTCTCAACAGATTGATACACAGGTTTTCGTGGGCTTGGACTGATACATTTGCATGAAACAAGTGACCCACAGTTCACTATTCAGAGACTGTGGGTCACTTGTTTCATGCAAAGTTTTAAAAAGGTTTTCCGTCTTTTCGATGTTAAAATGATGTTGCTCAAGGGCTAAAGAGAGTTCTCCTCAATCCCACTTGCAACAGCTCATGTCCGTACATCTAACTAACTACAGTATGACTTGCCAGTAGCTAAAGACGTTTTCTACATGATACTCACACACAGATGTGTACACCTTGATCATATGTTTTTTCATATTATTAATATTGGTTAGTATTATTATTATTATTATTTTGTATTATGACTAAAACATTTTTTGTTTACTAACTAGGTAAACAATGTCTTAAGCAGCTTTTCATTTTGACACCAAATCATTTAAAATCAGGATCGTATACATTGTGAAACATGCATTATTATAATGTACGTACATACAAATGTAGTGCTGCCAAAAAGAAAATACAAACAAACATCCTGACTATTGGTAATTAGCCGTTGTTAAAGTATATTACTGTTGGTACAGGGGTAATTCATACAAACTACGGCAATACAGGAGGGTGGAAGGGTGGGGTGTGAGCGGTGTCCATGACCTACAAAACAATTCCTCCCAGAGGCAGGGGTATCTCCATCAAATAAAACTATAAGCTCAACATCTACACACAAATGAATCCACAAGTAAAAATGAGCCAGTCACATACAGCAAACAGTGACTGTGACAGATTCATTCAGATACTCTGCAGTGAGGCTCTGGGTTGGCCTACATTCAGGCAGCATGTTCACACAGTCTTTAGATGGGAGACGAGAGGAGAGCCTGTGTGAAGGCCTGGTCCTTCTCCCACAGCCTGATTTCATTTCAAACAAATCAATCCACGGTTTTCATCAGATTTTAAGTTCAGTCTCGGCCCAGAGAAAACAATCTAATTTCCCTGACAGGCCCCCGCATTTTCAATTTTCATATTTTTTCTCAGGGTTTTTCCAGATTTTTATTTTGAATGAGTAAGAACAGGAGTGAATCTGTCTAAATTCCTAGAAATCTGAACATACAAAAAACCAAGTTCATTTTGAAAAACATAATTGCTTAGTCACCAACGTATTCAGATCCATCAGCTGAAGACAATTAGTTAAATTTCCTAGCAATACTAGGACATTAGACAACATTGTATTACAAGAACGAGGAACAACCCATCGTCAATAAATAGCCCAAAATGATTACTGGATAAGCTTTAAGAAAAGTGGTTTAATCCAATTCATTATTACATAAAACAAAATAGTTTTTTGTTTGACTATAGAGTGAAAGAGATGGGCCTTAAATGGACTAGAATGGGTGGCAGGTGAGGCATATGCAAGTCCCCCTGCTCGGAAGTAGGCTCGAACATCCACCAGAGTAACTTCTGACCTGTGGTCTCTTCTCTGTCTGTTTTGCCCTCCCTGCTTTCTCTGTCTGAATAAAGAACGAAGAGGACAGACTATTCACTCTCCTTTTTTTAATAAAAAAAAAAAAAAGGTTTTATTCTCATTGCCTAGCACTGATCATGATTAAGCAAACCGAAAAATAAAAAGCAGTTCATGCAGCACAGCTGTCATTTCACCCCTCGCCTCACAATCTGTCATTAATTTTACACAATCTGCAGTTTATCACAATTGGAGAAAGGAAAAAGCATGAGGGTCAGGACTTTCTCCTTCATCAGCAAGCAAAAGGCACCGATCAGGAAAGCCACCTCGCTCTTAATATTACAGGTAACACAGCTGCAGGCCAGACTCAACCCACCACCCCCAGCTCATATACCTGAGCGGAAACCAGAGGTGTGAAGTCCAGGGGTCAAAAAGTCCACCCATGAACTTGGAGCGGATTTTACCGATTAGTTCTACCTCCTGGCTGAAGAATTGTGCTAATCATCAAATCCAGGTGTTGGGAACAAAATATTGGGGAGGACTTTTACTTTCTGAAACTGGAAGTTCCACCTTTGATAGAAACTAGGACTATGTTCCAACGCATACTGTACGTGCACACTACCTTTGAAGTACAGAAGTTTGTGACTGATGTTTCATGAGCTATTCCTAAACTGAATCGCGCAACTGTGCATATGCAGACAAATTCCTCAGATATGTTGTGTACTTCAGAAGACAGAAATCAGAGTGCTTTGAAACACATTATCTGTTCTTGCCAGATATTCAAATGCCATAGAAGAAAACACCAATTGAGGAGTTTGTGTACAAATCCAACATATGTTCTGTCTCCATGGTATTTCACTGTACAAGAAATACTGTTAGCACAACCACATCATTTCAAATGAGTCATGTACTCTACCTACATGCAGATCAAAGTTCATGGCAGGGTGATGATAGCAATGTGCGTTCCACATGGAACCAAATGTACATTTTTTGGTTCCGGCTGTTCACTTGAGTACTTAGCAGTATGTACTCTTTAGCATTTGCAGCATGTGCCGGCGAGGTTTTGACCATTTGCCAGGAACTGTAAAATCACTCCCCAGAGCAGCAGCCCTGGCCCTGGGAAGCAGCAACATCAGCAGGTTTTTGTTTCCACCTTAAAATCAGTAACTCATTCAGTCGATGAAAACCAGCACACCCTGTGGCCGCCCAGGCTCCTGTGCTGGAATTTCAGTAAGTGTGTGATTAGCTCCCTGAACTGGGGGCCTTGCTCTTTAGCTAACTGTATCTCATGTTACGTGGACGGGCGCCATGGCTGCGGTTCAAAACCCTAAGCAGAGCTACCCCTATTGCATATGCACAGATGCACGTGCTACCCGGATGTGCAGTGCACATGCCTGTGTATGGGGAACACAGGCCTGGTTTCAATGGACAAAGAGCGGTGACAAAACCTGGAGCAGAGGGGCATCTCTATTACACACCAAACTGGGGGTGTCTAAGAGGTACCTCGATCAATGCAAGGTAAGACCAACAAATATTAAATAAATGTGCATATGTGTGTGTGTGTGTGGTAATATATAAAATTATATATACATATATACACACACACACACACACAGATGTGTGTGTATGTGTGTGTACACCCACACGTACCTTTTAAATTCACAGACAGTGGACAAGCATATTCATCAGAAGAGAAAAACATAAAAAACAAAAAACATTTCACAGCTATACCCCCACCCCCAAAAATAAAATAAATTACAATTCTTCAGTCAAATAAGCATCTGTATCCCTGATTTAAATTTTTTATACAAGGAGTCCATTGGGGTAGGTGAGTTAGTGTAGACATTGAAACAATCCAAGAAGAATAAAAAGCTTAAAAAAAAAAAGAAAAAAAAAAAGAAATTAGCCACACCCACTCAGAGCTTCCAAAGGAGATATGGTACTGTTTTTCAGATGGGGGTGAAGAAGGCCCCCACATCAGTAGATATCAGGACAGTCGGTATATTTCCTATCAAAGTACCCTCCTGTGTAGAGCCAGTCCTGGGACCCTGTGTATGGATTCGTACCTGAATGGAACCACCTGAAACAGAAGGTGAATATTGAGGAAACATCACAGAGAGACCCCCATGTTCACTAAGCAATATAGATGCAGCATCACCATGCTCAGACTGCTGAAATGGTGATAGTAACCTTTCACTGCTCTGTGCTGCTCTCAGCTACTGCAGCTCACTTAAAATGATCATACATGACACGTCATTTACTTCAAATAATCACAAAGAAAGATGCATAAGGAGACGCTGCCACCCAGGCCAGTTGAACCCCTTTCCATGCAGAGGCAACACTACAGCCAACTGCCCCGACCAGTCTGCACTGGAACAGACCATCTGGGTGCTTAGCTGCCCAGAGCATTACCTCATGGATTTATGGACTGCCCACCCCTCCAGCAACATGTGGCATTTGCTATTCAAATATCGATGATCACACGTTTCCATAATCATCTGTCACAGCACACGTTTGCGGGGTTAGCTAGACATTCAAATCAAAGCATGCAAATTAGGTAGAAACTGGAATCATGGGAAAGTGTGTTAATTTAATGAAATGAACGCATTAAACGTGTGTTAAATGAATGCGTTAACTTAAACAGCCTTATGCATGCGCGTGTGAAAGCACCGCTAGACACAGACCCATACACACACACTGAGGGACAGACGGACGGACAGAGGAAGCCCACGGCCACGTGCTTATGAAACACACCTGGTGCTCCACTCCTCCTCGTCTTTGGCGCGTTCCTTCCGCGCCGCTCGCTGTTTCTCCTCTAGCCGTTCCTTCTCTCTGCTGGCCGTGTCTGCAGGGGATTAAACACCGCTAAGCCCAAACAGCCTCAGCTTTCTGTGTGGTCCACTGTGGCAGAGCAGTGAGTGGGTGCAGCTGTACTGGGGTGGGGCAGCTTGTGGGTGTGCCTATGATAGATGGGGCAGGGCATGGCATAGGTGTGATTGGACTGGGCATGGCCGGGTGTAGGCGTGGTTAGGACAGGTAGGGCAAGGTGTGGGTGTAACTGTACCTATATCACCATTCTCCATGGCTCGGATATCGGGGCGCAAGCGGCAGTCTGTGGGTGCGAGGATGCCGTCCATCCCTGGCTCCAGCTCATTCAGAGACATGGCAAAGCTGGTAAAATTATACATCTACAACAGACAGAGAGAGTTTACACATCTACACCACAGAGAAAAAGACCATGCCTCTAGAACTGAGAGAGACAGATTACACATCTATACCAGAGATAAAGATTACGTATGTGTGTGTATGTGTTTACGTGTGCATGCTTGCACAGTGTATGTGAATATAGGGTACCTGTATACTGGGAGCAGGGCAGGGTTAAGTGTGTACAGTGTATGTAGAGTGAGTGTAGCGTATGTGTAGTGTGTGAGTATAGGGTACCCATGTAGAACGAACTGGTACGGTTTTGTGTGTACAGTGTGTGTAGCTTGTAGTGTAGGAGTAGACTGCATGTACCTGTACAGAGTGTGCAGGGCGGGGTGCAACTCTCCATAGCAGTGTGCTGCCGGGAACCACGGCAACAGTCTCCTGCACCTCAGGCATGTCATCTGCATCCTCGTTCTCCACCACAGCCACATCCTCCTAGTGCAACAGCACAAACATCCCATCACTGCGCCATGCCTACTTACATGTCAGTGGTTTACCCACTGCCACACACTAGACACCACCTACAGCTACGCCCACACCCCACGCACAACTGCTGGCTGACTCCCGTGATCAGTGTGGCTTATCGTGTTTTTGGCTCCATCTCAATTCTACACTGGAATGACCACATATAGACAGAACTCACATGTCCTATCATGAACAGTTACAAAAACAAACACAAAGACTAAGAGATCTATGTACTGAGGAGTAGGGAACCTTATGCAGTGGCTACAATGCTAGCATTGTACTGCTACAAATCCCAGTAGCATTGCTCTGCTATGTAGCCAAAACTAGCATAACCCATACAATGCTAACACCAACATAACTGTTGCTAATGCTAACACTAGCAATACTCTGCTATAAAGATAACACTAGCATTATTGTGCTACAGGACCATTACTCTGTTATAAAGCTAACAATGTGCGCTAACACACCAGCTACAAAGGCACCAGTGATTTTACCTCAACAGTGTCACTGCATATTCACTACAAGGAAAGTAAACTCGTTTTTCATAACATTTTAAATAACCACAAATATGAAGCAAAAAGCTGAGCAACAGAAAACTCACACTCAAGCCAAAACACATTAGACCGAAGGGCCAGCAGCTTGGCTTACTCAAGACCAGGTTGGCTTAATTGACCTGATCTTAATACACAATCCTGTGCAGTGATTGGGGAAATGGACATTGCGGAAACATCCCTGTCAGGCCAAGGTCTGGATACCATTATTGCCATGATGTGTGAATTTACATATTTGTTTTACAACATTTCATTGCCTCAGTTCCTTGTTAAATGGTTTATTGACATTTAAAAGTAAAAAAAAATTATATCCAATAAAATCCGCCCAGTTTTATCCGTCATGGGAAAGAAAGCGAGGTTAAAGGCATACTAATGCAGGATCTTTACCTTAAAAACATTATAAAACAACTGTGCTAAGGCATGTCTATGGTGCCTTCACAAACTTGTGCCAAATTTGTGCACCTTTACCTGTATTTGTTGTTCTAAAATGTGTTTGGGGCATTTCTAGGCATGGCACTTTTTTTGAATGGGAAGGGGTGGGTGTGGCTATAGAGCCTGTGGTTTGGGAGCAGATTTCAGCAGTCTGTTGCTAGCTAGCTAGCCACAAGCTCAGATACAGCAATACAAAAAAATAAGTGAGAGGACTCGTTCAAGAACTTAACCATGGAATTGCTTTTTCTCTGTGGCCTCAGCTGAAGTTCACCAAGGGGATGAAAAGCGACATGGAGTTGCCATGTTTTCTGTTGGACCTGTAAGTAACGCTAATCAGCTAGCTATGTTAGCTGGTAGCTAGGCTGCCGAAATTGGGTACTCGGGGTGAGTGGGCACATCTGAAAACGGGGGAGATTTCTTTGACAGTAAACACAGGAAGACCACAGCAAGACAAAAAAACCCTGCATAGTATGCCTTTAATACAGAGATAAACTGGGTATAGCTTCCCTGGACAGGACATGGAAAAGGCCCTAGAGTGACAGCGGCATCTCCAGCACGAGGTGCTGCGCTCACCTGCTTGTGTTTCCGAGCGTCACCGGCCCCTTTCCTCTCCGTTTTGCGGTGCGCCTCGTACTCCTGCGGGTCCGCACTCCAAATGCACTCCGTCCACTTCCCATACAGCACTCTGTGCCTCCTTTTACTGATACCCCAAAACACAGTATGAGGATTGATCTATACACTGCAGATACACGCACACACACGCATGCGCATACACACACACACATTTTTTGAGCTCACCTTTTGTCCTGGATGTAGCCCTCCACTTTGTGCAGCTCCTTCCCAAACATACCGCACGGCTTGAAGTTCAGCACACACTTATCTCCAGTACTGCACAAACCCAGCAGAACAAGGAAAGACAAGCATACATTAGTAATCCATGGCAATCGAGGCTAGATTCAGGTACCCAGAAGGCTTCAAAGTCCGTGTGATGAATTGTGGGAAAAAGCTCTGTGATGGATTGTGGATAAAGGCTCTGTGATGGATGGTAAGCAAATGCTCTGTGATGGATTGTAGGTAATTGTGCTATGACAAATTTTGGATAATGTTTGGCCATAGGACAGAACTGGCTAGTACCACAGACACAAACCGAGCACCACTGCAGTACTGACCTCCCCATAGCAGGCATTAACATATGAGAACAGTGCCGGTCCTAATGGCTCACCTGTGATTGAGGATCTCTACCGTGCCGTACTGCTCGATCCACAGCTTTCCCAGGATTATGTTGTGTACGCAGCAGAGGGGGTTTGTCCATGTGTACACCTCCTTATGTCTGAGGCACAGAGATCACCGCAGGGTAAGCATACACTGGGGACTTATAACCATCTGTCTTATAAGACACAGGGTGTTTGAAACTACCCTGTTGAATTACCTTGTAGCGGTTATTCAAGGATATAGACATCAGCACTTGCCCTTCAGCTTGAAAGGCTGTCCACTACAGTGGATACAGCAGTGTGTAGCTGCAGTTGTTTTGCTATATTTTGAATGTGGTTGGATTTGCAATCCTCTCACAAATAAGGCATGCAATTTGTCACAAAATAATAATAAAAATGCATACACACTTTATACACAAACGCATTCTCACACTCTCACACTCACTTCAGAAGCTCTAGAGTGATAGTTCCCCGAGGCTCTGCCTCCACACTCTTGCCCCAGAACTTGAGTTTGGGATAGATGGAGCCGTGGAACACAAAGTCCTGGTTCAGGCTCTCTGCATGGAAGGCGCTAATGGGGGGGTGATGGCTGACCTGCTCCGAAATCAGACGGTAACCCTCAGTCTCCCTGGAAGGAATAAAAAAGGAGAAAGAGAGAGACATCAAATATGGCTAGACCACTATTTTACACAGGTACCAAGAAGTGAAACTAAACACTTGGAAACAAATGTGATGTATGAACACTGTAAAGTATCGATTCAGTCATATCTGATGTGCTCTCTCAATGTGCTCTGTGGTATTTACAAATACAGTGCACAAAAATCACATTCGTTTCTGAATGAAACTTAACATAGAAATGTAAGATTTATGTACACTGTGGTATTTCTAAATCTCATTTATTCAGCTAAGCTTTTAGTGTCTACACCACTGTCCAACCATTAGATTTAAAGTTTTAGACTGACAGATTAGCAGAACAAATGCATACAGAAATCTCATTAATTTCTAGATATATAATATCTAGGCAGTTGTGCACTGAAGGTCCGATTATACTGTATTCAATATTGTGTAACAGTGTATTGTACAATGAATACACTACCACACAGTCCAGGGTGGCTTTAAATTGAAAGAAAACTTCATCACAACCATGTACAAGGTCGTCAACCAGATAAAACTGATGTTTGAACTTCATTCCACACATTCATCTGTAAAGAATTATGAAATCATACAGATAGCGGAATACTGTGTGCTCAAGGTGGCACACAGTGCTTCACTGGTCTATATCTGTCAGGCCAATAGGAAGTGGTTTACCTCCACTCACTGTTATGTGTGTGGCGTGGTTGACGCCGCAGTGGAAGTGCCCAGTTTCTACATACTGTACCAACTGCACATGTTCCAGCTAGGGCATATTGCTTACGTTTTAAATCCCAATTATTAGTTGATTATGAATCAAATAAAAACTGAAGTGAAAATATTTATAGAAATATATAGCACATATAATAAAAACACCACGCACACACATTTTCTCTCTCACCTGAGGAGTTCATAAGTCTCTCCCAGCAGGGGGTTGAAGGGTTTGCCAATTCTGTCCCACTGAGACGCTACAGCAGAGACAGCAAATGCAGCCACAGCCTGAGAGAGACAGAGAGCGAGAGTGAGAAACACCAATAACAGAACACACCTATTCATACACTAGACTCTCAGCACATTCTCATGTGCACAGGGTTAATTGTCGTATCGTGAGAAATCTCACAATACCCAGCCCAAGTATGTGTGTGTGTGTGTGTGTGTGTGTGTGTGTGGAAAGTCATTAGGAAAAAAGTTGATATATAGGGCTGTTGAATGGCTCATTCTGTTAAGGCAGCACACAGTACTGCATGGATGAGTTCTGATGAGAGAGAGCCAGTACGTGTGCGAGCGTGCGAACAGCGCTCTAACCTGCATACGGTCCAAAGGGTCGGGCGTGGCGCAGGCTTTGTGGATGAGGTATGTGTGCTCCATGTACTCGGAGATGCGCTGCAGGAAGCTGAGGGGCTCGTTCAGCACAATGGGCATGGCGATCTTCGACAGCTCCTGCGCCACAGCAGCAAGCACAACCAACACTGGTATGACGCAATACGTGCGACAGTGTGGTAATAGGCACAGGCGTGATTCATCAAAGCCAAGTGTGACACAACGTCCTGCATTCTCACCAGTCCGATGCATTTCTTCAGAATCCCCCACAAGCTGAAGTTATTCCGAGAGATCATAGACGCCGGTAAGGCAGTCCTGCAAAAGTCAAGCCAAAAACACATGCACACTGATTTAAATAAACAGCGTCTGGTAAACGAAACAAAGCACACCTGGGCTCTGCCTCACCTGCGTTGCCTCACTCCATTCTCCTGTAGCTGCCTGTCGCTGTCCTCCTGCGTCCCCTCAAACACTATTGCATCTTTAAAGCTGGCCTCCGACACCCCCTCGTAGGACTCGTCCGACTCCAAACCTGAACCACACATGTACGAGGCCACACACGCACACACATACACACAAAGAGAATGAAGAGAAACACATTGGTGGTGTAAAATGTAACATTAGATTGTACACAATGCTGGTTATTTGGTCTGCCATAAAACAGAAACATCCGAAACAGCATGAAAGCACTGTCACAGCACTGTCAGAAAGCTTAAAGTCCATTCAGTAGTTCTGGCTAGCCTGTGGTTCTTTGAGCACACTGCTGTCCTAACAGGCAGAAAGGTTGCGTCGGGGTTTGGGGCAGGGTTGTCGTGGTTTTTTGTAGCTCTTACCTGTCACGGCATCATAGAACTCCTCTTCGCCATTCATGATTGCGCACTGAAGCTGGCCTCCTCTTCTAGTGTTGCATCATTCCCGTCTGTGCCGAATGCTGTCAATCGCACTCCACCACCAACCACAGCGCAGGCCTAGGAACCATGACACACCCACAAATTGAAGCAGGCGACTACGACATCTAACGACTAACCCACCAATCACCGTGACAGCCAGCCTATGGGGTCAGGTAACAGCAAGCTGAAGTATCAGCAGGAAGTGGCGACCAGACCTCACAGTTCTACAGTGTCAGAGAATCCAGTTCTGGAGGGGCAGAGAGTCTGCTGGTTTATGGTGAGGTTCAGCTTATGTTAGGTTTGTCACAGTGTTACCATTTTGGAACAGTACTTCTCTCTAGGGTTTTCGACACACTTGTTCCTGGTTATGGTTATACACTTGTTGTACGTCGCTCTGGATAAGAGGGCCTGCCAAATGCCTGTAATGTAATGTAATTTTGACACTGGTGTTACTAGACCTCACAAAAGCAAACTAAATAAAGTGGCGTCAGCACTGCAGAAACATAGCGAAAAATAAACAGGTCTACAAAATAAGAAATCAATTATTTTAAGCGTTGTACTTTAAGCACAAAAGTAAAACAAATACACAATAAGATAAATTAACTTGGGTAAATAACCAAAGGTGTGCCTACTCAGGCGGAGAGCAAGCTGAAAACATGCCAAATGGACACAGATGAAGGTTTCTGTGCAAGTGCATTAACTCAATCAGTTAGCAGGCCTAGATGATGCTCAAGTGGCTGCTCCTACGGCAAACCCCTTCTTTAGAAGGGTGCCTCCGGCTACACCATTCAGCACGCCCCCGTCACCTCATTTCCTCTGGGAGCCGCAAATGTGCAGGGCTGATCAGTGAGCTTTACCATAGCAGAGGCAGCAGACCCTGAGGAGCACCCTGTGACCCCCAGCCGTATCTTGAGCCCAGCAGCGGAGAGGGCACCTGATAGCAGGCAGCAAATAAAGCAAAAGCCACCGCACTGGGAAGTGTGGCAGAAAGGCACCGCCCAGGTGGCTCTGAGCTGCAACAGGAGGAGACCTGTGGGCCGTGATCCTTATCGTTCTCTCCAAGCCTGCCCGCCGGGAACACGCTGGCTCTCTCCAACCAGACTGCTGGAGGAGTTCATCCACAGCTAGAACATGGAGCAGCAATTCTGCCGCCTGCCCAGCCTCCACTGGGGCTCCACTTTTGGACCATCCAACCTATAGAGCTATTGGCATTCTGTGCCCCCCCCCCCCCCACCCCTTTCAGAGTGCAGAGGAGGAGCAAGCAAATATCCTGTGTCTAATTCAGTTCAAATGCTACATGCAAGCAGAGTGCTTCAGGAAGTCAGATCAGCTTTCTGTGAGCTTCCTGGCAAAGGCTAAGGGCTTGGCCCCGTTATCGCTCAGGTCCAGATTGTGTTCTCTGGCACCGCTTGCCCCACAATCTACCACTGCACCCGAGGTGTTGCAACATCTTGGACAGTGTTGAGGAGCGTTCCACTGAGTGAGGTCTGTGCAGTCGCTACTTTGTCATCGCTGCGCACTTTCTCCAGATTTTACAAGGTGAACCTTGCATCCCACTACACAATGTCTGCTGTCGGCAGGGGCACAGTAAAAGGTAGTTAGTACTATTCCTCCTGAACTTGCTGGTATGAGTCATCCATACTTTCAGCCGTACTGATGATCTGTCAGAATGGAAGTTATGATTGTAACTATGGTCCAATGAATACCTGGAAGACCATCAGTACATTCTGTCACTCAAAATCTTGGGGTGAGAAGATTCTGTCAGGCAGGCCATAAGCCAACAGACGGTTTTATACTGCAGGGGCACTGACGTCACTTTGAGGGTAAAGTGACTCGACCTGCACAGAACGCAAGGGATAATATCCATACTTTCATCCATACTGACAGTTTTCCAGGTACTCGTAGAACCAGTTACATTCCTAACTTCCGATGTGCACACCAGCGTTTTTGTTTGACACGGCGGTAGGCACGGGGCAGGTATAAGTTTCACAAAAAAGATTTATACCCTTATCTAAAGTTATAAACCATAAAAAGTGCTTATAAGTATGTTTATTTTAAGTCTGCGCAGTCAGAAACTGAATTAGAGCATTTAGAATGCTCGGCAGCCATATTGGCTTGGCACTCCAGGGGCACAGTGTTCAGGAATTCCACGGCATTGAGCAAGTTAAGTCTGTCACACAAAAACATACTGTACACATGCGCCGGGACTGGACAAAGGGAGCACTATGCTGGTTTAATAAGCTGAGTCACCCAAACACAGTAAGCATCACAATGCAGAGGGCCAGACCTATATTGGAACACGACGGAGCCTTCACTGGGGGACCAGGGGAGCCATAAACACACTCCACTGGCATCACCTGCCCACTCAACCACCCCCAATCACCTGCCAACTCAACCAGCCCCAATCACCTGCCCACTCAACCACCCCCAATCACCTGCCAACTCAACCAGCCCCAATCACCTGCCCACTCAATCACCCCCAATCACCTGCCAACTCAACCAGCCCCAATCACCTGCCAACTCAACCAGCCCCAATCACCTGCCAACTCAACCAGCCCCAATCACCTGCCAGGTGCACCAGCCCCAATCACCTGCCAGATGCACCAGCCCCAATCACCTGCCAACTCAACCAGCCCCAATCACCTGCCAAATCCAGCCGCCCCAATAACCTGCCAACTCAACCAGCCCCAATCACCAGCCCACTCAACCAGCCCCAATCACCAGCCCACTCAACCAGCCCCAATCACCTGCCCACTCAACCAACCCCAATCACCTGCCCACTCAATCACCCCCAATCACCTGCCAACTCAATCAGCCCCAATCACCAGCCCACTCAACCACCCCCAATCACCTGTCAACTCAACCAGCCCCGATCACCTGCCCACTCAACCACCCCCAATAACCTGCCAACTCAACCAGCCCCGATCACCTTCCCACTCAACCAGCCCCAATCACCTACCCACTCAACCATCCTCAATAACCTGCCGACTCAACCAGCCCCAATCACCTGCCCACTCAACCACCCCCAACAACCTGCCGACACAACCAGTTTAGAACTAGCACTTTTATTACAAAGCCAGTGATTGGCTGTTGACAGGGTTTTATTTTATAAGAAATATAGGAAGATAAAGCTAATATAGGAAGACAATGTGTTGAGTTGATTGTGGCAGTAAAGCCAGACCACAGTCACTGCCATGCAAAGTCACAACCTAAGCCCTATTTTCAGCCAGTAAAAACCCTGTTTGAGAAAAGAATAAATTCCAATAGGAATGTAGTTCAGGGTTGGCTGACACACAGGGGACACTGCACTGATATGTTTTAATGGTAAATGGACTGCATTTATATAGCGCTTTTATCCAATGTAAAATTGATGCCTTTTCACCATTCACAACCAAGTGAACTGCCGCATTACTTACATTCAGTATTTGACCTCTTATCAGGCGACTTACACAACTTACATAGCATTACATGTACCATTATACAGCTGGATAAAATGAAGCTGCAGTTAAGTCCCTTGCTAGGTACACGCAGTCCCTACCGGGATCGACCGCAACCTTGTAAAGCCCCTACCCTGTCTACCCTCGAGGTACCAATCAGCTCGTTGGGAGCAAGTTAGGGGTTAGGTGTCTTGCTCAGGGACACTTCGACACACCAAAGGCAGGGTATCGAACCGGCAACCCTCCGACTGCCAGACAACCGCTCTTACCTCCTGAGCTATGTCGCCCCAACACCATACAAATGACTGTATTTTGTATCTATGTTGCTTAATAAAAGACACATGCATGCAACACCCCTCACTGCAAACACACACAAACACCTTTGTGTCACAACTCTCCAACGTGGAAAACACACACACACACACACACACACACAGTATTGAGACTGCAATGACTCAGGACCTTCGACTGATACCAACGCCTGACTACAGTCATGCAGAAGCAAACATATTTCAAAGCTCTGGGTGAACAGGAAAGCCACTTCATGAGGAAACAGGATTTCACAAACTAAAGCAAGCTATGGCAACTTCAACTCCATTTCACAAGACAGCCCTTACACAAAATAAGAACCTGTAAACCTCTCCATATGAACTAGCCTGTTTTTAGAGATGCTTTGCTCTTGTATGTGTTGTATACAGTCACCTTTATCACTTTTGCCCCTGTATACATTTTCTGCACTCCTAAAAGAACAGTACAACATCCGTCCTCGTCAATGCCACTGCAGCTGCACTCTTCTTGGGAGTTTCTGACCTGTCAGGTATGCTTCATAGCCATCTTTAATACTACACCCAGCGACTTAATTACCACAATTAAGGAAGCCATGCAGAATTCTAAATGAACATGAGCAAGCAAGGTAGAGTTCCCAAAAATAAAAAGAAAGTGGTCTACATCAAGCCTTACAGGCGATTGAAATGTGTGTGAATCGTGAATCCGCGCGAGGGTTACAATCATGCCATCAAATACGACCAAAAACCACTGGCCTTCAGGTACTCCCCGCACCTTGATGTGGCGTTGCGTAACCCCTCTTCCGCCCGGTTCAAACATGACGAATTTATCCACCGTTTCTAACTGAGGTCGGAGCCGAGACACGTCAATTTAACAGGAGAGCAGTCTCAAGTTCACGAATTTTCAGCATTTCATCAAAACGTGCCTCGTTAATAACAGTCTAGCCACCTCACATGAAACATCCTTCCCAATTACGCTTAGCCAGCGTTAGCATGAAAACCAAAAACGTACCCTGCCTACAACCGACGTTAGCACGCTTCAGAAGTCTCCATATATAATGACATTATTAATGTATGTCAAAGTGCACAGCTAATTAATGATGGACGGCCAATACATGTGTCACCGATAAACAATCTCAAAGTAAACCAGGTAATATCCAAAATCTGTCATGCTTGACTCGCAGATATGGCTAATATATATATATATTTAAAAACAATTCAGTAGCCAGGTAGACAATGGACGAGTCGGACTGTTTCTGTTCCCAGTCGTCTAACGTTAGCTAGCTATGGGGTAGTGAAACATAAATCCCCAGTCGCATAATGCTAACCCCAAGATGTGAATACACATAGCTCGTGCTAGTTACATTCAGCGAGACAGCTTAGTTCTACATCTGGACGACCACGACCAATTTAGCAAGCTTAACCAGCTATTTTCAATAAACAATTAAATAGCTATGATATCTGGGTATGGACATTGTCCAATATCTGAAAAGGAGTAGGGCGCTGACATAGTGCAGTGTGCTAGCAAACATGCTCGTTATAAACAAGATATTAAATAGCTGTCTGACTAAAACAAAAGCACTGACGAGCGATACGATTAAGAGCCATCCATAGTCTTCAGCACATGTACATTACAATACAAGTCCTAATTATCAGTAACGTTTGGTTGCATGTTTACAGCTATCCAGTTAGCTTTACGAAGCAAACAGATAACGTTATCGGCTAGGATGGCCATTACTGAATAGCTCATGTTACCTAACGCACAACTGCAATGAAAGCCCTTTCACTGTATGCTCACGCATGGACAAAGACACATCTTAAATTAACATATTTACTTTACCTGTGTGGTTACTGATGCGAATGACGTTAAGTCGACCAACAACAACACGTAAACTGAACACCACAATCGGTGAACTGACCCAGAGGCGGAAGTGGCGGATAAAGATCTATCCCGTCTCAAGCAATGAACCGCTCGGCCTGAAAGCATTGAGCGTACATAAAAATGCCTGAATCAAGGCAGAAGGAGGGTCGACGGTGAGGTGATTGAAAGGTCATTTGTTTAATGAAAGCGGATGAACAGTGGGCGCACCAATCGCATCGCTCCGAATGGAGGCGTCTTCCTGTGTTAGAGGTGGGCTACAACGTTGTTTTGGAGGAAGAGGAGCATCACTCATGGGAAACGTTCGTAGAGCGTATATAGGAATAGATATGGAGTTCAGTGGAAACGTTAGGAAAGCAAATTTGAATCCGCGTTCATGTATAGATTACACTTTTTTTGAGGAGTGTCGTTGGCAAGGTGGATATAACATTATTATGGTGGACAATAGCATTTTTATTCTTGTTTTCCAGTAATCAGCAGCCAGCTCCATATTGTAGTTAAATACACTACATTTCCAAAAGTATGTGGACACCTGAACATCACAACCATACGTATTTGTTGAACATCTCATTACAAAACCATGGGCATTAATACAGAGTTGTATTCCCTTTGCTGCTGTAACAGCCTCCATTCTTCTAGGAAGGCTTTCCAGTAGATTTTGGAACATGGCTGCAGGGATTCGCTTCCATTCAGCCACAACAGCATTAGTGAGGTTGGGCACTGATGCTGGCTGTGTAAGGCCTGGCTCGCAGTCGGCATTCCAATTGATCCCAAAGGAGTTTGATGGGGTAGAGGTCAGGGCTCTGCAGGCCAGTCAAGGTCTTCCCCATCAAACTCAGCAAACCATTTGTTTATGACCATGCTTTGTGCACAGGGGCACTGTCATGTCATGGCCTTTCCAAAACTGTTGCCACAAAGTTGTAAATGCACAATTCTCTGGAATGCCATTGTATGCTGTAGCATTAAGATTTATTTTCACTGGAACAAAGGGGCCTAGCCCAAACTATGAAAAACAGACCCAGACCATTATTCTTCTCCAGTACAGTTGGCAGCATTCCGCCAAACCCAGATTCGTCTGTCAGACTGCCAAACAGCGAAGCGTGATTCATCACTCCGGAGAATGCATTTATACTGGTCCAGAGTCCAATATCGGTGTGCTTTGCACCACTTCAGCCAACACTTAGCATTGCACATGGTGATCTTAGGCATGTTTATGACTGCTCGGCCATGGAAACCCACTTCATAAAGCTCTTGACGACCAGTTCTTGTGCCAATATTGTTTTCAGAGGTAGTTTAGAACTCTGTAGTGAGTGTTGCATGTATGGTTAAATATTTTAGATAATAGTAATTTCATGAGACTGATTACTTATTGCAATTATACCGCTATGGCTATGAAACATGTGTCGTGCAAGGACTGTTACAATGGACACATTTTAATTTTAATCTATCCTCGCTATTCTATAATTAGTAGAGGTATATTCCCTTCAAGGCCATTCACAGTGGTCCACATGTTTCCTATCTGTGTTTCCTATCCGCATATCTACCAATCCATTTACATTTTTTCTCTGAAATAATTCAGTTAAAGCATATAGCTTCTTCAAAAGTAGGTATCTTTAAATTGGTGTGTCAGAACCAATTTTCTTTTATTTTTTCAACAGCTTTAGTATGTGTTCACATATTGCTGAATCTGCACATCAAGATATTGTATGAGACAGTAGCCTACTTTTTAGCCATGCGCATTGAAGAACACATGCTCCGAGACATTACCTGGTGCATGATTCATGTGCTTGAACATACGGTGTCCTCATTAATTTATGGGACAAACACATATTCTTGATTTGGGTCTGTACTCCACAATTTTAGATGCATAAAAGTATAAAATGCAATACTTCAGCTTTTATTGAAGGTTTTTTTTTTAAAGAGTTTTGGATTCACCATTTAGAAATCACAACACTTTTTATACATAGCGCCCCCCAACCCCCAATTCTGGGCACCATAATGTTTAGGACAAATGGCTTCACCGGTGTTTCTGATTAGTTAGGTGTGTTCAATTGCTTCCTCAGTGCAGGTAAAAGAGAGCTTTCAGCATCTAGTCTTAATTCTATGCTTTTGATTGCCGTTGGCAGTCTGTTACTGGTTGTGCCAATGAAAATCTAGGAGCCATTATGAGGTTCAGAAATAAGAAAAAAACAGTCAGAGACACAGGCCAAACCTTAATCTGATCAAAATCAACCATTTGGAACATTGTTGAGACGAAAGAGAGCATAGGTGTACAGAGCCAAATCAAGAAAAAATATTTAATCGTCCCAAATGTTATGGAGGACATAGGCTAATTGGAGACATATGGATGGACATTTCATATTAACTTATGGACCGTTATTCAGTCAGATCAGTTTTCAGGCACATAATGCTTTATTTTTCTTTATTATTTGGAGTGTCAAAGCCTCTCTTTTGTTACATTTTGTATTGCTTAATTGATCTACATCTGAAATAATAAAGTTCTGAATTCTGAAAGTGTTGACAGCTAGTCATTGTAGTTAAACTATTTGTGGAAAATAAAGAGTTTGAAGAAGTGTTAAATAGTCACCACCAAATCTGCATTGGGTTAAAATCAGTTTCAGTGTTAAAAGTTATAGAACTTTAACCCTTGTTTCCAATAACCTTAATTAAGACATTAATTGGAACAAAAACCAGTATACAGGGATACTGTAGGATCAGGGCTGGGAACCTCTGACCTACAGGATTCAGGTAATCCGTTTTCCAGTCATCCCTTGGAAATCCTACTAATCTGCTTGCATCTGCACACACACTTCAGAGTTGGAGAGTTTCTTAGCAGTGCTGTCACAGAAAACAAACTGCTGTTCTACACAGTGAAAGCATGGATAGGAATGCTCATTGTTATAGCAACAACATTTTTTTTGTTGTTTCTTAGCAGCCAAAAAGAGGGAGCAATTATAGTCTTTCAGGAAGATATGGTAGGGACATCCAACAGATTGTCACTACATTTTACATAGTGATTTTTAGCTTGGCTGCACAATTGAGTGGTCTAGTGCAATAATGTATGTACTGGTTGATTGACTAAGGCTTTCACTTGTCTTTCGCAAGATTAATATGGACGCATAATATTACACTTTTAAACACACCATAGTGCTCTCTGTGGAACATTTGTGATAGCCTACTCTGCCTTGGTTGTCCCTAGGGACAATTTTTTAAATGGGGTTTAGACAAAAGATAATTTTGTATAAACAAGATATATATTCACTTCCCTGGGGAATATAAAAAAATGAATGTGCATTTCAGTTTCAGTTTCATTATTAAATCTAAGCCCTGTGTATATTTTAAGCAACCCTTTTCTATTACATTTGGTAATAGCCGTTCGAAGCCCAGTTCAGATCAAATATGAATGAAATGAGGCTAGAAGGCAATGTTTTAACGGAAAAATAGTTAAAACTGCTGGCATCTCCGAAATGCCAGTTTTTGAACGCCCGATGGATTTTTCTGAAAACTCGTCATATGAAGATTAAACACAGCTTTGAATGCAAGTAATGTTTAGAGTTATAGTAATGTGCTAGCTTTGGACAGAAATACAGTCTAAAATGCGCATCCCATGTTTTTTAGCATGAGATAAATAGATACTCGTATCCATTGGAACAACTGTAATATCCAATTCTGAAGTCGAATATCCAAACTTCTGATTATATGCACTGTCCCCATTTCCTCATTTTGCTTGACATTTCAAAAAATTGGATGCGCTACACTCCATGAAACTGTAATTTAATTGTCCTTTCAATGTGGCGCATTGATAGGACATTTTTTCTAAAGACCCTACAATATCACGCTGGTTCTGTAGGATTCTCTTCCCATGCGCAAGATTTGATTTTATTTCTGTCATTTATTGTCATTCATAGATCACCACAAGATGGCTCTGTCAGACTATGAACAACAGTGAGTGCGAGCGCACAAGTCGCAGATCAATTAGCCCTGGGTTAATCAAGAGGTGAAACACTGTAGCACATGGGCATTTCCATTTGTGGAGAGTGTGAAATGTTTTGGGGTAAAAGCTGTCATGAAATGTTTACAATACGAAATTATATGCAATGTGTTGTATGTGCATGTATAATAGGAACTATGCAATTTAATTTCAGAGGTGGAAAGTCTTGGGGTCAGAAAGTGAAAGTCGTGCCATATGTTTCTTCCACCCATGAACTCAGCCTCCATTTGATTTAACCAATTAATTTTATCTCCTGGCTGAAGAAGTGTGCTTATTGCAAATCCAGGTGAATGGAATGAAAGATATGGGATAACTTTTGCTTTTTAGGACATCACACCCAACAATCAGTGGGTCTATTTGAAAGCATTAGCCTACTACAGAGGTGGAAATTGTTCTGGCGCTCCTATCCATGGAACAAAATCGATTGTAAAATGAAATATTTCGGGATTAGTTTTATGAAGAGAAAAAAAAGTGGTTATTGTGTTGAAGGCTTGCTTTCAACAGCAGTAGATGGGGTGCTTAAACCAGACGGGAGTTTCCAGAGACACCGATTGGTTAGCAAAGATAAAGTACACCAGCTTGATTGGAGGAGGAGATAAAACCCTGGACACTGATCGTTTGACACTTTGCGTTGTCAGCTGTAGCCCGCATAAGGTACCAACTGAGAAATGTCATCTCTACCACGAGCTGTTGCGTTTTCTTCCCGGTTGTCATCCAGGAGACGTGCACAGTGATAAATTTGGAGCTAATTAGTTTAAACAAAGTTAGGAGATTATGTTTCTGGTCTTTTTGTGTGGGCTTGATTATGTCCTTGTAAATATACATGTAGGCTAATACTGTTCGTGCCCAGCGGAATGAACGGCGATGCCACTTCACCAGTTCGTTTAATTAAGATCCAAGGGCACGAGGTAGAAAAACAATGAACTACGAGAACGGGGACGGTGTCACCCAGCGACAGCCACCGCAGTCTCCGCACCAGCTTAGAGCTGAGCAACAGCAAGCAAGCGACCAGAGGCATGCACAACGATCCATAACGCCAGCAAAACCTAAAGACTCGTTAGCAGCGTCCCTGACGAAGATCAAGGCGAGCTCCAGCGCACCAAACTTAAGTAATAGACCCGGGGACCGCAGCCGGCTGCCCCCGCGCACCCAGTGGAACGGGAGAGACTTGAAAGCAGAGAAGGGGAAACAGTCCGGGAAACCCTTAGCGCCTATCGCTGGCTCCCATATGCACCGCCGTAAATTGTCTGGCCCGAGGAAGCTGTCCGATCGGAGCAATGGCTCTGACGAGCTTACCAAGGATTCTGATTGCACTCCGGACAAACTTTCGCCCTCCGACAGCAGCTCCGATCCCTTCGATTGCACTTCGGAGGAAAAGAAGTTTCCCACCACGAGCAGTGACACGGAATCCCTCAGTCGCGGTGCGGGGGTAAATGAGGGCAGAAGCGAAGTGGCGCACGGGGACGGGGTACCTGGCAGGAATGGTAGAGCTGACCAGCAGGTGAAGATGTCTGTGGGCAACGACGCTACTGTCTCGCTAGGACAGGAGAGTGGGCAGGGGAGTCTCTCCCCGAGTGATGAGCGATCCTTCACTTCCTCCGACAGCCGTCTGAACTTCAGGGCTTCCTTCACCTTATCCGACCTGCAAGAGGAGTTAATCCACGGGATGCAGGAAGAATTCGTCAGGGAAATCGAGGAGCTCAGATCAGAAAACGATTATTTAAAAGTAAGTGTTATGTTTTTTTGGGAATACTACGTGCATGGGTAGCTATTGGCCCAGATAGGGTTGCTTAGCACCACGAGAATATCTTCCAAAACCCTCATCGATTTTACGAGGAATCATGTCTTCTACATGTAAATTCATGTTGCTGTGATGGTCCCCAATTTAGGAACGGTGAAACTGCAAAGATATGCACTGATTGTATAATGGTTAAGGAACTGGGATTATAACAGTGGTTGGCAACAAGGAATCTATTGTTTTAGTAGTCTATACCCAACTCTGTGTTGGCTACGATAACTAAGTAAATATTGTCGGTCACTCTGAGTCAAAGATTTATTTTAATAGACAGATAGGCCTAAGTGTGTTGTTATGTTGTGAGTGAGAAAGTATGCGTGACGTAGCCTAGCCTGCTGTTGGCTATATTCTGTTTCAATTCGATTGGGTTGTGAAACTAGTCGACTCCTGGGATTAGCCTACAGGTTGACGTATTGTCTTGTGTCATCCGGTATTGTTTCTGACAAGCGACAGAAGGGCCTTGTTAAATAAGTACTTGGCCGTGTTAAGCGACTCAGAAGTCACTTGCAGCCCGTTAATACAGTCACGGTACACAGTCACTGGACAGTCTAATGTGTGTATTGTGTCAATAACGTATTCAGCATGACAGAGTTGCGCGTTTTCATTTAGGGTTTTTCACTTTGTAGGCCTAAGTGAATATTCTGACCCCTATTCTGACACCTCTATTGGCCAAGCACCTGGCACCCGGGCAAGTGCTGTAGTGGACTGAGCGCGTGCCAGGCTCATGGCCAGTTTTACCAGCGGGTGTACCGCATAACACCAAGTGCCACAGAATGGCCCGCTTTCTGGAGACAGGAACAACATCCTTCTGTCAAAACAAACATCATTGGGCTCAATACCATGGCAACTAATGGATTGAATACTCTTACCAAACTGGACACAATATTATTTATTAAAAAGAAACAATGGCTCCAAAACAGATGAGTAGTAGTTAAACTAAAGTGTTTGGGAAAGGATCAGAAACTGTGGTGGGTACATGTGTAAGAAATTGCTTTGGAAAGCAATTTAATTTAATGGTAGCATGACACAAGTTATGTGAACTCTTATTTATTTGCTTTCATGATACTGTGTTTGAGTCGTGGAGAGGATAAGACGGTGATAGTGATGATGGTGATGATGATGATGATGATGATCATGATGATGAAGAAGAGAGCAACAAAGATCGACTCATTGTTTCCACGCTGTGGCCACAGGATGAGTTGGAGGAGCTGCAGGCGGAGATGCTGGAGATGCGGGACGAGTACCTGGAGGAGGACATGTACCAGCTGCAGGTGCTGCGGCAGCAGCTGGACCAGGCCAATAAGAGCTGCCGCATCCTGCAGTACCGCCTGCGCAAGGCCGAGCGCCGCAGTCTGCAGGTCGCTCAGACTGGCCACATAGACGGAGAGCTCATCTGCACACTGGAACAGGACCTCAAGGTGTGTGAAAGGGGGAAAAATGTTATAAAAATGATTCAAAAGCACAAAGAAGAACAGCTATTAGTGAAGTCGATAATGATATCCCTCCCCCCAGGTGGCGAAAGACGTGTCCATTCGGCTGCACCGGGAGCTGGAGGCAGTGGAGAGGAAGCGGGCGGAGCTGGAGCAGGAGAACACTGACCTGAGAGAGAGGCTGCAGGAGCTGGAGGTGGCCAGGCAGGTGCTGCAGGCTGAGATGGAGAAGACCAGAGAGGTATACCTGGGCAGGCCCTCAGGGGGGTGTGGCTGAAGAGGGTGGAGCTGCAGTGGGACAGGCAGAGCTGGAGTAAACTGAAGATCTCTCAGTGGGGTAGATTAAGCTAGACCTGACTTGGTTAAGCCTGGCTAGACCAGGTGTGGACAGGTTGGGTTGGGCTTAGCTAAGTCGAGCTAGGCTGGGTTTCAGGGGATGTATGGTCACCATTAATCCGTTTGGTTAAACAAGTGCGGTTTGGTTTGGGTGGGTCAGTGTGGACCACCTGGGTTGAATTAGTGTGGATCAGTTGGGTTGGGTCAGTGTGGATTGGCATCAACATGTGGCTCAGAATGGCAGCTGATTGGCTGTGATTAGGGGCAAATCATATTCTGCTGTTAAAGATCTACATTCAACAGTCAGGTTCTACTGTACAGTGGCCTCTCATGTCCTGCAGGTGCTAGGAATTGTGAAGTAATTTGCCTCAGAAGTAAAAATGGTTTGTGGAACATATATAAGTGTCTTGTTATTATTATCTATTTTTAAACTTGACTTACAGAGGTTCGGGTGGATATTTTTGAATCCATGAGAATTTCAGGTATCCTTTGATACATGTCACCATGTTGCGGGCAGGGGTGTAGCACAAAATTCCGGGCCCTATACATTGGCAGTCTCTGTGGGCCCCCTTCCTCTCTTTATCCACGTCTCTCACGCATCATTCCTGGCTTTTCGAGGGCCCTCCCCCCATTCAGGCCCTGGGTAGCCAGTCCCACTTTTCCCCCCACTATGATGCCCCTGGTTGTGGGTGAGGGTGTGGTTTTAGGCCAGGAGTGTGTGTGCTGCTGGCCAGGCTAGCAGCTGGCCACAGGGGACGGGATGGGGGAGGGGGGGCTGGGCTGGGTTGTGCTACACAGGCATGTAGGAGTATTCATTGCTCATTGCATTGCTGCTGTTCTCATGGCATTCTTATGTGAGACAGAAAAAGAGGTTTTAAATGTCTTCATTTAAACATTTATTGAGAAAGGGAGAATATGAACAATTCAAAGAATGACACCCCCCCCCCCCCCAAAAAAAAAGCAAAAATTAATTTAAAAAGCAGTTATAAAAATGTATGCCAATACATTAATCCTGAATTTAAAAGCTTTCTGTTTACCTACTCAGGAGGAAAAAGGAAAATAAATAAATAGTTTAAATAAAACTTATTTTACTGTTTGTGTGCTGTTGCATTTTGTTAATATGCTTTGGAAAAATAATTGTGTTCATCATGTCAATAGAATTACATTATGATTGAATTGCAATTGACTTGAGAGAGAGACAGAAAAGGAGAAGGAGAGATGTAGAGACCAAGATATAGAGATGGAGAGAGGGAGGGAAAGAGGAGAGGAGAGAGAACAGGAGGGTGAGAGAGGGAGAGGGTGAGAGAGAGAGGGAGTAGGTAAGAGGGAAAGGGGGGGGCATGCTCACACAGAATGACAGATGGGAAGGGCTTTTCTGCTTGTGAGGAATTTCCCTCCCCCAACTTCCTTTTACATTCCTTGAACAGTAGAAACTAAATATAAAGCATTGATGGAGCTCTGTTCTTCCTTTCTCCCTCACTCTCTCTCCGTTTCTCACCCTGACTGTCAAATTCATATTCAAATTCAAGTGGCTTTATTAACAATAACAGCTGTACAGATATTGCCAAAATGTACAGAAGTACATATATTGATAAAAATTAATAATCTGTGAACTTGCTCTCACCCATTGCTTCTCCAGCTCACATTTACAAATGACATACTTCAAAAGATGTTATTATTTTCCTTTTTATAAATTTGGGAAAAAGTGCATCTCTTTATCTTAATGGCTTGATGAACACTTTAAATGTGAAGAAAGAAGTGATTACACCGGGTCTTCAAAACACACACAATGTCTCATTCCGGCCTGGCCACTTTTATCTGTGACCTGCTGCTGTCACAACATGACTTCCTCGCCCTGCCCATTCTGACTGTGTCCAGTTGCACAGTGGGTTTCTGCCACCCCAGGGTTAGGATTTGCACAGTTGCAAAAGCAGCATGTCTGCCCTTCAGTGGGTTGAGCTGAATTCCTTTGGTATGGACACACAGTAACAGTTGCTGCTTTCATGGAAGGGTTGTCAAGAGTAACAGGAGATCTGTGAGAGCAGTGACCTTTATATTTGGTAACCTCAAAGGGAAGGGGGTTCGTAGAGGAAAAATTGGGGTGCATTTTCAGAAAGGCTCCAGTAGGCCTTCGTGCAAAAGTACATTGAGATCATGAGATAAAAGGTGCTATATGGATGCATTACATCATCCATTATCCATGAATACATCATAAATACATCACACTTTTTCAGAGGAACAGAATATTTCAGAATATTCCCCTACCTGAAAGATTTATGTGACAGGGTGTGGGAGTTTATCTGGAATTCTTTGATAGTGGATTGGAGGAGTCACAGTACATTTTGATGTTCCCTAGTCAAGTCTCGCAGTTGAATCTCACAGCAGGGTATTGTCTGCATACTCAATGTCAGACAGCTCAGTTAAAGATAGAGGGAGCTGTCGTAAGGTGAAGCTACCAGCACAGCAGAGCTTTTCAGCTTTTACTGATACAAGTTTGTGAAGGATCTGGAATCTGCTTATTGATTTATGGTGGGTTTCATTTAGGATTTACATCTATGTATCCCTTTGTGTGTGTGTGTGTGTATATGTAGTATATGGTGATTGCTGTAAGGCTGCACTCATGGCTAGCCATGTCAAAACCCCCACACAAGCTGTGGTGAGACATGTCTGGCTCTATTTATAGCTTTTGACTGCTGCTCTCCATCTGATCAATCCTAGGCAGTGCACCCCAAACATTCCTGTGATATTCAGTGGAACAAGTGTGTCAATCTGTACCCCCTTTAATTACACTCAAACCCCACCTATCTGATCAAGTGCTGGCCCTGACAACTTCTCTACACTGCGGCCAATTCCAAATTCTAGCACTCTCAACACTACTCTATAGTGCTCCTCTCTGGTACAGGAACAAGATGTGTAGCTTTGACTTTGTGCATCTTATGTACTGTCCTGTTGTTTTACATAACAGAATTCGCTGAAGAGGAAAGGATCCCGGTCCTCCTTTAAGACAGAGAAGAAGCTCTTGTCTCAGGTAACAATTATTTAATTTACATCAACACTAACACTTAAACATATAGGGCCGGTGTCATGGACACAAATTAATCTTAGTCCTGTTTCTCATTCCATGCACCTGACTCAGCATCATGGGCAGCTGTGCTTTCTGTGAGCTCCATAATTTATGGGATGACATATTTGTTTCTTAATTTTCGCACTGCACATTTGTAGATTTGTAATTAAAAAATTCACGTGTGGTATAAAAAAAAAAAAAACATTCTCAGCTTTTATTTAAGGCTATCCTTATACAGTTTGGTTTTACCATGTAGACATGACAGCACTTTTTATATACAGTCCCCCCACTCCACTCCCATCTGGAGAATGATATGAAGTCTTTAGAAAAAGGACTTCCATGGAAATTATCGGAGTATGGCAGGAGATCTGGCAAGGGAACGGAAGGGACAGAGTAGCAGACCTGTGTGATGTCAGGGCACTGTGATGTCACAGGCACTGATGCTCTCTGTCCCCCACAGGAAGACAGTGCCGATCTGAGGTGCCAGCTTCACTTCGCCAAAGAGGAATCGACACTGATGTGCCGCAAGCTGGCCAAGTTGGTCCGTGAGAGTGAGGGGATGGCTGAAGAGCTGGCACGGTTCCGCTCCCTGTATGGCAGAGCGGAGGGGCCGGTGGAGGGGCGGGCTGCCCCAGGCCAGAGCCACGCCCACACACGTGAGGCAGACATCAGGGTTCACCTGCAGCTGGTGGAGGAGGAGGCCAACCTGCTGAGCCGACGCATCGTAGAGCTCGAGGTGGAAAACCGTGGCCTGCATGCAGAAATGGATGAGATGAAGCACCCGGAACCGCTGGAAGGGGCGGGGCAGCAGGGCGGAGCCAGCAGCAGAGCCAGAGCTGGGGAGGTGGAGCGACAGAGCACAGCACTGGTAGGGGAGGTGGACCATGGCAGGGTGGGGCCTGACCCCAGTGCACAACCTGAGATCCTGTGTAGCGGGGCTGCTGACAGGGTGATCCAGCACGGAAACCACGTCCTACTGTGCCACCTGGACTCCAGGGTGGAGCCACACCCCGGGGCTCTGAAGGGGCGCAGTGATGAGGGCCATGCCCACCTGACCCATGGGGGCCTCAGCCTGGGGATGGGGAACTTTCCAGCCCTCCTCAAAATCCGAGACCAGGCCTGCCTCCTGCACTCTGCCATCTGCCTCCTCATAGCCTCTGACTCCTCCCACCTCCACTCCCCCATCTGTCAAATGGCCACTCCTGCACCTCTGTCCCCCCACAGCCTCACAGAGCAGGGGATTCTGGGTAAAAGCCACACCAAAGTGGACACTCTGGCCCATGGGCTAGAGAACCTGCAGTTCCAGCTGCTGGCCTTCATGGAGAGGGTAGAGGTGCTGAAGGGGGTCAGGAGGGTGGAAGTGCAGGTTGGGGATGCCCTGCCCGCACATGTGGATGCCCAGGATGCTGAAAACCCTGTAGGACTGAAGGTAACCGAACTGCACATGCACTCATGTTACTGCGCATAGCACAGTCAATGAAAATACTGAACCGTATTCTCATGGACTCCACAGGGACGCCACAGTCAGGACCAATCAGAAAAGCAGGTCAAAGGTCAGGCAGAGAAGGGGCATGGACATATCCATGATCAGGCTGTGGCCAAGTGCACGCAGACAATGGAGCAACCAGACACAGTGGAGGTAACGTCACGGCTGGTCATGCGTCTAGCAATAAAATCTGCTAATTCTTTCTTTTAACCATTAGACCAATAATGATTGAAGACATGGGGCCATATTCATAAAGCAAGTCCAATAACATGTCTTAAATTAATGACCAGCTAGTCACCCAGAATCCAAATGCAGATGTTACAAATTGTTTACAGTTTTACAATCTGTGTGGCTGCCGGCTGGCTCATTCAGTTAAGGCACTAGTGGTGCATCGACATGCACCAAGGTCTTGGATTGAATGCAGACTAGGGACAACTGAACGCAGCTGCGATTGGAAATAGCAAAATGGACATTGAAAATTAGGACGAGAACTGAACATATACAGCCCCACGCTGGGCACCAATATAAAAAAATAATAAGGTGTGTGCATGTGTGTTGGTACCTGAGTGTGCTAGTGTGTGTGCTGGTGTAAATAAAGTTCTGCGTTTTGCCCCCAATCCAGGATCAGAAGGGGTACTGGGTGGACCTGCCGAGGTGGGACGTCCCGCTGCCGGACTGTGGCCTGCAGACCCTACAACAACACAAGCTGTGCAGTCAGGACGACCTGCTGCTCCTCTCACTGCAGCTACGTTGCTTCCTCAAGCACTGGCGCCATGGCAACAGGCTGGAGCTGGAGCAGAGGGGGCGGGACTTCCTGGAGGTCAGTCATTCGCTCAATCAAGCAAACCCCTGAGCTCTTAAAGGGCAGTGATCTCACCCATGGGGATTCAAGAAGCATCATTTAAGCAGGGGAAAGGACCCACTGAGTGAGTGGCAGTTTCACTCAGGGCAAAGTGAACACATGAATGGAATAAATGAATGAATGAGTGAAGGAATGAAACAACAGGTAAATTGAAGGACTGAATAAATGAATAAAGTGTGCTGTGTTTCAGATGAGCAGAGTGAAGAGCCTGTGTCTGTTGAGGGAGGAAGAGGGGCCAGCTGTTCCCCAGAGCGACAGTAGCTCCCCCTTGCCTGTCCAGGGTCCCCTCCCCCTGGATAATCACAAACATACCATACCCCCGGATAACCACATGGAGGTACAAACCTACACACCCTGCACTCCACAGGGGTATGAAACCAGTGATTCAGTAACATTCAAAGCATGTTCTAATGAATATAATCAATATAGGACTAATGAGTGCATGCATTTTTGCGAGTCATTTGGATGAGAGTGTCTGCCTTTCTGCTATATAAACATGAATTTAAGAACACTAGCTCTTTGCTAGTTATTAGCATTAATGTACAATTGTATTAATATGCATCGTATTAATGTACAATTTTTTCCCACATAAGTACAACTACAGACCAACATTGTGACAAACATGTGTTTCTGTGCTGGGGTGCAGTTGGGGGGTGTGAGCTGTACCCTCCTGGAGCTGAAGGGGGTTCTGCAGGAGCTGACTGCAGAGATGCTGGTGGGGCGGCGTGTGTCCGCAGACCTGGCCCATACGTTTGCCTGTGCCAGATCTGCATGGGAGGCTGAGAGGACTGAGCTCCTGAGTCAGATCAACCAGGTGAGTCTTACCTTACACACAGGTGAGCCCCATTTCATACAAAGCTGAATTCTATCGGCGACAAATTAGTGCCATGATGGACATAGATGGTAAGTTACTTTCGGGTGAAATTAGCTAGCTAATGCTGTTAACGCTGTGATGGACAGGAGCAGAGTGTGGTTGCCTAGTAAAAGCAAAAAAAAAGAAGTGCCTTTTTTAGGCTTCATAAGATCAAGACAAGCGTGCGTCTCGTGTTTTCAAGCCGATGAAGCGGCAGGGGGGAGAGGGGAGCCGAGAGCTCAGGGTGGGGCGGTGGGGGAGGCCGCCTCGAGTGTCGCGTTGTCCTCCCACGGCGTTGATATTTCCAGACGTGGGCTGTGGGTGTGGGGGGGGTGAAGAAGGCTGCGCCCAGTCGCAGCTGTTGCGTTGTCCGGTGAATGAGGGACATCTTATGCGGTATAGATGTGGCCAGGGCATCGGAACTCACTTGGTCACACCCCCCATAACACCCACAGGGCTACGGAAGCGGGAAACCCCACCGGCCACCTCAAGCCAGGCTTTCCTTTTCGTGAGCTCCTCCTCTGGGAGCAGCTCATGAAGGCTGGGAGGCTTTTTGTATTGCATATGTTTAGGAATTTAGTAGAGACGCTTTTAAAGAGCAATTTACGCGGCGGACATATTTACGTACAATCCACACCTGGATAGTTATCAGAAGAAATTGAGGTTAGGTACCTTGCTCAATGGTAGAAAAGCAGTTCTGTGAATCAAACCCACTACCTTTGAGTTGCAGATCCAGTTCTCTATACACACACCGCCTTCCAGAGAGAGAGAAGTAATCTGTGCAGCTACAGAGATATAACTCTTAAGCTCTAATAAACTGAGCTCTGCAATTCCTCCAGTGCATTTACCCAGTTTCTCCATTTATCAGTCTTATCAGGCTCTGCATGGTGAGAAATCAGAACAGGACACTTACACAGGAACAGAAGCAAATGGAACTGACCTACACAGGTAATATTAACCCCCCATATACACACACACATGCAGTCATACATACCTCAAACACTCGTGAATATACACACGCCTGCATATCCACCCATTACATTACAGGCATTTAGCAGACGCTCTTATACAGAGTGACTTACACAACTTTTTTTACATAGCATTTACATTGCATTCATTTATACAGCTGGATATGTATGTACAATGTTGTCCTGCATGGGAATCAAACCTGTGACCTTTAGGTTTTTTTTCCCCTCGTGTGATAGTTTGGAACAATGTGCAAAAAACCACATCTCCTTTTTCATGCAGCAGGTTAATCTTGTTATAACTCTTAATTGGCAGTTCTGTTGGGTCTCATTCAAAAATCAATATAAACAGTCAGTCCAAAGAATCTGATCTAAGGGAAATAGGAATTGAGCACTAACGTCTGCAGGCTGAACATAGCTTAGAGACACGTACTCACCATGCAAACACTAAGACACTCAGGCTCAGCTCCACTGTATTAATGTCTTAATCCTCTTGACTCTGTTCAGGATTAAACACCTCTCCTCCTCCAGTGCAGAGATGCTTTGTCCCTTGCACACCTCCTCCATCCACAGGGGTGAGACTGCAGGAGCCAAGGGCCAATCAGGGCCCCGGAGGAGCTGCCAGTACCAGGAGAGGGCTGATCCATACAGGACCTGGGACGGTCCCCTCAGAAGCAGCAGCTTCCTGGATCTGAGCAGCGCGGAGGTGAGAAGGAGCCACACAGCGCCAGAGCGGACCGGCCTGCGGCTCTACTTCAGCCCCCCCGCCATGCGCCGCGCCCACCGGAGGGGGCAGGGGCCCCGGCCGCCCCTCGTCTCCAGCAGCAGCGGCAGCTGGCTCCCCCTGGAGGCCAACCTGAGCGATGACATGAAGGAGAGGACGCACTGCGCGCGACGGGCGCTGCAGAGGAGGCGGGCTGACGCCGCCTGCCAGACGGTGGGCGTGGCCGGCGCTGTGGCCGTGGCCAGTGTGGCTCTTCAGACTGAGGGCCCTGCCTCCGCCCGCCCCCCTCGCCGCCACCTCTCCAGCCTGGAGAGGGTTCCTGGTCATCCCCGCTGCCGCTCCCCAAAACCGCAACGCAGGGTCTCCACACCCTCTTGCCTGCCCCTCTCCACCTCCCCAGCCTCCTCATCCACCCTGTCCTCATCCTGTGCCTCCTTCTCCGCTTCTTCCTCGATCTCCTCCTTCACCTCCTCCACCTCCTCGGCTGCCCCCAGGCCAGAGGCGCCCACTAGTGCCCCCCTGTGGAGGGCAACGCGGGGACAGAACGGGTCAGCTTGGGCACGGTCCAGCATGCCCCGTGCCGGATCGTTGCCGGCCAGCCGCGGCGCTGGTGTGGTAGAGAGGGGTGGGGCTGTGAACCAGTCCGGGGAGGGGCCAGGAGCAGGCAGGGGTGTAGGGGGCAAGCCTGATGCGGGGAGAGGGACCGGGGCAGTGCACAAGTATGGCATCGTGCAGGAGTTTCTCAGAAGCGTATGTGGGCGGGGCCAGGTGCCTGCAGCGAGTGGGCAGGGGAGGGGTGGTTCCAATGGGCGGGGGAAAACGGAGAGGGCCGCCCCCCGAGTGGCCGTGTCGGCAGGAAGTGACAGCGCCACGTGCATCGTCAATAAGCGGTTCATGAGGCACAGCCTGAGGGAGGAGCCAGGCCGGGGGGGCAGGGCTCTCAGTGCCAGAGAGAAGAGCAGGAGCAACAATGCCCTGGAGGTGAGACTTCCCCTCTCAAACCCTGCCCCCACCCTAGAAACCTCCTCCAAACCCTACCCTCATCCCTTACACATTACACATTAACAAAAACACCTGGTGTTTAATTAGCAGTGCGACAATGAAGGAACAAGCGTTTTTATATGCAACAGCTTTTTCTTCTGAAGTTATGTCACCCTCCTCCTCCTCCTCCTCCTCCGCTTCCAGGACACTGCATGCGACTGCACCCCTCACTCCTTGACCTTCTGCTTTGCCCGCCCATCACGTGCTGGTATCCCCCATGCCTCTGGCCAGTGTCGGCTGCACTCAGGGGAATGCTGCCAGTCTTCTCAGGGAAAAGGACAGCCAGCCGATGAGTGATGTGACACCTGGCCAATCACAGGAGTTCTCAGTGACACAAGCCTAAGCTTCACTGTTTAGAGACTGTCATCTTCAGGACCCTGTCATTCAATCCCAGACTCGTGCTGTTCTGGAACTCCGATGATAAACCCATCTGTGGAGAGTTTTTGAATGCTGAGTGTTAGAACCCATCTGTTCTGGAATGCTGAGCTTTAGAACCCATTTGAGGAATTCAGGAATGTTGACGTGTAGAGCCTAATTGCAGAGAGTTCTGGAATGTTGACTAATGAAAGCCATGTGTGAAGTTCTGGAATGACAGTCTAAAATCTGCAGTCAGTGTTCTGGAACATTTATCTGTAGAATCCATCTACCCATCTATAAGAGTTCTTATTAATTACATGCACTGCTTAAATAAGGCCAGTATCTTCTAGAATTTACTTTAATTAGAAACACTTATAAGAGGCGGAATGCAGATCACAGCTACATTGAAAATGGCAAATACTGAGAACAGTGAATAATATTATATACAAGAATGTTATTTCATTTATGTGATTGAGTATTTTTTTAGGTAGTATATTGCTCGTCCTTGCTGGGACATAATATTTATGTAAATACAAACATTATCAGAGTACTGTAATATAATTTTTATATATAATTAAATAAATAATAAAGTTAAAATAATAATTACTTTTACTTTTAAGTTGTAATTCAAATATTGCTCACAATAAATCCTGAATAATTTTTTTTTTTTAATTCACAGCTTCGAGTGATTTGTGAAAGTTCACAGTACTGGGACATTTGAGGTGCATTTAAGATTAATAAAAATAAATAAATTGAATTCACAGCAGTAAACTAATAGTAGGGGAGGAATTCCTCTGATCCAGAACTTTAAAGGAAGGTCACTGTGGGGTTATGGGCTCCTAGGAGAGCAGGGGGTAGTGGGATTGTTGTAGGTTATGTTTCCTGGGGAATACATGATTCCTCAACAGCTGAGGATATTTCACACACCCTCATCCCTCCCCCATCAGAGATCCAGTTTCTCACAACCCTTCAATCATTGTCCACTGACCTGGATTCCTTACAAACAAATGCAAGCATTTGCATAATTTTTTCCCTGCACAAACATGGCTTGCCAGATTGTATATTGGTGATTGGTGAATAAATATTAACTCCTAATTAACATCTTGATTTCAACATTTCTATGACAGTGTGTGATTGGTCACAGAGGTCATTTGGACCCAAAACCCCTCCCTCCACCCTTTCAGTCTCCAGGCTGGGTAGAATGTCTGGCTGTTGATATATACAGTTACTGGGTGAGCTCCACCCCAGTAAATACAAACCCCTACAGGGGAGAGGAGAATGCTTCAGCAGGATGGCTCCATTTAACACTCCAAACAAGTGTGCGCTGGAATGCGTAGCCATGCAAACAAATATAATCAGCAGATTCACTCTGCCCCATTAAATAAGGAATCACAGCGAGACAGACCTCCCCCATGATGGCCTCATGCAGTACATGACACAGATTTTATGGCAGACCAGCACAATTAGCCTTTCATCTCAGGCAGTGCTTAAAAATAGCGTTCTGAGTCAGACCGGTGTGGCGCATGACGTTTAAGCAAACATTGTTATAAACATATATTATCTGCCAACACCACTACACATATGGCTATGCACTGAAAGTCCAGGGCCTGAGAACAGAACTGTGCATAAGCGCAGAAACATCGCCACATCAAAACAGACGAGCCTTTCATTTATCACAAATAATGTGGGGTATGTTTGGCGCTTCATGCATCAGCTACGTTTGTCCAAAATTACTTAAATTATAATTATATCTGCACAAACATTTTAAGAAGTGATCTGGTAATCACTGTGACTTACTATATGCTAGGTTACAGGGTTGCAAGCAGTATAGAAGTATGATCTACTCATACAAAGAGCTGCTCTCTGAATTCTGAGAACAATATAATATAGGATTTCATTTGGCGGGACAGTGCTGCAGCCTTACATGATTACTGTATATGGTAAACAGTATACAACCTCACAGTAATGGCAAAATATTACCAAAATGTAACCAGTTTCCCATAGCAGAAGGGACGGTGTGTGTGTGCCGTGAAAGTCGTGAAGTGTAACCGTCCTCACTTTTACTGGCCGAGAGCACTTGCACGTAAAATGTGTCTGCACTTCAGTTGGTATTTTGCAATCTTTACAAGCCATGACTTCATAGTTTATTTTATTTTTATGGAGATTTAGCCAGAAAGAAGGCTGCAGTCCACTACAGTCACTGAAATCTAAATATTAATGCAGATAAATGTGTTTCCACAAAGAAGGTATGGAGGGGATGTGATATTCTAAACACACCAGTTTAAGATGATACAGCACACTAAACACACAGGAAGGATACCACAGGAGAAACAGACACAGTACAGCTAGTGACAGCACAGAGACAGCAAACTGATTATGTATTAAATGAGTTTGGGCATAATTAAGTTACACCCACAACTAATCTAAACGGGCACAAATATGTGTAACATTTCTGTTATAAGAACTGGTGAGCAACTTATCTTTCAATTAGCATGGATTTGCTAATGAGTCTTGGGGTGAGTGCGAAGATTTTCTTTTCAGGGAAACAAAACAAAACAAAAATGGGAAATACTGGACCACCCGCAAAACATCCAAATAATCAATGATCCATCATATTTGACAGTAGGTAGGCTATGAGGTGCTTTTCCTAGAATTTACATACTCCTCTTCTGGCGCCATACATATCGACAGTGCAAGTGGCCTAAAATTTCTATTTTGGTCCCATGCACTGGTCTTAAAAGGAAAAGGTTTGCAGGTTTGATTCCCAGACAAGACACTGCTGCTGTGCTGTTGTAACCTGAGTTGTTTCAGTATAAATGTATACTATGTTACAAAAAGAAACAGACACTCTAAAAAAATGGAGAGAAAAAAACAAGGGACTTAGTCAGGCGGAGGATTAAACGCTCTGAGGAGAAAGAGTGCTGCAGTATCAGAGGAGAGAGAGGGATTAATCTCTCACCGAAGACCAGAGTACTGCTGCGAATGCTGTGGCGGCCATATGGACAGTGGGATTACAGACATGGCTGAAATCAAACTCTTCAGGTCTCCCAGCCTGAACTCCATCTCTGCCATGCAGTGCCACCTCTAGCATTAATAAATGTCTATACAACAAAACAAATCAACATTTCTGTCAAGATTGGTTTTCACCCAAGATATAATATAATATAAATACCATTTTGGTCTTCTTTGTATCACTTTAATGTCGAATAGAGTAGGTGACAAGTTGTCAATCAAGTCTGCAGTTCTAGCCCTTTCTGTCTCTTTGAGACTACATTTTCCCCGCTAGGGAATAACTGCATTTCAATCCGTAATCTTTCCACGTGTTTTCACAGCAAGTCATTCAGGATAAAAGCATCGGCTAACTGCCAGAAAAGTGTTAATCAAGCCTAGCCTTGTTTGGCTCCAGCAGACTAGACACAAGAAGGGTACAAGGCAGTGTGACTGGCTGCTGTCACACAAATTTGAAATTTGATCAACCGCTCATTTATCTGTTCACCGTTACCTCTCTACCTGACCCAGGGAAAGGGGTGGAGCCTGGTCATTTCAGTCTTTAGACTGACCAGGGATTCTTTAGAGGCCGTTGTCATGTAGGCAAATGAAATTCTGAATCTGAAACCTTCAGACAAAACAAGATTCTGAAGCGCTGACCTAAATGTCATCCTGTCACCTGCAGCAAGAATTAGAGACTGAGCCTAAAAGAACTTAATGAGATTTACCTTCCCCCTAAACACCAAAATACACCCACATATAGTTATACCCACACACACTCTGTCACACCTACAATATCTCTCACACATCCTCCCCAACACACATGTACAACACCTCTCTCACACAAACATACAGTATCTCTCTCTCCCTCCCTCCCTCTCACACATGTACACACACAGTCCCCTCCCCACACACACACAATCTTCGTCTCTCACAAAAGCTTTGACAGGGTCACAGTGAGCAGCTGGTCCACACCCAAAGGATTTACAGGGCCCCCCCCATCAGCTGCCCCGCCAACTCCCCGAACACACCCAAGTCTACAGAGCTGAAATGCATTCCACTCACTTTCCTAAATAATGTCCAGGGGGTTGTGTGACATGCACCAAAATCCAGCTCTAACCAAAAACCCAATTCTGAATCCACTTCTGCTCTAATTTCAGTCTTTTGGAATTTAAGAATGTATTTTTTTTAATGGTTTTGAGTGGTCTTTCATTGTTAAAGTGGTAAAACTAACAACTAACACTTTTTCTTTTTAATTCCTTGATTTGCAAAGAAATATTGTGATGCACTGAAAAAAGCTGTGTAATAAAGATTTAATGAAAATTATACACATCTGAGCTTTTAATGTGCCAAGTAGATATTTATCATTAACTCTCACTGGCACAGCACTGCCACCCTGTATAAATTATAGGTATTACAACAGGCTACAATAATGAACGGGCTAGTCTCTCACACACGTGTGCTTAAAGGTTAAGACCGGGCTACTCAACTCCAGGTCATGCAGGGCTCATTGTCTGCAGGTATTTGCACCTGCTATGCACTTGGGGTAACACCACTTGGGGTGTGTCCCAATACTCGAAAAATGTGTCCTCCTCCTCCAATACCACCTCATGTCCTTCGTGCCTCAGAAACCAATCTTTGTGTCCTCCCTCCCTCCAGTGCCCTAATATTGGAGGAGACGAGTGAAGCAGCTTCAAATTCGACTCCTAGCCCCCTGGCTGAATTATCAAACGTCTCAAAACCTTACTGTATCACGTTTCCACAAGCTTGCCCATCTCTCTTAGCCCAGCTTTGTTTTCCAAATAGTTTACAGTATCACACTTAGCATAATTTTGCATTTTATTGTACAATGAAAAGCTTGATATCAGCTGTATTGAAAAGCCTTTTTTTTTTTGATTTTAGCAGATGTAAAAGAGAGAGACTTGCATTCTGTGGAACAGCGCACCCTGCTGGGGATGCCAACTACACAGCAGAGAAATCAGCATGCCCAGGCTCACTCAACCCATGCATGGCAATCATGGGTACTGACAAACTGGTCAAGTGCAGCCCTGCTCTTTCAGCTAAAAATGTAAGGAATAATTTTCACTGATGTGAATAAACTAAAAGATGAAACTCTTGATTTTATTCAGTTTTTTTAGTCTGGTTGTTCAGTCAAAACACAGAGTGGGTTATATAACAGAATACATATATAATGTTTTTGAAAGAAAATAGACAGCGTATCACAGAGCTCATGATAAGCTCTGAAAATCTCATACAATGAACAGGACCTTCTCCTGGACCTCTAAAAACCACAAATTGAAATGGAGCAACCACAAGCAAATAAATCTTGAAATCTTGAGCTGTCACTAATTTATATTTCGACAAACTTGTCCATTCAAACATAAAACACCAATACAGTACCACAGAATAAATGGGCCACTGACGATGAGCCACCAATTTGAATGACCTCAGATCAGATCCCAGCTAAAAAAAATTTTTTTAAAAAGGTTCCAGTATTGTGATTTGTGATTGAATACTCACATAATACCACACAGTAGCAGACAGCACACGCGCACACACAAACACACACACACACACACACACACAAGGATGTACACAAACATATCTACCGTATCCAGTGATCCCTGTGAGGCAGAATATTTTACGGAACAGTGATCAGCTTTGAGAAAAAAAATTGAAAACTACTGAGATCAAAAGAGGCCAAAAAAGGCAGCCAAGAAGCCACTGAGAAACACATGGATACACCTGCATCAAAGGCTCCAGTATCTCCAGCCAAAACAATCAAAACACAAAATGCAAGTAGGCCTAAGGCTAACCTGCAGACACGAATAAAAAAAACATGTCTGTGTGTTATCGAGGACACACTCATCCCAAACTCCCAGTCAGATACAGAGAGGACACTTTGGCAAAAGAAATTCTACCAGGCTAAAAAATAAAAGTATAAATGCCAGGAACAATTTTTCTTTAAAAAAAGTTAAATCTATATACAATATACATAAATGTACCAGGGATCCAGGATTTGTGAGAAACATAATTCATAGGGTCTTTGATTTCCTTTAATTCCCCCCATGCCACTCTTCACCCCCCATATCCCTGATCCAAACACTATTTATACATCTTTTTCGCATCCCCGCCCCCTGGCCTAAGCCCGGCCCCCAAGGTCACACAGCAGTGGGGCAGCGGTTGTTGAAGAGCTGCTCGATGACAGAGCTGTCAGCCAGTGTGGACACGTCCCCCAGGTCCCGCTCGTTCTGTGCAATCTTGCGAAGGACACGGCGCATTATCTTCCCTGTGCCGGGAGACAGATTATAGGCGTCAGAGCAATAATAATAATATCTCTAAAACAATACTTATGGTAAAAGGCATGATGATGCCAAGGTATGTGGTGCCTGCATTGCATACAGTAACAACTCGCCTGGTTACCAATACGATGGAGCCACGGCCTATAGCAAGCACTCCGGTTTCGCAGTCACACATAATTGTAGCTTCAGTATAAATTTGTATGTAGCTTGGCTACTTTTAGGCTTGCAACTGGCAACATTGGTACCGGCAGAACAACAGGCTAGCCCCCTTGGCTAAAGCAGCTGCATCTGAACCACACCTCACTGGTCCTTGGGAGTGAAAAGCTAGAGCCACATGAAAATTCACAAGGAAAGTAGTGCAACTTTGCTGTTTGTACAAGCTGCTTTGGACTTACTTGAACGGCGTGTTTTTACTTTGGACCAAAACCTCCCAAATGGCCCTATAATAGCCACTGTAATGCTGGCAGGTCATTGGGAGCATTTAAAATCAGCAACCAATTTCAACCCAAAAACCAGCTGAGGTGAGTTCAATATGTAACTGAATGCTACAGTATAACTGACCATTTAGGCACTGAGTAACAATGAAAACCTACTGTGCTCCAAAGGCAGAAGTAAACACCACTGACTCAACACACTTCAAAGATTCAGAATCTGATTGTGCCACTGATGATGTCATCTGTGGTTTTAAAATGGTCTCAATGGCAGCAAGTCATGGCCAGTTTACCAGATCTTGTTTTGGGGAGTCCGGGAGCGTTCTGCATGTAATCCGGGGTGGCGATGGCCCCAATCTTCTCTCGCACTGTCAGGCAGAACACAAGAAAATATTCAGGATATTATAATATAAAAATCCCTCACAGGAAAGCATGCATTACATCAAAACCTAAACGGTGAGCAAGGTCTCCCCCTACTGGATGAAGGGGAGATGAACAGACTGAGGACTAATCAGAACAATGCCAAAGCCTGCCTCAAGTGATGTGTGCACGTGGACAGGCACGCATGCACGCACACATAGATCAGTGCAGCTCAGAAGGAGCACTTAACTGAAGAGGAACTGGAGGACGGAGTGTGGCACAGTGGGTAAGGAACTGCGCTTGTAACCGAAAGGTCGCAGGTTCGAATCCCGGGTAAGGACACTACCGTTGTACCCTTGAGCAAGGTACTTAACCTGCATTGCTTCAGTATATATCCAGCTGTATAAATGGATACAATGTAAAGTGCTATGTAAAAAGTTGTGTAAGTCGCTCTGGATAAGAGCGTCTGCTAAATGCCTATAATGTAATGTAATGTAATGTAATGAAGACTCTGCAGCACAGAGGACAGGTAAGGTCAATGGAAGGACGATGATGTCACTGACCCTGTTGCTTGAGCTCTGTCTCCAGGACAGATGTGTAGGAAACCCCATCTCTGAGTGTGACGAAGCAGTACAGGCTCTCCCCCTTCACCGGGTGTGGTCGGCCCACCACTGCAGCCTCCGACACGGCAGGGTGCTCCACCAGCGCAGACTCCACCTCCGCCGTGCTTAACAGGTGCCCTACACCACACGTATACACACAGTTACACACACACAGAGTGACAAATACATAGTCACGCACACACACACACACACACACACATATACACACAGTTACACACACACAGAGTGACAAATGCATAGTCACGCACACACACACACACATATACGCACAGTTACACACACACAGAGTGACAAATACATAGTCACGCACACACACACACACATATACGCACAGTTACACACACACAGAGTGACAAATACATAGTCACGCACACACACACACACACATATACGCACAGTTACACACACACAGAGTGACAAATACATAGTCACGCACACACACACACACACATATACGCACAGTTACACACACACAGAGTGACAAATACATAGTCACGCACACACACACACACACACACATATACACACAGTTACACACACACAGAGTGACAAATGCATAGTCACGCACATCACACCACACATATACGCACAGTACACCACACAGAGTGACAAATACATAGTACGCACACACACCACACTATACGCACAGTTACCCACACAGAGTGACAAAGTACTAGTCACGCACACAACACCACACCATATACGCACAGTTACACACACACAGAGTGACAAATACATAGTCACGCACACGCACACAACATATACGCACAGTTACACACACACAGAGTGACAAATACATAGTCACGCACACACACACACACACATATACGCACAGTTACACACACACAGAGTGACAAATACATAGTCGCACACACACACACACACACACACATATACGCACAGTTACACACACACAGTGACAAATACATAGTCACGCACACACATATACGCACAGTTACACACACACAGAGTGACAAACACACAGTCACACACACACACGCATACACAGTTACACACACACAGTGACAAACACACAGAGTCACACACACACACACGTATACATAGTTACACACACAGAGTGAAAAACACACAGTCACACACACGTATACACACAGTTACACACACACAGAGTGACAAACACACAGTCACACACACACGTATACACACAGTTACACACACACAGAGTGACAAACACACAGAGTCACACACACACGTATACACAGTTACACACACACAGAGTGACAAATACACTTACAGTCACACACACACACTCGTATACGCACAGTCACACACATACAGAGTGACAAACACACATACAGAGCCACGCACACACACACACACTCGTATACGCACAGTCACACACATACAGAGTGACAAACACACATACAGTCGCGCACACACACACACTCGTATACGCACAGTCACACACATACAGAGTCACACACACTCGTATACGCACAGTCACACACATACAGAGTCACACGCACTCGTATACACACAGTCACAGACATACAGAGTGACAAACACACATAGTCACGCACACACACACACTCGTATACGCACAGTCACACACATACAGAGTGACAAACACACATACAGAATCACACAGACACACACACATGCACATACATGCACACACACACACCTGAGACGTTCAGCATGTCATCTATTCTGCCAGTAATCCAGAAGTATCCATCCTTATCCCGTCTGCAACCTGCAGGTACAAATACATCAGTCCCAGCCCACATCAGGCACTGCCCCCAATTCATTCACAGACCCCATCCACCACAAAGGCCACACCCTTCTCACCCACAGACAAAGATACAGAACTTTTTCTGTCCATCATTTTCTCCCCACAATCCTACCATCTCCTGTGACATAGTATCCAGGAAACTTCTGGAAGTATGTGGCCTCGAACCTCTGCTGGTTTCCATAGACAGTCCTCATGATGCCCGGCCAGGCCTGTTTGAACACCTGAGTGAAGGGAACAGAACGGCACTAAATTAAACTGCGCCACAAACCTCCCACAATCCTGCTCTGCTTTTCCCTCTCCAGTTAACACTGGCCAACGCAGACAAGACCAGGAAAACCAGGCCCACCATCAACAAAATGAAATACATAAACCTACGCTGGGCTCCCCAACCCTGTCCCTAGAGATCTACTGTTCTGCAGGATTTCACTCCAACCCTATCAAAACACACCTCATTCAAAAGCTAGAGATCCTGTTGCTAAATGGAAGAATCGGGTGTGCAAAATTATGGTTGCAATGAAAAAGTATAGTAGACCTCCAGGAACAGGGTTGTGCAGCCCTTACATAAATTAATGAATACATGAATACACAATGTAAAAATGATTGAAGTCTCATTACCAGGTAACCGTCGCTTGGTCCTTCCAGCTCCTCCCCTGATTCATTCAAGATGGCGGGAACAACCCCGAAGAAAGGAAACGTCTAGAGACCCAAACACAGGGAATGGGCTTACCCACCAAAGCAGACCCAGAACACGGGTTACACACGGAATAAGAGTAATCAGGCAAAATACAAATGCCATAAAACAATTTTTCATTAGGAAAAAAAAGACTTTATAAAGTATCTGTTAATGAGCCTAGCTACTGTATTAAACATAGTTATATCAGGCCAGTGTGCTAGTCTACAGAGAGATCAGCCAAAGGAGATCACATTGCACTTTCCAAAATCCAGTACCAGAACATGCAACTTGGGGCCTGCATCTCCAAAACTGTATGAGGATATAGTCTTTCATTTTTGTTAGGAAACCAATACCACTATGAAACAAGTAATCCTGATGGGTATCCATTTAGCATGAAGAGCAGTAACACGATGGTGCTGTAGACTGTTATGACTAGGGGGGAAAGCTGAAATAATATGTTTTCAAAAAAAGCAGAACTCACAGCCGATCCTGGCTTCATGGGTGTGGCAGCGGGCAAAGGGGTCAGCACATGCCCCCCCTGAGGGAGGAAGAGGAAGAATGACCTCATTAGTATATCCAAAAGCTCAAACCCATGACCCACAGTTGACCCTTTCTGAACTATTACCTCCCAATACAATGTTCTGAATTCTGGACCTTTATTTTCTTGCTATTTGTACATCTTCTCATTTCCATCTGCACAGTGCATCATTCTAAGAAACTCCTTATGATATTCAATACATTTACAATTAGGTGGCGAATGACCAATTGAGCCTGCTAGTGGAAAGCTAGGAAAATTATTTCCAACCCTTAAAATGTCTGAATGAAACCCCTGGAAAAACAGTGGAAGTGGGATGCAGAAAAGACTACCTCAATACTCATGAACATATTGGCAAAAACAGGCCAGAAGCTTTAAAAGGTAGTCTGAACTCACCGTCTCAGTCTGCCAGTAGGTGTCCACCACCGGGCACCTCTTCTCCCCAACCACACTGTAGTACCACAGCCAGGCCTCGGGGTTTATGGGCTCTCCAACTGTACCCAGCACCTTCAGGGAGTCCCGCTTGTATCTGGAGATACAAATACAAACTCCAGCGGTTTCACGGTTTTCAGTGATTTCATTTATCAGATTTCCTACCTGATCTTTCTAGTTTTAAGGGCCCTACCATTCAGCATCACTCCCCAGTGAGTGCGGGACTCACTCAGGCTAACTGGTGCCATACAATGAGACTCACTCAGGCTAACCGACGCCATGCACTGAGACTCACTCAGGCTAACCGGCGCCGCAATGAGACTCACTCAGGCTAACCGGCGCCGCAATGAGACTCACTCAGGCTAACCGGCGCCGCAATGAGACTCACTCAGGCTAACAGGCGCCATGCAATGAGACTCACTCAGGCTAACAGGCGCCATGCAATGAGACTCACTCAGGCTAACCGACGCCATGCAATGAGACTCACTCAGGCTAACTGGCGCCGTGCAATGAGACTCACTTCTGCACTGGAGCGCTGCCGTACTTCATCAGCAGGCGGATGGCCGTGGGCGCAGTGTAGAACTTGGTCACCTGGTACTTATCCACCACCTCCCACAAGCGGCTCGTGTCTGGGTATGTGGGCAGGCCCTCAAACTGCGAAAAGCAACGACAGGTCATCACCTGACCACATAAATCACCCATATTCACACACATACTGTGCTCGTGCGTACACACACACAGACACACACACACAAGTATATGCACGTGCATGTACACAGTTTCCGCTGCCCTCACCAGCACGCTAGTAGCCCCATTGGCCATTGGCCCATAGGTGATGTAGGAGTGGCCTGTTATCCAGCCAATGTCAGCTGTGCACCAGTACACGTCGTCAGACTGGTAGTCAAACACCAGCTTGAAGGTAGTGGCTGTGTACAGCATGTAGCCACTGACAGTGTGCAGAACACCCTGGGCAAGCACAAAAGAGGGAGGTACATCAGTGCTTTTCTTTACAGTTCAGTCAGTGCCGAAACATTTACCCACAAATCCAAGAGAGGGAGGGAGGGAGAGGCAATCAGAGAGCAGGAGAAGAAGAGGAGGGAGCAAGAGAGAAAATGGAGAGAGAGACAGAGGTAGGGAGGCAGGCAGACCTGGCTAGCCAGAGAGAACAGGCTGTACTCACACCATTAGCAGAGACAGCTGCCCATTCTGACACAGGAACAGCAGGGGAAACCGGTTCCCACGAAACCCCTTAATTAATCCCAAATAAGGATCGGCTGCATTACAGACTGCCACGTCTTGCCAGTTAGTTTTTGTTGTTACACTTGCGTACAAAATTTACTGCTTGAAAAAATATCACTTAACAGCTGGGCACAGCGGGCTACTTTGAACTGATACGATTGTACTTCAAATAATAATTACCGGAATTTAGACTGGTGTTATCGGTACATTTTAATCGATTGAATTTGCATCATTTGAGACAATGCTTGTTTGCAAACAAGAAACCACTGAAATGACCACGATAATCGTCTTTTGAAAAGGAATGACAAGGCAGTAAAATTATAATTGAATGTGGTTCGCCCCACCATGCTTTAACTCTGGTAAGGGCATTAAGCAACGCAATGCCTGCTGGGTCAGAACTCGCTTTTAGGCCAGCACTTTAATTTTTTCATTAATGAGGGAGCGTCGGAGGGCCGAACAGTCTCTACCCCTCACTTAAACCTGGCTCACTCCGTTCTGGGACAAGCCTTGTACAAGACGGCGGCTCTCGTGCACAAGGAAAACGAGCGTTAGTGTGTCGGCAGAGTGACCAGGAGGTGAACTGGAACAGAGTGAGAGACACAGAGACAGGGAGGAGGGAAACAGAGGCAGATGGAGCAATGGCAGAGGAGAGACGGAGCAGCCGAAGCAGAACCTTGGGTTTTCCGGTGGAGCCGCTGGTGTAGAGGATGAACAGAGGGTCCTCAGACTCACACCACTCTGGCTCACACTCGTCTGAGGCCCCGCCCACCAGCGTGTGCCAGCACAGGTCCACCTCCGGGTTCCAGGGCACCTGCATGCAACACAGAGCTCAGAACATGGAACTGAAAACTCCAAAGAGCAGAGAGAGGGTCCAACACAGGCACATTGTGTCACTGTCTTTCTCTTCGCTCACACTGACTGGCTTCCTGTTGGGGGTGCAGCTGTATTTGAAACAGGGTGCGGGTACTCCATTTCAAATCTGACCTCCTTTTATTGTTTCTTTTCTTTCCTTAAATATGACATTTGCATTGCTTTATATTTGACCACAACAAACGGCTTGCCAAAAGCTTGTATCCATTTGCTTTAAAACATGGGGACTATGAGAGAAAGCAGGGGAAGCAATGGGTGAGGTTTTCAGGGGTCAAGATAACAAAAAAAAAACATTAACAGAACAGAAAATAATTGCTGAAACCACCACCGCAGGCAAGTTGACAAGAAAAACAGCAGTCCCCACTGGTAATGATGTTAGTGATGCCGATGTAACATGCAGGGAAAATGGTGTTAAAGGCAAATGAGAAAAACAAAATGTGGCAAGATGGTTAGAACACACAGACGACATCCTGTGTACATCAGCACTGGCATTGAGGGGAAACCCCCAGAGAGACACACCACCCCTCTACACTTAATGTCCAGTAAAATACCAGTCAATGAGTCAGGTGGGTGGGAGGAATTATGCATCATGGGTAGAGTTCGGGAACTTCTTTTTTGCAGATTCTTCTGTGAAGGTTTTTTTTTTTGAATGTATTTATATTCATACCAGTAAAACAAAAAAACCCAAGTACACTGCATTTTAAATATTCTACATGGATGTGTCAGATTAATGAAAAGCAATGTATTAATTATTAATTATCTAAGTCCATTTTTGATTAACATTTTTGAGTCAACTCTCAGGATGACAGTAGCGCTGATTTTTAAATTATTTTCCAGGAAAAAACATCCAGTACTTTCATTTTCACAGTCACATGTGAACACAAATGCAGAAATCTGCACTTTTAAACCAGCTTGATTTATGTTAATACAGCGAAATGCAAAAAACACCGTGAAATATGGGGAGATGTGATTGGCAGAAAATTGACTGAAGGAAATCTGATTGGCTGAAAGGTCACAGCCAGGCACACCCATCCTCAGGTGTTTCCCTGTGCTGACCCACTCAGCCCTGGTTTGGAAGGACTGCCACCTCAGCCAGCCAGTTACCCTTCTCCTACAGACCTGACTGAACAACCTTAGAGTGCAGCACCCAATCACACATATTCAGGACTGTTGCAAGGGATCCTGACTAGATGACGCACGTGCACATGACAATAAAACATGTCCCTGCCAAACATTTTAACTTTCATTGCTCCCAATACAATTTAATCAGATAGTTAAACTATTCATTTGTTAAATGGATATGCCAAATTCTCTACCCAGATTATTTTCTCCCTCCTTTGGTACAGAGACAAAGAGCACAACATATTGGCAGGACAAGACCCCTTCCCAAAAACAACACTGCAGAAAGGTTTTGGAAATATTTGTTAGCGTTAGCAGCGCAGACCAGGATTGAGCAGTTCTACAGGTGAGACTGTGAGTGACAGAGACAAAGAAAGCTACTAATGAGTGAGGAAGTATGGGGTAGGGTTATGTTCTGTCAATTACAGACTCCTAAACCACATAAAAGACTGCCCTGAAAACAGCAAACGCCTGATTGGTTGGAATCAGTGATTCACTGACGGCACATTGTACTCTGCCCTCCCATATATCTAATCAGACAGCTGTTAGCACCAGCAACAGTTAAGACAAGGTTGTTAAAAGTGAAAAAATAAAGAAACATAAATATGCCTAAAATGCATAGAAGGAAAGGAACCTTGAGGGAATGCTGGGAAATACCTGGGGCTTGGGGTGGGTTTTCCTTACATTTTCTCTGGGTCTCTCCTGCTAAAGGGTCAGTTAAAAGATTACAGGAATGAACAGTGCTGTTGTACTGATGAAAATCAAAGTGGTGGACAAACCAAAAAAACAAGAATGAAACCCACAAAATTATATTTGCACATTCTGCAACAAAAATCATAAATTAGCCCAATGACAAAAAATACAAACAAACAGAAAGAGAAATTAAGGCTGCACACAAGTTAATCATTAATGGAAGGTGCTTTAAAAGCAATTCCTTTTTTACCAGAAGAGGTGTTAACCATTAACACTAAAAAATAATCCCTGTTAAAATGAAACAATGTGCATGACTTCAGAATATTTTTTTAACCAAGTTTCCACCCAGCCTAGACCAGTAGTATCCTTTCACTTCACCAGACAACACAGCAAAACTTGTATTGTTATTGTTGTTGTTATTATTACATTATTGTATCTGTCTGCTTTAAAGACAATAGGCCAACACCAGGGCTACAGAAGATAACCACAAACAATTTTCTGATTGCTTGGTCATAGAAATCAAATCAGCACCAGATGCACATCACTGCTGGTGCTTACACCACACCCCAATACAGCACACCTGATGTAATTAAACCTGGTTGCTATAGTGACAGCAATATGCTACTGTACTTGTGTGACTATATTCTTGCTTAATTCTCGCTATTACAGCATTGGTGGTACACAGAAGTATTATGATATACATTAAACCTGACTACTATATTGATGGTGTTATGCTGCATTAAGCCTAAAGTAAATGAAACTTGTGGCTATGGCATTGGTGATATGATGCATTACACCTGATGTACATTAAACCTTAAGAATGTAGCGATGGTGGGACCGCTCTCACCTGCAGGTCAGGGCAGGGCCGTTTGGCAGGTGGAGACTGGGAGCCGGGTTCTTCTTTAGACAGGTGCTTCAGCACAATGCACTTCTGAACCGACACACCCCTGCAAGACACACAGATCACAACATCCAGGTCAATCTGCACTAATGTGCACGAGTGAGTGAGATAGTGAGTGAGTGAGAAATTGATGGCTTCATCATCCATCCATTCATCCATCCATCTCCATCACTCACTCGCACATTATCACTCACGCGCGCGCGCACACACACACACACACACACACACACACAAATGTAAACAGGAGCACATGTGCAGTAAATAATGCAGAACTAAGTTGTTTTCTCTCTTACATGTCCGTGCACTTTTGAAGAGCATCATCAGCAATCACCTTCAGGCTGACCAGCTTGTCTCCTCTGTAAAATCCATCTATGAGGAAAACAAACCACAATCTACAGTTACATTCACTTTAACTCAACTCAGGACAATTTATACATTCAATTAAACTTTTCCCAGGACAGTATTTATATACAATTTAAATGAACCCAGGATGATATTTACATCCAAATAACCCAGGATACTCATATTTAACTTAACCCACAGCATTCATAAAAATATTCAAGAACAAATGTTTTATTTCTATTCCAGGGCTCCAAACATTGGTAGCACTACTGCCAGTAAGTTTTTCCAGTAAGTTTACTGGCACCAGTACAAAATTTGGCCGCACCCAAAAATCTGTCACGGCTCCACACAAATGGGTATTCAACTCTTTTTCCGTTCCATCACATTTTCCATTTAAGCACAGCACATGCAAATAACCGCTAAAGCAGGAATAACATGAAGCTCATCATCTGACACTGGTGTTATGTTGGGCACATGAGACACAGGTGGAGTGGGCACCATAGGCTTAACATCAGTAGATTTCATACTGAAAAAAGAAGCACGCTTCCTTTTATGTATCTTTGGCTACTAGCAGTGATGGTATCACCCATCATGCAACGAGCTCTGTCCAGTCCAATGACGGGCACTCTGGCTTTCAGTGAGTCAGATCATTTGGCTCAGCTCTCCAATAAGAACCAGCCCTTTCGGCTCCCAAACGGCTCTTCGTTCAGTAGCACTTCAAAAGTTAGCAATAGTTTGACCTATGTAACAGTTTGCACATGTATAATTTAAATTCTTCAATGGAATCTTATTATCTACCTTCCAATTACCAAAGTAACATTATTTTGCGTTGCGTTTGTTTTAAAAACTATGTAGATAAATGTAAAAACAGAAAACTATTTTACCTGTGAAAATGACCAATGAAAATGTTTGGAGGCACTAGGCAGATTTTTACTTGCATGTGGGTGAAATGGTTGCACCCTGGAGCCCTTGGAGGTGCTGTGGGGTCTTGGCTGTTTCTTACCGGCAGTGATTAGGATGCAACACTGTGAGTCCATGATCCTGTCGAACAGAGATTCTGCTGAAAATCCTGCAAACTGGATGACAAAGAAGAGATTCCAATTAAGAGCAGGCCCGAGGTCGGCAAACTCTGCATCATCTCCCACTAGCAAGTCATCAAGTGAAGTATACAAGTATGTGCACATGTAGGTGCATCTGCGTTTTATATGTGGGCATGTCAGGCTGTGTGTGGGCAGGGCCAAGTTCTCACTCACCACAATGGAGTGGACTGCCCCAATCCGAGCGCATGCCAGCATGGCCACTACCAGCTCCACCACCATTGGCATGTAAATGGAGACACGGTCACCCTTCTTCACCCCTGAGAGACAGAGACACACACACACACACACACACAAGATACTCCTTAATCACACACATATTACAATGTGCAGACACTGACAGAAATCACTGCACATTCAGCCCACACACCTTGGGGGGGGGGAGGTCCACAGCACAGGGAGAGTCACACCGCAACATACATTTCCACATTACCCACATCATTACACCTGTGCCTCATAACACAGGACCCACGTTAGACCCAGGTGATAGGGTTGCTTAGTGTAGCGTGCTCATCCATATTAATGCCCAGAATTTTGGATGAGGATTTCAGGTGTCCACATACTTTTGGCTATGCAGTGTATGTTAAGTTCACATTCCATTTTATGAGAAATTCTTGATTATCAGTGATTTACTGTCATATCAATTTGATATACTGTGGTACCAAAGTTGGTGTCAGTATTGAAGTCAAAATTTTGGCATGAGAACATTACCAGGGGCTATATATAAACAAAGCATTTCTGGGTGCTGTTGAATTCTCATACTTGCACTCCTCCATTGAATGAGAAATGGGGGTAAAGGCCAGGCTCCACAAGCTCAGTGATAATTGTCGGTGAGCTCTGAATGGGAACATACCCAGGGACTTGAGGACGTTGGCGAACCTGCACACCTGCTGCAGCAGCTCACTGTAGGTGACAGTCAGCTCGTCCCCTGGCTCATTCCCCTCCCTGTAAACAGACACACAGGTAGAAATGAGAGCAGCCAAATGCAGATACACTTCACTTTAATGCAGAGCGGGACTGCAGCTAGCAGGCCCAGCTACACCGAAATTCACATCTAAATAAGAATATTCAAACACTCTTAAAATGCATAAATCCTATCTCAGACTATGTAGAATACACATTATAAATATGCATCTGACCAGCACACTCCCTCATTGTTTTTTCACAACTTGGAAAAAAACTCAGTATACAGCAGAGCAACAGAGAGATGTGGCAAGATGGAACAGTACAACAGAATCAACATTTCATTTCCGTGCATGTCTCCCCCTCCCTCTCCCACTCACACACACAGACACAAGGAAGTCAAAGTATTTACGAAACAACCTGCCAGAGTTACGCTATTACGAGTGCAACTACAAATTTAATAAAAACAATCAGAAGTAATTTCATCATAGGGCTGCTCGATTATGGCAAAAATCATAATCACAATTATTTTGGTCAATATTGAGATCACGGTTATTTAACACGATTACTCAGTGACTTTGGAAACATTACATTACATTACATTATAGGCATTTAGCTGACGCTCTTATCCAGAGCGACTTACAACAGTGTAACCAAACTCAGGATCAAGTCCACTTAAGTCCATTGAACAAAATGCAGATAAAGCCTTTACTATGGTAGCATACAGTAAGGAGAAACAAGATAGTCTGAACCAAAAAATTTTTTTTTTTTTTTTTTTTTTTTTTTTAGTTATGGGAGGGGGTTTAGGGAAGAGGAGAGAGGTACACAGAGAAGAGGTACCATCATGCATTTGTTGAACTTAAAAAAAAAAACATGTCTTTTAAACAGCGAATTTCCTTGAACTTTAAATATAACTGAATTTAACTAAACATGCCACAGCCTGCCTGAGAGTGAGTTTGGGCTTTCAGAGAGGGGCGAAAGCGCACTGCTGTAAAGGGAAGGGGTGCGCTGGATTTATAACACAAGACAAAACGAGAGCATCATTGCGAAACGGAATGAGGCACAATAGTTTTATGTTGATTGTCTTGTTTTCATAATCGTTGGAAGCAAAATCATAATTGAAAATAAAATTTGATTAATCGCCCATTTCATCAGTCAGTCTTCAGATGCATTCATTATTGATAGTGTAGTTGTTTTGGTCAGTCAATATCGATAATTAAGACAGAGTTCATCCTCAGTAAGTTGTCATAGGACCAGAGCCATTGACATAAGTTCCATTTGGGCACGCTCTGCATTACTCAACACACTGGGCCAGAACGCAAGCTGCCTCCTTATACAGACTGACCAATGACAGACCTCTACAGCCTGACACGATAAGTGACCTCTACTGCAAGACTGGGTGCTTCTAAGCCCCCTCAATCTGAGGGACTTCTAAACCACAAGAAAAGGTGACCTCTATACTAATTCAATCTGGCTGACCTCTAACAGACAAGGCTGTGTGACATCTAACCTGGCACATTAGACTCAGTCAACTTTAGACAGCCTTACTGAGTGACCTCTAAACAGACTGAGGGCAAGATCCAGTAAGAGTTCTGAAGGAGTGGGATTTCCAGCGACAGTGTGTACAGCAAGAGGTAATCCCACACAATCAGCCCAGACCAGCCGAGCGTTGCCCAAATTAGAGCATGTGGATGGGTCACCGGAGAAAGGAATCGGTGAAAGTTGCAGTTCACTGACTCCTTTCAACGGGCTGTCTGTGATCTGTAGCGCAATGTGACATAATCACCCAAAAACTATAAAATGTGCAAGCACGGCCCCTCTCATTCAGTTTAAACACAGAACACAGTGTGGCAGCTAAGGCCGCTCTCCAACAAATGGGTAGATGGGAGGGTTAGGGTGCTTCAATGCATTAACTATTATATAAAAGAGATCTTTTTAAAAATTATATCCATTGTGTATCCTTGAGGAGCAAGTGCCTTTTAACCCTCTGGCAGTTCCTGGAGTTTTTTTTATTATTATTTCTTCTCAAAGGGATGGGGAGGAGAGTGCATTATTGTTCTGTGCTAAAGTGCAAACTTAATGTCCTGTTTTCCTACAAAATGCCTGCTTTGGAAGCCCCAGCAGATCTATCAGAGAGGAAGAGAGAGGCAGTAATGGCAGTCAGAGGACAACTGAACAAAACCAAGGGTTATAGCAGGGACTGTATTTCAAAGAAAAGTAAAAGCTATTCTACCAACACATTCACTCTGGGGTATTTTCAGAAAGGAAACCCAGGGAGGGCTTGACAGAGGTGAATTTACATGGATTTTCACAATATTCACTTTGGCCAAGAAAACTCAAAATTAAGCTGAAGATACAGTATAACTAGGTAGTATACAGGCACAGACACAGACACGCACACACGCACGCACACACCCACACACACACACGGCTTCACAGAAATAACAGCTATATTTATACTGGAGTCAGGCATCCCAGTACACAGCTCAGCTGAGCATGCCTAAGATCCTGCCCTTTGTGTCTGATAGCCTACACCAGTCAAGAAAAGGAACGGCCAGATCGTTCAACAAAACAAGACTAAAAACTGCACAAAATTAGCATTCATTTCACTGAACTCCAGGCACAATTGGTGATTTGTCCTTTTACAAAGGCACAAGGCTCAAATTCAGTCTGCGCTCAAACAAGTAACACATTACTCCCTGCCCTCACGTGATAAATTGTGTGGTCAGATGTTAACAAAAAACTAAAACTGAAAATTGATTTGATAACTCCAAATTTATCCTTTAAAACAAGGCCTTTAGTCTGCGTAAAAGAAAATCTCCATTTTCCACTCAACCACGTGCTGCTCTGTGTTAATGATTTTTACTTTACAGCTATATACTGAACAGTGTTGTACCTATTCAATTAAAGGCCACATAAGCAAATGCATTTTCCCTTTTTACAATTCTCGAGAAACGTCAGGGCTAACAATCAACATGGTTTGCTTTCATTGTCCCTAGCCAATCATTTCATCTTACAATTCTAACAGTGGCACAGTATCAAAACTTGATATGCGTCTTGCCAGTTCGTTCCTCTAAATTACACTATACCAGTGGCACTGAAGTGAATCCTAAACTACTATAAAATAGTTTGGGTGGTGGTAACTGAGGATGCGGCACATGATTTGCCCACTGACGACCAGCAATCCGGAAAACTTTTATCAAATTTTGTGCGCACAGTATTTTGACTGACAGGATAAGTAATGCACATGGCTAAGCAATGAAGGTCAGGCAGTGAGCACGTTAAATGACAAAGGGGCAGAGCAGTGGTGGAAGAAGGGACAGTCCGTGTTAATCGAATCAACCCCATTTAGTTCAAATTAATCATGTTTTATAAAATCATTTGCACTTCTTTCCATTATTCATTTTGCTGCTAGTTTAACTGCTTGTACTTTCACCACCTCAATTTTTCTCAATTTTTTTTCCTTGTTACTTCCACTGCTCATACAAGCATAAAGGACACCCGTTCCCAATACACAACAATTTTTTCTGAAGCAGTCTTCTGTGGTAATCCCAAAGAAAAAACTAAATTAGAGCCTTTCTGCAAGATTACCTCCAGGTGTAACACAGTTTCCAGCAGCAGAAAGGGCAAGGTTTACTTAGTGACATGCATCTGGGGACAGGAAGCTGATTATAACTCCTGACAAGATAACAAAAGCGTGACCTTTAACCTACCACCCTGTCCTCATAAAAAACAATGTGTACCCTGCATGTTCTGAGCTCTGAATTACAAGCAGAGTCCTGCCTCTCTCTCAGCTCCTTCTGATAACTTTGCCTCCCGATGTGGCCCTGAGCGTGCAGCATCTCCAGCTGTCCCAGCTCACTGCCTCCTACAGCACAGCCAGCCACCATTCAGGGCCAGGAGGCTCTTTGTGGCACAGAGCCTGCTCACAGTACAGACTTCACCTGCTCACTCCTGCTCACAGTACAGACTTCACCTGCTCACTCCTGCTCACTATACAGACTTCACCTGCTCACTCCTGCTCACAGTACAGACTTCACCTGCTCACTCCTGCTCACAGTACAGACTTCACCTGCTCACTCCTGCTCACAGTACAGACTTCACCTGCTCACTCCTGCTCACAGTACAGACTTCACCTGCTCACTCCTGCTCACAGTACAGACTTCACCTGCTCACTCCTGCTCACAGTACAGACTTCACCTGCTCACTCCTGCTCACAGTACAGACTCACCTGCTCACTCCTGCTCACAGTACAGACTTCACCTGCTCACTCCTGCTCACAGTACAGACTTCACCTGCTCACTCCTGCTCACAGTACAGACTTCACCTGCTCACTCCTGACACCTGCTCACAGTACAGACTTCACCTGCTCACTCCTGCTCACAGTACAGACTTCACCTGCTCACTCCTGACACCTGCTCACAGTACAGACTTCACCTGCTCACTCCTGCTCACAGTACAGACTTCACCTGCTCACTCCTGACCCTGCTCACAGCACAGAATTCACCTGCTCACTCCTGCTCACAGTACAGACTTCACCTGCTCACTCCTGCTCACAGTACAGACTTCACCTGCTCACTCCTGCTCACAGTACAGACTTCACCTGCTCACTCCTGCTCACAGTACAGACTTCACCTGCTCACTCCTGACCCTGCTCACAGCACAGAATTCACCTGCTCACTCCTGACTCCTGCCTGCTGACCATCCTGCTCTCCTCAACGCTGTGATGCCCTGCCCTCCTGAAGCAGCAAGAGTTGCACACAGTACAGCATGTGTCCCGTAAGTTCCCCATGTGCAACAGTACTGACATCACATCCTGAAACTCTCCACAGCCTCTAGACAGTCTAGGCCCCTAGAACTGGAATGGTAAGGTGTCATGGTGACCACTCTCTCTAGTCTCCTCCAGGGTGCATGACATCATCAAGTTCAACAGGAAGCCATTGGTGTTCTGGGCTCCACACAGGAAGTGCTGCCCCTGCCTGTGCTGTAGATGGAAGTTCACATGCAGCACAGACATCTGCAGGCTGGAGGGGAAAAAGCACTGTGAATGCACTGACGCACTCAAACACACGCGTGCACACACACACACACACACACACACTCAAAACTTTTGGAGGACAGCTGTACTTAAAGCACTTTTGATAATTGCAATACCCTTGGGGTCCTTCAAGGACACTACTACCATCCGGTAATAAACTACATTTAGACAGACAAAACGCATAAATAAAACAAATGTGTCTTTACTTGAAATCAATTCAGGAAATTAAGTGGCGCTTGTAAGAGCAGGCGTATAGAGCACTGGGAAAGGTTCCAGACTGAGAGGAGTCTGCCAGCACGCTGCCCATTAGCTGATTACCACTGACAAAAAGCCCCCGCATTCCCTATATATCACAACATGAGCTCAATGCTCGGCCATCATTTTTAAAAGCAGACGTGTGCAGTATCTAAAGCAAGGTACTCAGACTGGCTTCAGTATCTACTCAGCAAAGGTCATGTAAAATATGTAAAATTCAGAATGGGTGTATAAAAGCCAGGTAGACAGTACACATGTATGATAGTTCACATGACAAACAGATGGAATATAAGGGAATGGAGTACAGTAATAATAATAATAATGTTCTGCTCTGCTAAGCTCCTACACACAAACACACACACACACACACACACACAGAAGTATTGATTTGCACTACTACAGATTCCATAGACCCACCAGATAGTCATCTCTATATGTTTAACAGCAATAGTTCAATCTCTGCAATGTACAATCTGAATGTTTCAGCTTCAAAATACATCTTCTGTAAAAAAATAAAGGGCGTGACCAAGGATAATATTATGGCAATGGACATTTCATACGGTGGTACAGCACCAGAACCTCCAGATAACAACAGGAACCTGCTGCATTAAAGCAAAAAGGACAAAAAGATCATAGGAGCTGAGTATGAGTTGAGTATCTCTGCTCCTCCAGCTCACCAGTAGAAGGCCACTTTATCCCCCAGGCTGCGTTCGTGGACGTTGCGGTCCAGGACGTTGTAGCAGATGTTGGTGGTGGCTCCTTCCATGCACTTGACATAGATCTTTCCCTTTGTCACATCAAAGTTATAGTCCAGGAACTTCCCAGTGGGCGGAGTCTTCCAGAAAAAATCTTCCGCAATTTTGCCCCAAAAATCTGAAATAAAACAATGGTGGTGCAGATAGACCAAAGTCAAACTTAAGATGAACATGAAGATTAAGATTTCCTTCATTGTCCATTTTTATGAAAATTATTATTGTTGGACCTTTACATGCATGAAAGACATGACAACTTAAAACAATAGGTGCTATGTGCAAAAAGAAAAAATAACATTACAAATATATTCTGTAAATAAGTATCAATAACCCATCTTACAGTACTTGTACCAGACTTACAGTAATATAAAATAAAAACACAGAGGATCACCAGTGATAGTTTCCACACACTTAAAATACTGGCCCTCTTAACCAGCTCTGCATGGAGAACCAGTTCGGGTAGAGTTTCTGTTTTTGTTTTCCCTTTCCCTAAACTACCCAAGTACTTCCTGTAACTCCAACCAAACACTCTATATGCTTCTGCTTCAGGATGGGCCGAGTTTTATAAAACAGATTGCAAAGAATACAGAATAATGTTACACAGTCTTATGTCCCACAATAAATTCATACAGTAATTAATTATGGCCATCACTTTATCAGCATATATAATTATCAATTAGTATCATGGTACTGCAAAGAACTAACTAGATTATTGTAATGCCAATATAGATACCTGCAAAGGACACTAAAATGTAGGAAAACTTCAGCAACAGCTTGAAGCATCCTATTCCATGTTGGTATGATGGGTGATATCGGTTGCCAGTGATCTATACTTCTGATCAACACACCCATCAAATTCTAAATCTGCTAAAAATGAATTCAGCAATCAATTACGTTTTCAGTAATCCGTTTTTAAAAAAAGACCATGGTTGTAGAGGAAAGATAGAGGGCTTACTGTTCGCTGTATATTAATATTAATTTAAACGTTTTGCACATTGCATGTTTCAGTTTAACGAGGTGCTAACACCTCCCCGTTGCGATTGAGCAAACTGGGATAAACGCAGCCCAGAACGGGCTACTCAAGACATTTCCCGCTTTGACTGCTCTGATGTGTGCGCAAGGAACAATTAGAGTGAAGATATAGAAATGTGCTGTTTTATTGTTACTCATAAAAAAGGCAGCTACAAAATAGGGGATTTTACTTCCAGGCTGACCGACCATGGTTCTACTGGTCCGCCCAGGGCGGTGAATACTGAACAAGCATTCGAAAAAGTTGGATCGCTTTTGCAATTTCCTGATAAAGAAATTGGCGGAGAATCAAAATGTAACTGGAAACCCAGTGTAGTGGAGCATGGCAAATGCTCAATAAAGTACTACGTCTTTAAAGAGTTCCTTCACCAACTTCACTGGCATTTAGGACGGTATGAATTGGGAGTCGTCAAAATGTCATGTAACTAATAATAATAACAAAAAAATACCTCATTATTGAGATTTTTGTACGTGCACAATGCACTTCACAGACAATACTAAAACATGATGAAAACAAAGCAGGCACATAAATGTAGGAAGACGGGACAACAAAACCATGCCCTTGGGGCGTCAGGTGGCCAAAGTTGTCACAAAAATCCCCAAGAAATAAACCACTGACTAAAAAATGTCAGGGCACACAAGAAAACTCGCTTTAAAATACGCGGAAGGCAATTAAACAGTACATATCGTACATAACTGCATGTGCCCCGGTCGTGATCGCAGACTGGACTACGCCCCCTTAGCCTTACCAGGCAGAGGCGAATCAACAAAACAACGCTTGTGCTCACAGCGCATTTGTTGTCATATCGGTGGCTTGGAAGAACTCTCCACGAGCTCACTCTCTGGCAAAGTAACGCCCTAAAGAACACCAGTGTGTCTACATCGAAATAAACACTCTTGCAAAGAATACAAAAATAAATAACTAATAAATTCACTCACCATCTGGATTCTGAATTGACTTCAGGTAGAGCTCTTTGTACTTGTCAAAGTTAGGTACATGAGCGCGTTTTACCAGTTCTTGAGGTGCCCGATAAACATCGTCGTGTGGTACTTTGTCAGGGATCATTTTGCACCCGCTATGATACTGCCAGGTTACGGATAATAAGGTTGTGAAAGGGTGTTTAAAATGGGTCTAATATATCTGCCGCAAAACTGAGCAAAATAAAGCTTTTATCCAAATTATATTAAACTATACAGCAAACGCCACAATGCTAATATTCAAACTAAATTACCTGTAGCCTTTCGGTGTACATGTAATGTTCTGCCTGTTTAGCTTTCTGACGATAATGTATCAGCGCTGTATAGCATCAAGCCTCACTATTGTACCATGCGCTTACTGCAAGGTGCTCCAATCAACAGAAAAGGGTACACGAGCCTGTCAATGTCAGGTCAGGACAGAACCGCGGAAGTGGAGTCACCTCGCAACTAACGTCTGCTCTTGGTAGCCTGGCTAGCAACTTGATAAACTCACAACACTGAAAAACACTGGCTAGCACATCCCCAGAAAATTATTCTACTCTGGCACAGTGAAGTATTCTCTCTTTTCAAAATATCTGCTAAACGAAAGCCAGGCAATTATAATAGACTATTTGTCTACGACACAAAGGCTTTAGGCGTATAACTCAGAGGCTATCAATTCATTCAAATCACCATACGGTACACCCACGGTTCAGTATTTAAACTGGGGACGAGCGGGCCGTTGTTGTCAGTGTTCAAAGGTTATTTTCCAGAGCTACTCTGTAGCTAATTTCAAAGATAAAGACGCGCATGCATATGCAATAAGCCAAAACTGCATATTTAAAGGAACAGCGATAGTAACAGCCGCGCAGTTCGCCTCGTTGTGCTGAAAATCTTTACTGTTTGTCGCTCATTCTCGAATTCCCCCTCTTCTGCGCATTTCCGAAGACTAGCGAGAGCAGCAGGAGAACAGCTCGGCGCGTGAGGACAAGGGACTAGTCGGAGGGTTTGCTCTCACTTGGGCGGAACCTGTACGGTGTCGTCCAATCACATCTTACTTTGATAGGTGACGTTCCAACATTAAAAAAAAAAAAAACCTCTTAAAGCAACATAACGCCTGCAGCCAACAGCCTGTTGAATTCGGCAGGGCGAAAGTCCATTGATAGCCTTTATCACTTTCACCGTCTATATGCCATTGGTATCAAAATAAAATTATGGATTTAAATAATGTAGAATTTTAAATGCATAACTTTCTCATTGAGAAAATGCACCAACGGCATGCAGTACTTTCTGTTAAATGGTTGTAAACCACAGGTATCAAAATCCAGTAGAGGCCTACATTGTGTTTTTTTTTGGTGTGTTTCATCACCAGAGACTCAGTCGTTGGTTGACCAAATAATTCAGAGAGCATGGTAATTGCTTTAACATGGGAACATTGAGACATTATTCATTTAACATGAGTATATGTGCATAATAGGAGTATATGCAAAGTCAGTAGGATTACACCTGGGCTAGCCGTACAATGTGTATTAAATTGGAGTATGCAATGATCTAATGCACAATTACGTAGAATTGGTAATTGACTTTTGCTGAAGGCCTTCAGAAATCTGGTTTCAGTAGACTCATTTAAACAGTGCAATGTGTGGGCCAGTCTCCCAGATCAATGTGGCGAGAGGTAGCGGAATAACACTGGCCTTTATATGCAGGGCAGTCAGATAATCCTGTCCTGTCAGAGACGAATGGCTCATATGATAAGTGGTGCACGAAAGACCTGGTATGTGAAAACAGACCTTCCTCAGCCATTATAAAAATCCAATGCTTAGTCCCCACATCGGAAGATTCTGACAGGTCCTCGAAAGACCTTTTAAATGAGTATGTTAGTAGTATTTAGACTTATTTGAAGAATTTCAAGCTTTGCTTTGAATCATCTTCCCCAGAGGCAACATTGCTTTCCCCTCTGAGGACTGGCATGGCTTAGCCCATTTGTTTCCTTGCTCTGTGTCTTTTGTTGTGCAAATTTTGGGGGGAGGGCGGCAGACGGACCCCAACATAATCAGCTGGCCTGACTTCCTTTGAATGGGCAGGTCAAAAGGTCACACTCTTACTCATTTGCAACTTGACCTGACAAAAACATGTTGAAAAAGCAAACTGAAAACTAGTGAAGATTGAAGACTGTTATAATAATTTTTCTGCAGTTGTCACACGTTAATTTACAGGAGTTAGCAGTGGTCGGAAGATTGTAAAAACGACATATGTAATTTCTTATTCAACATTAATATGCATATGAAACAGCGGATAAATATTTTGTTACATTTAACGTATTAACCATACAGAAATATATCTCTCAACACCAACAAAGAAAGAAAAGCTGAGACATTAATATCAATCGTCTTAACAATTATTAAACTAACGGTCTCATCACAAAGCGTATTTTAATAAACTTGGCAACAATGACATTGCAACGTTCTTATCAAGCGTCTTTCGTAACCTTAGCAACAATGGAACTATTACATAGAATATAAATACATTCAAAAATATATTAAAGTTAACCACAAGAGGAAGTCAGCTACATATAATTCAGAAAAATCATATTCTAATAATACAGCATAAGAATACTTGCTACGCACATCCACATCCTCTGAATAAAAAACCCCAGAACTTCTGGACCAACATAATCGGTGTGACTAGGTGAAGGAGACCTTTTAATATACGGGGTGTAAACAAAACTGGCAACCTCAAAATCTCCCTCTGAATCTTCTAGGATATTAAAAAAAGAAGAAGGTTTATAGCCATTGTGTAACACCACTGTTCGCTCTCTCAAAATAGAAATGAAAAAAAGTTACTTTCTATAATATTTTATATTGCCACTTGCCACTCGGTAAAACTAAAAACACTGCACCTGCTAAATGCAGTAGTTACAGTGCACATGCAATTGTTCTGCATTTGTGTCAGTGTCAGTCAACATTTTATCAAGGGATCAGACAGAAGATGTATTAATTATTTAAGCGGATCATGGTCTCATAAAGTTTGGAACCACTGGGACCTTATGTATCATGCTCAGATGGCACTGTAGGATAACAAAAACAACAATACCAAATCCGGAGCAGCTCTTTATAATTTCAATCCATGTTCCAGATTTGGGAGGGTTCCGGATTTTGTTCAGAGCAATTATTCAGATGACTCTGCAGAATTAGTTTTTTTTTTTATCCCTCCCAGTCCACACTCCTAACCAGTGGGCGGCGGTAAATGCACCTTTAAGTTGCGTCCCAACCGCCCAAAAATCAAGAAGAATAAAATAAAGAATAAGAATGCTACGACAGATGTTTAACAGTAAATGTTTTTAGACGAATATGTTGTTATGTTTGCAAACCAGCTCTGGTTAAACTTTATAGATATATACACCTATTGAATAGGAATACTTAGAACAAACAACTTCATCAGCTGTAACTAGACAAACGTTACATTATTTTGTTTTGCGACGTCTACGAAGGTGCCATGGCGGATGTATACGTTGGTTTTGAATCGTACAATTTCAATGAAGATGCAAAATATAAAGACGGTTTAAAACGTCTGCGTCTAACCGACGAAAACTACGACCATATTCTGAAGTTGAAAATATTCTATTACAACAGGTTTGTGTTCTGGTTCATTGTAATTTGATCTGTAAGCACTAGCTAGCTGTCGGGCATATGAAAACACCCAATTGTTTCTTAAAATCACACTAGATACCTGTGTGTCGTGGTACAAATGTCTGGTTTTCAGTTTCTCGGTGTTTTCCCCATTTTAGGTTCGTCAGGCCCATTGAGTTAGAAGGTTACTTGCAATGGTGTGCGTCTCACAAAGCTCATCAGACACAAACAACAGATGACAGCATACTCGGACTTCAAGATAGATGCGGGAAATTATGCATTCAAAGAGACGACACCAACTCCGACTACGGCGAAGGGAACACGCCCAAGGACACCGGCCTCGAAGAAAGTCGACAGCCGATAGAAGCGCCTACACTCGGCCCTCAAACTAGTGTCAGTTCCGCTGTCACCAACATCGAGCCCAGCGCATGTCAGTCGTTGTCATTCGCAGAGGTGTTTCGGCTGATCCAGGCAGGAGAAGTCGTTCCAGGGGTCCAGAAACTCGACATCCAACCATGTCACCAGAATCCCACAGCTTCCAAATTAACCCGCAGACTGAAACCTTGGGAGAAGACTCTGTTTGCGTCCTAGAACAAAATGCTCTCATCGAGAATTGTGACTTTATACTGCTTCTTCTATTCTGCTGGTGCAGTAGCTTCCATTCAGTGAATTCAACATATGGGTATGTGTCGCATGTATTGTATTCACACACACACACACACACACACACACACACTACATGGCCAAAAGTATGTGGACATCTGACATCCAACATCTCATCCAAAGTTATGGGAATTAATATGGACTTGGTCCACTCTTTTGCTATTTATACTAGAAGTTGGAGCATTGCTGTAGGTATTTGCTTCCATTCAGCCAGAAGAGATTTTGTGAGGTCGGGGAATGATTGGGTGATTAGACCTGGCTCACAGTTGGCTTTCCAATTGATCCCAAAGGTGCTGGATGGGGTTGAGGTCAGGGCTTTGTGCAGGCCAGTCAAGTTTTTCCACACCAATCTTGACAAAAGCCATTTCTACATGGACCTGCCACATACACACACTCACACCATACACACACACACACACTAATTTTGGTTCAGAAAAACTTGCTTATGAATAAAGTGTCACTTCAATTAAAAAGTTTTAACTGGTGCATTAAATCAGTCTATGTACACAAGCATGAAAGTATATCTGAAAACCCCCCAGTGAGAGGTTGTGTGGATGCTGTTGCTCACCGCTGTGCTGAGGTCACAGGTAGGGTACCAGCTACGCAAAGCCAAGGCATCCATCACTTTTATTCTGTTGCCAGTTTCACTGAATTCATACTGAATTCTGCCTTTTTGGAAGGATTTAAAAACTTCACAATAACAAAAAATGGTGGAACAAGTAATTACCAAATGCAACTCAAAGCAAAGGCAGCTGTGGAGCAGCAGCCATTCATTAAATATCAGGCAAATCAACAAAGTATAGAAACCCATTCAATGCAGAGAATAACATGCCAGGATAAGTTACTCAAAGTACATGTTTGTAGAGACCAGTGGTCCCCAACCTCGTTCTTGGGGACCCCCTGTGTATGTTGGTTAATGTTCTAACTGCAGTTGCAATCAGAATTTTTTAAGAACAAAAGTTTTAATAATTAAAGAAAAATTCTGTGAATGAGGGCCATTGTTCTTATTGTGGTTTATCGGAAACAATTACATAAAGAGGTTACAAAATTTTTTTACTGATCAAATTAGACTGGTGAATCAAAAGGCTCCTAATTAGGTTGCTGAACACTTGATCTTTCAGAATTTTTTCCATGAAGAAAATTCACTAACACTAGGTTTGTCTTGTAATTTGTCACAATCTACCAAATAGCTAATGGTTTTGTTGGCCATGTGTCCACACTTTCACCAATTAGGAGCCTATTGATCCACTACATTCTAATTTTAAATTTAAATAATTTAGTTTTCTCTTTAAAATTAAATTATTTGCAATATAGCACAATGTGAATATGGGAGGTTTATTCTACATTGCATGGATAGCTATTACCTAATGTGGCTTGAGGGAAAATAATCCCTGAAGATAAACATGAAAAGCACCTAATTAATAAAAATTTACATCTTACTAAAATTCTGGGATTGCAGTTGTGGTTGGAACAAAAACCAGCAACATGGGCTCCCCAGGACTGAGGTTGGGAAACCACTGGTATAGTCCATATTTTCAGTTGCATTAATACAACGTGCCCTCTAAGGAAACCTCCAAAGAGGTTTGTTTGGACGCAGAACCACAGATCAACAAGGCAGCAAACAGACACTGGGTAAATAGGACAGGAGAGGTGGGGTTAATGTTGAAATGAGGGTAGTAGGGTCCTATCTTTATCATCAGCAGTCGTCCTGGGTCTCCAGTGATGAACTGGGTATGACAAAACCCTCCTGAAGAAAAAGAGAGCATGACATTTAACTGTGCGTATCACAATAGTACATAACATTACATTCATTTGGCAGACGCTTTTATCCAAAGCGACATACAAGAAGTGCATTTTCATGATCGTAGACAACTGCTGAACACGGGTTCAGTAAGGTACAGTTACTTATTTTCTAGCCGAGAACAATGAACACTATCCTAGTCTAACATCTGCAAAACCAAACTAGGCAGAAGATTAAGCTAGAGTATTAGGACAAATACAATTTACCAAGAAGTGCAGGGATGGGGCAACATTACATTACATTACATTACAGGCATTTAGCAGACGCTCTTATCCAGAGCGACTTACACAACTTTTACATAGCACTTTACATTGTATCCATTTATACAGCTGGATATATACTGAAGCAATGCAGGTTAAGTACCTTGCTCAAGGGTACAACGGCAGTGTCCTTACTCGGGAATCGAACCTGCGACCTTTCGGTTACAAGCGCAGTTCCTTACCCACTGTGCCACACTCCGCCCTTTCAACATGTAACAAGTGACAGGAAAAAGGTTTTTTTTTTTTTTTTTTAATATATATATACACAGCATGGTGGTGGTTATCCTAGGTATAGTCTGAAGAGATGAGTCTTCAGGCCACGGCGGAAGATGGATAGTGAGGGGGAGGTTCGGAGAGGGACGAGGAGTTCGTTCCACCACTGGGGAGCTAGGGTTGAGAAGCTCTGTGATCCCTTTGGGCGGGTGGGAGGGGTTACAAGACGCCCTGCTGCTGCAGAGCGGAGTGGTCGAGCAGGAACATAGAATTGAGTCATGTCCTGCAAGTAGATGGGGGCTGTCTTGTTGGCGGCAGTGTAGGCAAGGGTCAGGGCTTTGAATCAAATTTAAAACATTGGTCCTAGCATACCAGGCAGTCAAGGGATCAGCCCCAGCATACCTTTACAAGATCTTCAAACCCTACATGCCAGTCAGACCCCTCCGTTCCGCATATATACATAAACATTGGGGCTCCACTTAGGACAAAGGGTTTAGTGTAGTGGACTCAAAAGCACAACAGGTATAATAATGTAACCCCTAAATATCACATTACATTACATTACAGGCATTTAGCAGACGCTCTTATCCAGAGCGACGTACAACAAAGTGTATAACCATAACCAGGAACAAGTGTGTCGAAAACCCTAGAGAGAAGTACCGTTCCAAGTGCAGGGAACAACCGCATAGTTCAACTTGGACCCTGAAGGATAAATTGATTAATACTAACACAAACGAGAACAGCAACAACGCAGTCGATGCAGAAATACAAGCAGCAGTTAAGACGAGTGCATTAACTAAGTCACCTACGAAACAGCTACCTAGTTACAACCCTAAGCTTACAGTCAATTTAGAGATTACAGGGAGGTAGGGAGGGATGGGGAGAGGTGCAGCCTGAAGAGGTGAGTCTTCAGTTGTCGCTTGAAGTGGGTCAGTGTCTCAGCTGTTCTGACCTCCACGGGGAGGTCATTCCACCATCGTGGGGCCAGGACAGACAGGAGACGTGTTCGGGAAGCGCAGGTACGAAGAGGGGGAGGTGCCAGGCGTCCTGAGGTAGCGGAACGGAGGGGTCTGACTGGCATGTAGGGTTTGAAGATCTTGTAAAGGTATGCTGGGGCTGATCCCTTGACTGCCTGGTATGCTAAGACCAATGTTTTAAATTTGATGCGAGCCATAACAGGCAGGCAGTGGAGGGTAGTGAGCAGGGGAGTGACGTGGGAGTGTCTGGGGAGGTTGAAGACCAGACGAGCTGCAGCATTATATGAGTATGAGTGAAAACAGTTAAGGAAACAGATTAATTAGTTCTAAGTGTGGGTGGAATGGTGGAAAATGTAGGGGGAACAGCGGTTTCCTTTATGCACAAACCTCTATCGCATAAAGGACCTCCAGGATGGTTTTCAATGTTGAGTCACCCTCTCCCTCTTTCTCCTGGCAGATTAACTCGATGCTCTGCAGTTTAGCAAAGTAGAAATCCCTCTCCTTCTCTGTGTCCCGCAGGACAGACTGCAGCACGGCCACCTGGAGGAGTATGATAGTTTACCCCAATTACATCCCTCATTTCTTTTGGCGAATGTTGCAAAATTCCCTGCACCATTCTGGCCCATCTCCCACTTTGACAAAGTAGGCCCACTTCCTGAAGGCACGCCTGACCTCTTGCACCAGATCAGCCCTCTTCTTGGCAACGCAGCCTGACATTGGCCCCAGCTCCTGATCATCTGCCATCTTGGATGGAACACTCTGCACATCTGCCACTGTCGACAGCTGGGGGGCTGACGAAAGGGCCGTTGTCACACACGGGAACCAAGACAGTGAGCATCACATCATAATAGACAAACTCATGCCAAGCATGATAGCCACATTGCACATACTGAACTACCCAGAAATGACCTGAAAAAACAGCATTATTCTGGATCAGATCTCACCAAAGGACCCTGCTATCTGGGAGTAAAATGTGTCCAAGGTATAAAGTTCAGGAAGGAAAGAATTTAATGCTTTTCTCCTCCAGTACCCACCATGATCACCGCTGTACTCAGAGTTGAGCACTTTGGCTGTGCTGGGAGTGGACTCTGAGGATTCAATGGCTGGAACAGTCTCTTGGTCTACTTTGACTTCCAGTAGGTTACAGTCTTGCCTTTGATGGCAAGAGTAGTTGGCATCAAAGAATTTCTTGAACCACTGCACAAACTCAAAGTTGTCTTGGAACTTCCCTCGGACCAGTTTCTCCACAGGGATGACCTGGAGAATATGTGGAAAAGGCACATCAAAGTCCAGACAGAACACACATGGACCAGAGGAGAAACCAACCCACACAGCATTGTAGGGTATCATCATCCGAAAACTTCATCCTCGTGCATCTGAAAAGCAACAGTAATTTAGCAGGCAAACAACAACATATTACGGCTGAACATACCCAGTTTACTATCTGATCATTCTGCAGATTTAGCTTACCATATTATTTTCAAAAAGTCACACCAGGATCTGTCTGCATGTTAGCATCAAAGGTCACATACACTACAACTGAAAGAACATAAGCATTTACTGAGGCGTAAATCTACAAAAAATGTTACATTTTTATTCAAATTTTCGTTTCCTGAAAGTCAAGAATAAAAAACAAAGACTGAAAGGACCTAATGAGAGGGGAAGGGGCTGAAATATCTGAATTAATTAATAAAATTAATCAATATACAAAATATACTGTCAATGAAGGAAACACAAAGGACTGATTGACTAAACAAAACAAAAATTACACACTTTGTCAACATGCATTTTCCTGAAGCTGACTTGCAGTATCTTGAAATTGTGGATGAATTCATGTTCCAGCCTTGCCTGGAATTTGACCTTCTTCAGAGGCACACAGTCTTCAAACAACAAGTCCATCAGCTTGCAATAGGCAGCCCCTGCAAAGACATCACAAACAGATTTCACAACCAGTACCCCTTATTACAGAGTTTATTCTCTGCAAGACCTTAGAGTACGAAATATGTACAGACAGCAATGTCAACAGGAACCTATAGGGAGCGCATCAGAACCAGGAAGTACAATGTTTTCATTCAATAGACTGTGTTGTTGGTCACATGCCTAATCACATGTACAACAAGGAAAGCGCATTGATGTGAGAAGGCTGCGTCAAAGCCAATCCACCCACTCCACGGGTGACAAACAGCAAAAAAAGTTTTCATACTGGCGATGTGCAGTGACGGCTAATTAGAGCGCCTATGTACAGAGATAGCAAAGAGCATCAGCAGGTGCATTCTACTGTATGTTGCTTGTGTATTATAAAATTAGCCAGTACAATAAAAGGCGCTAATGCAATGTTCATAGTACAAGGTTAGAAACATAATACGCTACTATGGGAGACATTAATATAGACCTATCATTTTATTAAACTATGTAGCTCAGCTATTAAGGGAATTCAGTAACAACACCACAGCTTTACTTGAACTCCTGGATTTACCTGAAAAGCTTGGGCATGAATATTTGTTGTAAGCAGCACAAACTGCCACTTTGACCAAATAACTTACTTACTACAAATGTACACAGGCTTCCCTTTCCTAAGCTTCTGCATTACATCATAGAGATCTCCAGCTTGGGTGTGAAAATATGACTGCAACAAAGCAGTCATGCACTTTACACTCAATTTATCAAAGGATGGTACCCAACCCTCTCTCACCTGAGCACATTGACTCAATCTTCGTCAGGTTTGTTTTCAAAGTTGCGTTTATCCACACAAGGATGTCATGACGACTAAGGTTGTCACTGGTCCCCGAGGTAAAATGCACATTCACAGCCATCATCACAGCAATCTACAAGACCAGAGATGACATGTATTAATAAGAAATTAATTTTTGTCTTGTGATGAATGGAAATACAGATTTTAAATGGGGATAGCCTATCACATCAGCAGATAACATCATGCCACTGAGGGAATTTGAGGCCTAGTACAGTATTAGGACATTTGGCCGTCGTTTTTACCCAGAGGGATTTACACGGGTTACAGTACACAAATGTAGCAAGGAAGAATGAAATTGAGCATTATATACTAGAAAACTACAATTGAATTCGAAAAAAACGTTAAATTCTAGCTAATTAGCCATAGACTAGCTAGCCAGCAAACGTTATCTATCTAGTCTCTAAATAGTTTCGTGTGCTCATTTAATAAATGCTCAGTGAGCATTACAAATGTATATTGTTCGGGATTATTCCGTTAAATTGCTAAAAATACAAAGCATTGCAACATATTTCTCACATCACCCACTTCTTAACTACCAGCTGAGAACCAAGTGGTAACGTCGTTTGAGTTCCCGCGTCGTCAGATCCATAGTGATGACGTCACGCCACAACGATCGGGCGGTTGATGTCCTGTTGAATGAAAACGTCAACATGATACTACACACTACAGAATGTACAAGTAGGCCTATGGTTATTACTAATTCAACTGTGCACCTTCCCTTTCAGTGTGTGGCAGCTTCTTCACAAAACAAGTGTTCTGTGTTTAAAAACAGGCTCCCTCCCTGTCTTTTCTCCAACAGCAGAGATATGGGAATAAACAATTCAGTTAAATTGATTTTTAAAAATTATTATAAGAAGATTTATAAATTAGAAAAATTTTAATTAGCTAAACAAAACTGGATTACATTAAACGACAAATTTATACAAGCAAGCAGGATGAATGTGTATCTGAAAACCCCCAGGGTGATATTGTGTAGGTGCTGCAGGGCGCATGTTGCTCAACGCTACGCTAAACTCACGGGTAGGATACTAGCTCCGGCACGGACACTGCATTTGTACATAGAGCTCAGCTATGGAAGGCCATGTTACCTGTGCCTTGTGGAGCCTTTTTCGTGGATTAATAAAATGTAATACTGAATTTTGGAGTAATTATATTTTCAAAAACTATGCTACCGACGTACTGAGATCTGTAATTTTGTCCTGACGATTGTAATTGTAATGTTCAATTAAGGAATAAATGCCACTCATTTTAAGGTGGACTTTAAACGGTGCCTACTGTGGAATAGCCTATCCATCTGTAATTTTATTATTTTAACGCTTCCACACAAGAGAGCGCTATTCAGCAAATACAAGACAACCTATAGCTATGTTATTCAACTTTTTAATACGTCACACTGTCCAAATTATGCAGTACATGTCAAAATCACCAACTTAGCCTAATGCATCTTAGTTTTTCCCACCATAGCTAGTTTGGAACACTTGCAGCCCTCTGACGAGTTGCTTCAGTTTTTGTCATAAGCTTTATCAGAGCAGGGTTACATTAAGGTTTCACTGATGTGCAGCGTATGATGTTCATGATGTGTACGTGCATATACAATGTAAAGTAGACTCAGAAAGTATGGCGGCCACAGTGCTTCTTTGGCTGGACCCATAAACCGTATAAAAATATGGACGAAGTGCTTCATGATGTCACCCACTGATCTGCTATGGTTAGTGCCATAGGGCTGGCCCCGCTGTTGCGGTCCAGTCTTAACGCGAATGTCTGTCACTGAGTGATGAAGTTACACGTTACAGAGCGGCGTAGTAATATGAGGTGAAGCGCATGCACGATGAGAGCTGTAAATATATACGGTCTATATATACATCATACCGATTGCTGTTTTTTTGTGATATAGTAACTGTTTGTGTCATTTATTCTCTTGTATGTCTTAACTCTAACGTCTCCCTATACTACCCTCTGACCCAGAAACTTCAAATAGTGTACATGTGTGTATGCAAACTGGATTCCAGGCTTCTGTGTATTCTCTTACGGATACCCTAAAACCAGCGCAGTGCTGGTAGAACAAGAAACAGTATTTTCATCAGTAAAAGACAGAACCAGGGTTATTCTGAAACAAAGAGCATTTCTTTATTTTGCTTTAGATTCCCTCTGAGAGTATTACAGCATTTAAGTCTGGGGTCATTCATTTAGACTGGAAAAGAACTACAGGAAACACAACTGCATTGACAGGGAAATATGTGCTTTATATGCTTTATGCTAAATCTCCAGTTACAGAAAAGAGCTGGTAAGAATTTCCTTCAATTGTGCTTAGAAAATGAACAATACATGACATCCGTGGCATGACCAAAGTAATGTGATGCTGATGATGATGATAAAAATAGAAAAAACATAATTCCAGTTAGGGCTGCTGTAACAGTAACTTGGGTAAATGTGACAGGTCTTAATGCCATGTAGTTATAAAGCCAGATGGGAATGTCTGGCCTCTGGTTTATCTATGCAGAAGTGACTCAATGTTAAATGGTGGCCTGAGTTCCTCTGTGGCCAGAAAAGGCATATTATATGCTCCATTGCCGTGGCAGATTTGGTGGCCAGAGCTTTGGCTGCTCTAGGTGCACAGGTCCGTGTCCCACTCAGATGGCCAGCGAAGTGAGAGACCCAGAGCTGCTGATCTTCTTAAACCTGTTGGCTGCTGCTATGGCGATGTAATTTTTCTGACAGATGAGAAGGAAGAGAAAAAGAAACGCATGGATGTGACTTTAGAAGACACTGACAAAATATCTTAAAACAAGGGTCTGCAACCTTGGTCCCGAAGAGCTGCAGGGTCTGTTAGTTTTGGATGTCACTTGGATTGTAACTTATCAGTTAATACAGTTACACAGTTGACGCGTGGGTTTTGGAATGTGGGGGTTAGTCAGTAATGCTGTGTTCGGCTGGCCCACCTTCCACTTGCGCTTGGCCATGTACTTCCTCAGCTGGACCTGGGACTTGAGCAGGACGTTGCTGTGTCTGGCTCTGTCCTGGATGCTGTGCAGCCAGGAGTGTCTGAGACACTGTGCTGCGCTTAGGCGCCCGCTGCAACACACACACGCAATCATGAAGACACACGGACACACACACCCATACACAGAGTCATAAAGACACGCACACACACACACACGCACAGTCATAAAGACGCACACACACACACACACACAGAGTCATAAAGACCTGCACACACACACACACAATCATAAAGACACACACACACACACTCACACACACAATCATAAAGTCCCATGCACACACATATACACACACACACAATCATAAAGACACATGCACACAGACACATTTTGCCATCATTGCAACCACTACCCAATGATGTGCTCTGGCCTGGTGATCAGTTATGATGATGTCATCTGTGTCAGAAGACTCTTATTTAAAAAAAAATAACTCTGAGTGAGAGTACACAGTAAGAAGTTATGTTTTTAGCTGATATGAACACTTCAGGTTTTACTATTACATTATATTTAGTCACATATTTTAAAGCAAGTAATCATGATGTTGTGACAGGTGCTGCTGCTCTGTTTTTAAAATTAGTCACAACTAGTAAGAGCAGAAAAAGAACCTGGTCTACCTTACCGTATTGGATAAATCAAACAGTGACAACAAAGCACAGCACTCAAATCCCAAGTTCACAAAAAGAATTTACCCCATTGTTCCAGGGATATAGGGAGAGTAGTAATGCCTTTCAGTCAATAAGATGACAAGCTCAGTGCCCTCAACCAATAGGAACACGGGGGAACTAAAAGGAGGCCACATTCCAGTGCTCCACCCAATTCTACCCACCCCCTCCTTCCTGCCCTCACCTCCTCTCCCGGATCAGCAGGTTGGAAACAAAGTCTTTGGCCTGGGGGGAGACATGCTCAAAGGCCTCTTCGTCAAAATACCAGTTCACACTGAGAACGTTGTTCAGCGTCTGCGTGTCATCATCTCCCATGAAGGGGGACAGGCCGCTCAGCCTGATGGGGACACAAAACACACATTCAGTGCTCAGGATATCAAGGGGTGAGTGCTTGATGTTGTCGGTTGCAGTGGTGGCTGCCCGTTGGCTTATGGTTGGGGGTTGTCAGTCATGGTTGTTGTTGTTGTTTTGTGGCAGTGGAAGTCATGTCACATAGGGAATCTGGACCAATCAAGAGTACTTAGGTGACTCACAGCATGTAGGTGATGACCCCCACTGTCCACATGTCTGTGGGGAAGGACACAAAGTCAAAGTTCACAATCTCTGGTGCCAGAAACTCTGGAGTCCCGAATGAAACTCGAAGCTTCTCTCGTGGCTTATACCTGAGGACAGACAAACAGAAAAACGGAGGAATTCTGAGATTTGGAATGTAAAATCATAATATTAAGTATAAAGTACACTACATTAGAGCTGTAAAATATATATTTGCGTATTCAAAATACATATTCAAAATATAGCAGCGATCTGTTTAATTGCGCAAATGAGTTGATTTACATTTATACTCTGAAACAAAACATGTGTCTCTGGGAAAACCATGTAGATGTTAGGCAGCTTTTCCAGTCAATTCATCAATGCAGTTTTTGAACATGATTACTGACAGTAAATACACATACACATATGTCAGCATGCCCGCGCACTCACGTGCCCACGCACACACAAAAATGAAGGGAGAGAAACACTACCTCCTGGCCAACCCAAAGTCAATAATCTTCACCTGGTGCCCACTGCGATTCACACAGAGGATGTTTTCTGGCTGCAGGTCATACAGTACAGAGAAACAGATTAGGAACTGTCATCATTTTAATACTAACACTAACACACACACTAACACACAAACACACACACACGCCATATGTATTCCGGTACAGGTAGCAGGTCTGTTTGATACATACACACACACACACCCATGCATATACTCATATGCTTGCACACACATAGCTACTTACATTCACACATGGCCATGCAAGGTCTCACCTTCAGGTCCAGGTGCAGGACGTACATCTGGTGCATGTACTGAATCCCCTCACATATCTGCTTCACAAAAATCATGGCATCCAGCTCTGTGAGCGGAAAGCTCTCATCTAAGATCCTTTCAAACAGCTCACCACCCTCCACACTGCACAAAACATACACAGAGTAAACCTAAATCTTACCTGTACCCCCAAAACAATCCCCTCCACACTAAAAACAGAAACCCTCACTAGACTCTCCCCTAAATCGTAGCCCTCATGATTAATCAATAGTGCAGATTCTTTATGAATATGTCTCATTAGATTTCATAGCAGAGCAGCAACCTTTATCTCACAGAGGGAGATATACATAAAAGATTATAACACAGAAACACAATGGCAGACAATGCAATGTGCACTGACTGCCAGGGAAAGAGCTGGAACCCCACAGGGTGGTAACATGATGACCTGGGACAGGCAGTGCATCTGTGTGTGAATGAGTTAAAATGAATATAAATCAGTTAGATCCTTTACATCCACTCTAGCACACAGTAGAAGATGTTAGATCTAGTCTGGCACACAGAAGACTCAAGTGTGATTCAGTTAGATCCATTAGATTCGGTCTGGCACGCAGAGAACTGAGTATGAATCAGTTAGATCCTTTATATCCACTCTAGCACACAGTAGACTGAGTTTTAAAAGATGTTAGATCCAACCTGCCACACAGAAGACTATGTGTGATTCACTTAGATCCATCAGATCCATCATTACTCACAACTCCAGGATCAGAACCACCTGGTTCTTGACCTCGTAGGCATCATACAGCTGGATGATGTTGGGGTGGCTCAGCTGGTTCATCACCTGTATCTCATTATGTGACATATCCTACCCATACAGTGCATGCACACACGCACAAACACACACATTCACACCCACGCAGTTGAGTGGTGCAGGATACAGTTAAAAATGGACAGATATAGTAAAGCACACAGATACAGGTGGCAGATCTGCTTCACACACATTACATCATGTGTGTATAGATACAGGTAGCAGGTCTGTTTGATATACACATGCAAACACACACACACACACACACATTAAAGCCATATGTATGCAGGTAAGGTAGCAGGTCTGTTTGATACTCACACACACATACACACACACACACACACATTAAAGCCATATGTATGCAGGTACAGTTAGCAGGTCTGTTTGATACTCACACGCACACGCACACACGCACACATTAAGGCCATATGTGAACAGGTACAGGTAGCAGGTCTGTTTGATACACACACACACACACACACACATTAAGGCCATATGTATACAGGTACAGGTAGTAGGTCTGTTTGACACACACACACATTAAAGTCATATGTATACAAGTGCAGGTAGCAGGTCTGTTTGACACTCACAGACGCCTTCTCTTTTGCACTTCGTGTTATCACGATTTTTGCTGCCAGCGTCAGCCCAGATGTTTTCTCTGTACAGCGGTGCACTGTGCCAAATCGACCCCTAAAAGAGCAGAGCAACATCAGGATCACCCGGAGTGGTACAATTGCTCTGTAAATTCCTTCTGTACTCCTATAATCATTTCAGAACCATTCAAACATCTTTATTTAGTAAATGGAGTGAAGTGTGCTTGCTCACCACTGAAAAACACTGTACTCTGACCAGTACTCCACACTGCTGGCCTCAGGTCCAGAGTACAGAGCTCTGGCCACTATTTCCCTGAATAAGGGGAAGGGCTAGTATTCCAGATATTAGGGCTGCTGTTGGTAGTGTGTGAGGACCACAGGACTATGATCAGTGAACAGAATTTGTTTTTAAACCTGACAAAACCGTACAAGCTAAGGACAAACAAATCAAATAACTTCTGTATTCATCCTTTCAACTAATCTGAAAGGATGGATTTGGGAGCTGTCAGTGAAACATCATTGGCTCAAGCAGAGTTGGAAAAGCATCTGCCTTTGAGTGCCCTCTCCCACCCCCAGCGGGTGCGTCTCTTACCCCCCCAGGACCTCCTGAGTGTTGATGATATAAGCGTCGTGGGGTTGGCTGGGTCGCACGGTCACCACACGATGGGGGAAGGGGGCAGGGTGAGGGGGGTCATCATCTAAAGCAAGGAAAGAAACCCAATGTCAGGGAGCAATACTCTCCAATCTCTCCACCAGGGGCAGTGTTTCCACACATCCAGCAGTATTTATCCATGCCAGGAGCAGTCATTACTCTCAAAACGACTACTTAACAACTGACCAGGCTGATAATTTGACAGAATTATATTTATATGCAGGCACTTGACTTAGAGATGATTCCAATTCTTCAGTGTGACAACTGACAGTAACAGCCAGCACACAGAGCTTCAGTATAAAGGGAGATTGAAGGTGTAGCGCTTTAAGTAGCACTTGCACATTGTGTTATCAGTGCCTTATGCCTGGAATGTTTTTAAAGAAGCAGGCATAGTGATTTACTGAAGCAAACTGCACTTCACACCCAGGGTCCCCCTCCTTGACCTCTATCATGCCTTTAGCTGAACATTAAAGTAAATGAAATGGCAAGCAGTTTCCCACTGTTTGCTGTTGAATAATACATTCCATAATACCATAACCTGCCTAACTTCTGGAGATGTATCACACACACATACAATTAGACTTCACATTTTGGGATTTTCATAGAGTGAAAACAGCTCAAAATCTTAAACATGCAATCCATTTATATAGCTGAATTATTTATGCTTATGTACCTTGCTCAGTGGTACAATAGGGATTGAAACAAGGAATCTAACCTGAAACTCTCTAACTTATCTGCAATTTCAATATTATCCTAGCCATTATGCTATACTGCCAAGATGCTTGCTGTGTCTTTAGTGCTGTTAGTGGAGAAAACAGCGGTGCTCTTCAGTTTATTACTGGCTCTATTCCCAAGAATGGGATGAGGGTGTGGAGTTACCCACAATCCCACACAGATGACAGATCAAACAGGCTTCCATTCCATCCACGTGGCAGCTGCATGTGGGGGTGGGTGGTTGTGACAGGGGCAGCTGCCCCCCCATTACAGGATCAGTGTGTTTGGAAGGTTAGATACCACTCATCGTTTAGGGATTAAAAAGGTACCCCTGTCCACGTGGGCAAATACCACAATTTCTGGCAGAGCATGTGAGGATTCTGCCACTAATCGCTGTAAACTTTCTGTAATCACTCTAGTCTGCCTACTTCTGTCACCTGCTTTTATGCACTGTACTCCGGCAGCGCTCTCACTCACATATAAAGTAACTCCTTGCTCAGATCAACTCCATTGTAATCAATCAACATATATTTAACTTTTGAATGCTCTTGTTTTCATTCGCCTCCCTTGTGCCAAACATTGATATTGTTTATACAATGCATTTATCTATGTTTATATATATATATATATATATATATATATAGCCTATATATACACACACACACACACACACACAGCACGTGTATTAGACAGGGGCACACATTTGCATTGTTTTGCCCTGAACTCCAGCACATTGGATTTAAAATGAAACAATATGAGGTGAAAGTGCAGACTGTCTATTTTAATTTCTGTGTATTTACATCCATATCATGAATGTAGGAATTGCAGCTCTTTTTTTGGACCCAATTTGCAAGACCGAAAGTAATTGGACAATTGGCTGCTCAGCTGTTTCTTGGCCAGCTCTGTGTATTATTGCATCATTAGTTCATGCACAAAAAAGCTACTAAAAGGTCTAGAGTTGGTAATATGTGTTGAATTTTAATTTGATTTCATTGCTGTTGTCTCTCAACAGGAGGACCAAGGAAGTGTCAATGCCAATAAAGCAGGGGATAAATAAGAAATGGCTTTGTCTTGAATGGCTGCCACTGGAACTGGCTCACTGGTCCTTATTGATCATGTGACTGCTGAGAATAGCAAGATGTATTTTGAAGTGTACAGAGACGTCTTATTTACTGAAATTCAACCAAATGCCTCAAAATTCATTGGACAGTGCTTCACCTTGCAGCAGCACAACGAGCACAAATATCTTGATAAAGCAATCAAGGAGTTTTTCAAGGCCAAAAAGTGGAATGTTTTTGACTTGCCAATTCAATCACCCAAACTGAATCCAATTAAACATGTGTTTCATGTGCTGCATTCAGGACTATATATACACACACACATATATTTTATAATTAATAATTTTAACCTAGTTTTGGGCAAGACCATGTGGTTTAGTCCATAAAGCAACCAAATATGAACCCATTTAAGAACCTCCTGTGTGGTCAGGTGTTCGATTTGCAGCCATGACTGTTTGTGTTCTGTGTTCCTATGTCTATCTTTAAATCTGTCTACTTTCCCTCTGTCTTAAAAAGCAGCTGTCTGCGGAAAGCAGTAGTAAGCGCTTCAACAGAACACTAGCCATCCCTGTAGTCAGGCCTCCAGCAGTCAAATCCATGGGTACCTAGTATTTTCTGGCAGATGGGGGGCGTGGCTTTGGTCGTGTCTGGGAGCAAGGTGCAGTCAGGTGCCGTGCTCACTGTAATCTGAATGCCTGCAGCAGCAGATGGCTTCACCGGCACTGCTGGGACCCCTGCAGCTGCACTACATGTCTTTGGCAGAGGGGGCGCTGCTATGTCTGACGGATTCAGTCGCGAGGAGCCTCCTGAGTCCTGTAGCCTGACAAAGTGAAGAAATCACAGGTCAAGACACGTTAAACAAAGCATTAGGGCATTTTTTAAAAATCATTGCAAAACAACACCCTTTCCTAAATAACATGTTTGAGGGTAAAACAGTAATGATCCTGATTTTCATAAGATCGCTTTAATGTAGTGATTTAGAACTGGTTTGGGCTATATTTAATTTTGCTATGCTTTTGCTATGCTTTTATCCTTTGTTTCTCTTATTACGAAAGCTTTTGGTTTTTTCTCCTTTTAACTTTCTGAGTATTATGAACTGCAAGTATGAAAGGTGCAACACAAATAGAGTGTATCTACTATTATAAATAATAATAATAATAATAATATATTTTAAAAAATCATTATTATTATGACACATACACTTTAATTGCGCAGCACCTTTATTATTAAACAGATAGTTAACTCCTAAATACCTTTGCAAGGATTCAGGACAGCTGTGTACATGTCTGAGTGAACTATGGCTGTCGTTTGTCGTTGCCTTGGGAACTGTCACCGCCAGCAGCTTTCCCTGTGGGAGACTTGGGGCTGCCCCGCCTCCTGCCGTGGACGTGGTCACCGCCTTTGCTTCTGATGATGGTGGAGGGGGCGTCATGGTAACCTTTGGTTTTGCCTTCTCTGTATGGAACTGTCCCGGTAGTTTAAAGGATGAAGAGCCCCCAGGGTCTGATCTTCCATCCTTCACTTGTCGCTCTGTAGCTCCGCCCACACTGGTGCAAGACAGGGTTCCACTGGCACCGCTGCCATCATTTTTTTGTGCACCCGTCCTTGTTTGCTGAGGGGGTTCGTGATCCGGCAGCCCTGTTTTGGGGGGGTTGGTTTTTTGCATTCCCCCCATGGAGTTTAGAGAGGGCGCTGGCTGTGTCAAACAGGGCACTGTGGGATTAAATTTGGGCTTTGACCCTCTGTCTGGTGGGGGACTAAGGGCTTTCTCCACACTCATAGCCTTGTCCTTCCTCACATCATTCTTTAACTGTGCAGGCACACCTGTATAGGAGACAGCACAGTCAGCCCCCAGGCCATTACCCATCATCCCGCTGCACTATCCATCAGATTCCTGTGCTGTGGTGATTGCTTCCTGTTTGGTGAATGTATCTGGTGAATAATGTTTTGTTTGTGGAATGTGAAATTTGAGCAGGGCACGATATGTCCAGGATTTAAAAGTGCACTGGGATACGTGAGCTCTTGGTCGTATTTATAAGTGTTCAGTATTTACCCTTCTGGCGAGTCACACATATATTCTGCTGTTTAAGGGTCTGGTTTCTTTTCTCTGCTGTGTTGACTGTACCCTCCTAAATAGAGTAGAGACAGAGCAGGTAAGCACACTAAACAGGGCTATGTGTAAACACATATCTCTACAGCATTTCTCCTTCATCTGTCTGATCATAGACTATTGCTACCCTTGCTTTCATGACATTCGTATATTGCAATATTCTGATTTGTCAAAAAAAAAGTCATATTTGGCCTTTCACTCCAGGGTCAACTACTGTATCCACTGCTAAGGGCAGGGGGATACAACTGGTCCTGGAGGGCTGGTGTGTCTGCAGATTTCTAATCAATTCTAATCAATTACGCTGGCTAATTTTTTATAAACAGCTCTTTACACCAACAGGGGTTCACTCCTAAATTGTACCACAGGAAAACCTAACCAAGAATACAGTCTGCATGCATAACTGATGATTTAAAAAAAATATCAGCATAAAGGAATGACTGATCAAATACGTATAATAATTAACAGCAGAAGTTGGCATAAACTCTTGTAGTCAGTCAGAATGATTGTCCCTGATTGTGGACCCCTGGCTGAGGGTAACAGAAAGGTGTTTGGCTTAAAACAGCCGGCAGTAACAGTAAGAATTATTACTGGAGGTTGCAGTCACAGGCTCGGCGATCAGAGCCTGGGGCTCCAAATGAAAGAGAGTTGGCGAAGGAAATAGTAATAATAACAATAATGAATTTTATTTCCATTGCCCTTATAGCCCTTTTCATTTTGCAGTAAAATAACAGAGATTTACACAGACAATTTAGTGAACTACAAAATAAAACACAGCTATATAAAAACACTGGATCATCATTTGGACTACAGGTTCTATAAAACAACCAGTCTTAGCTACCATCTAAAAATTTAAGAAGGTCAAAACAGAAGACAAAATGCATTGGATCATGCTATCTACAGCTGGTATAACAAATGTATTATTTTTTCAAAATGAATAGAACAAAAAGTGTGGTACCTTTGCCTCTCTGCAGGAATTTTGGACTGGCAAGGACAGAGGTTTCTGAGGTATGGCTCTACCCTCTTGGCTAGGTGTGACCCCACCCTCCTGGGTGGGCGAAGCCCCGCCTTCTGAGCCCACACCCGGGACCAGCCTCTCCAAGGAGTCGAGGCGGTGGGCCTGGGCTGACAGCATGCTGACTATGGCCTCCTGCTGCGCAGCGTGCAGACTGCAGGTGCTGCAGAACGCGCAGCCAGAGGCCCGCGCAGGCAGTTGAGAGCTGGAGAGCACCAGGTCCAGCTTGTGCCCAAAGCTGTCCAGCTTCGCTTCCAGGGCCACCAGACCCCTGAGTGGGACCCCTGATGCCCGTGCTGTGCGCATGACCACAGCAGAACCTGACAAGGCTGACTGCTGCGCTCTGCCAAGTCAGAGTCAGAGAAAGGGTGAGGGAACCAGCACACACTACCGAATAAGAGACAGAAAAGAGGGACAACTGAGACCAGAATGCACACACAAGCATAGACACATACAGAGAAAGTGCGTAGACACACACACATATAACACACATAAACACATACACACATATAACACACATACACACATTCACACACAGTAGAAAAATGCTCACAAGACACTCACACACACATAACCCTTTAGGACAAACACACAGACACACAAATACACACACAATACATACAAACTCCTTACATTGTTATCTTCTGGTTGAGACCAGATTCTCCAATGTCGAAGACCACCTGCAGAGACCAATGGACAGGCAGCCCAGCTGTAGGGTTTCAGATCGGCTACATAAGCAAGGTGGGGGGTGCTGCTGGATTCTTCCTCTATCTTTCTCTGCCGCAGCTCCAAATAGACGCTGAATATGGGGGGGGGAGGGGTCGTGGAGAGTGGGGGATTGTTAATGTTCCCTGATAATAGAGGCATGTGAGGCAGCTGGAGGCACATCAGATTTTAGGGACAAAGAGCATGCAGTCTTTCCATTTCACTCAATGGCATGTATAAGAACACACAGAAGGACAGGCACACACCAACACACTAAAGTTATTAAATTATTTTATGCACGCAAACATTCTTTCACCAACTTAGACCCACACACATAGACAGACACACACACTATGCATTCACACATGCACTTGCATGTTCACACATATTTCTCCTCCAGTTGGCTTTCGTAAGCAGGGTTTCACTTTGGCCCACAGAGAGCAGCCATAGGACCTTTACTTCCAGCAATGTTCACTAAGAGCAATTTTTAATGAGTCATACTTTTGCTAGTATATTAAGAGCTCCCAAACTGGAGCCTCTAAAAGAATCTCTGGGGTCTCTAGCAAAATGGAAAAGATATTTTACTTTTTAAGAATATTTTTACATACATTTTCACTTCCAGATGAAGTGTACCTTGTCTGGATTTCACACCTATAGTCATGTGCATGTCACTGAATTTTTTGTACAGTATTTTTACAGTAGCCCATGAAAAGAAAACCTGTTAATGAAACCATGATTCCCAGTTATGACATCTGGCAGGCTGCTCTGCACCACATTGATCCTCAAATCCATTAAAGCCAGAGCTGTGAGCCCTAGACCCCATCCACACATTTCACATTGCATGGTGGGGTATGGAGTGAAATCTCCAGCTGAAAGCTTTATGTTAGGACAACAGAGGGAGACCCTCATCCTGGAGGGCTTTATCTGTAGAATTTTGCCATTTTTTATTAGTTGCAATACTTCGCTTCACCACCTGGAGAGTTTCAACTGTTGTATCAACCCAAGGGCCCTTAGCGACAGCTCAACAGAATGCATTTGCAAAGGGGCTGAGGGGAAATGGAATGGAGCATGTCAATCTAGGGGTCAATCTGTACACAGAGGACCACAAGTATTTCTGAAATATGGCAACTTCTACTTCCTCCAGTTAACTAATTAGCTGTGTACACTTCACCTTGTAGATTAAACCACAGGACAACATATAGATACACAAAAACAGTCTTCAGTAGTTCATTAGCTTCAAGAAATGTATGTAAAGTGTCAGAAATCATGGTTGGAATAATTTAAGTCCAGGGACAAGGTACCCCACTGCCATCAAAACAGAATAACAGCTTCAGAGTTTGCAACAGTACTGCATGACACGAACAGCTGCCATCTCACGATGCATTTTGAGATTTGCATTGGCCAGGTAACCTCCTCTTGCAGGTGGGTTCAGTTTGGTTTTGATGTGAAAATCGTCATTTCACGCATACAGTCTACCAGCCTGCTGGATTGAGACTAGGGGGCTGTGCTTTTGAGACATTTGAAGTGCATATTTGAAAAAGTCTAGTCTCTAAATATTTACGAGCAACCTTTTTTGCCAACAGGATAGCCAGAAGGATTTGCAAACTTTTGCTGGCCAGAAACAGGCAATTAATGGCTAAAGCAGAGGCAAAAGCCAGTTTAAGTGGATCACAAAGGAATAAAAGTGGCAGTGACAGTAATGACATGTTAAGTTTACAGGAATCTTCACCTAAAGCACAGTGATCGTGACATTCCCAATTCAGATAAGGTGGCATTGTACAGTTAACAGTACTTTCAGACTTTTGGAATCTCTCTGAAAACCATTGAAGATGTAGGACATGGCTGTCCAATTACTCTTTATACCCCAATGGCTGTAACACTCAAGCATCCCCCTGAAGGCCTTGGGCACCCTTGGTGCCCCACCTGTGGCTTCAAGCTCAGAGACTGCACCCACAAGGGGGCCCATCAAGAGACTGTGATAGACAAGCACTCAACTTTGACAGCTAGCACAGAATTACATTACAATTGATTTTCACCAAATCAATTTACAAAAGAGCAGGCAGAGGAGATTCACTTAATCACTCACTCAGGAAACAAAAAGGAGGGTGCCAGTGTTTCAATGACTGTAGGTCACTTGTCAACAGGGTTTTGAAATTGAGGGTAGTGTACTTTTAAAGCTACAAATGAATTGAGCCTCTAGGAAATAAATTCAACTATACTTAAGTTTGCAACACTTTCAGGGGGATGCAGGTTCAACCCCTCAAAGGGGGCAGGGTACAGTCACCGTGCCCTTTTCAAGGGATCAAGGCCGGCGCTGGCAGGGTATCATCGCATTTGCACAGACTGGGAAGAGATTTATGGAAATGATCTTGTTAAAGGACACTTACCTCGTCATCTCTGGATGCTGTTATAGCTGATCGTAACCACAGGAATTCACGGCAAAGGACAGATCACTCAGGACAGAGCCAGCAGGGGAAACTGAGCCCTCCCATTTTCCAGCTGGCCAGAGGTAGGGCGGCCCTAATGCCCCCCAGATGGCCAAACTTAGTCAGGTCAACAGGACAGCGCAGGGAAACCGAGAGAAATTTCACTGTGCCAGCAAAGGTCTTTCACTAATTCAAAACTCATATTTGAAGACAGAACACACACCTAGTTCAATAAAACTGTTTAATGAAAAACAAGAACACAAATGAATACATAAATAAAATTGAGGAAAAAAACTAGCATAAAATGCAGGAGAAAGCATTGTCAGGGAACACCACATAGGACGGGGGGGGCGCAGTTGGTCAGAAGTGGGATCAGAGGCGGAAGCGGTCAGAGAAGTTGGGTGACTGAGGAACAGTCAAGGGCACCTCTCCCCTCTTCAGCTCCAGTGGTTTGTAGTGTCGGATCGGCTGAGCTTTGTGCACCTGTAGGAGAGGCAGATTAGGGGCTCTGAACATTAAAATTAACATTTTAAAACGGGACACTGAACTGAAAATCCGCTGACAGAACATGGATGGTTCAGCGACAGGGATAGCGTGGCGTGCTGCCATAAATTACAAACTTTAATGCCCCCAGGAAATCTCTAAGAATATGGCAAAATGTTCAGAGAACGTGCTGTTTAAGACTGAACCCAACAGAACATCATTTATAGCAGGGAGAAGGAAAAACATGAGTAGCACTGGAATAGGAAGAGGTACTGGGGGGGTTGAGAAAACTGTACCTGCTCCAGTCTGAGGCGAGTTATTTCGTCTTGCTCCCTCTCCTCCTCCTCCCTCCTCCTCTCCTCCTCCATGCGTGCCCGCAGTGCCTCCTTCTCACACATGGCCTGGTCAAACTCCTGCCGCTCTTTGGCCCGGCGCTCCGTGTTCAGCTGGAAGCCCTCCGTAACTGAGATTACAGGCGTAGTCAAAAAGGGAGGAGGGCTCCAGCCAGCCAGAGAGAGAGACAGAGGGGGGAAGCCCCAACAGACTGGCAACCAGCAGACAAACTGGACTCCCACTCAATGCTTCTCAAGGCCCTCTTTCCAATAACATTTTAAGTACAAATGTATGATGCAGGTTTTTTTGGGCTACAGGGCTGCTTTTAGGAGGATATGACATCTGGAAGTACGCTAACTTTGTTAACTAGAAGAGTGGGATATTCCTCCATTGATTCATGTATAGGAAACACACCGTGGGAACCCTGCGCGCACAAACAAGCACCCAACACTCACCAACAATAGAGCGATTCTCCTTCTTTGGCAGGAAAGGCTCCTTGTGGACGACCGTGTTGGGTCGGGCCTTGAACATAGCTGCGTCCTGCTGCTGCTTCAGCTCCTCCTTCATCTGGGAGCAGAGGGAAGCGTTGGGACAGACATGCTCGAACATTTCGATGTGCTGCACTAGAATTAGGAGCAGCCTACAACACCACTTCAGTTCTGCCAGCAGTTAGTGTGGAGATGGTTTTTTATAATGTTCATAGCTAGGCTAGTTCAAAAAGTATGAATCAGATGATGCATGTGGTGCAGTTGGGGGAATTTAAAAAAATTACAAAATCATTTATACCAAACAGGAAAAGTGACATCACGGTTCCTAGAAAACTACTGGTGGGTTGAGTGTTTTGTTGACAAGTTAATTAGCTTGCTGATATCAGATACCTTGGGAGAATTTTCAGGAGCAAACAGATCGTTCATTTATGGTCTTGAACAATCCATTTGAGTAATAAACACGAAAACAGATAGCGGGGGTAGGAATTTACATCGACCACATGCAAACCCCAACAGCATTTTACACCGTTGTAACTGTTCAGTTCATTCAGGTGACTGATAACTCCTTTACGATGGCATACAATTTTTTTGTGGAGAAAGAATGCTTTCATGAGCAACCAGACAGACGCTATTGACCAGTGTGTCATACTTGAGGTTACAGTTGCAGATGAGACGGGAGGGGAGGGTCCTTGTTAAATAGATGACCTATGCTACAATGGTGGCACTAATGAACTCTGCGTTTGGCATAGTTGTCATGTATGGTCAACAAAGCCGGAACAGACTGGCCACTCAGTTTTGTTGCAGGAGCACTGAATGTCCGAGGTGAGCAAACTCAGGACGCCAGTGTCCTGGCCACCAGGGGACACGTGCAAAGGGGTCAACATTGAGGCCGTGTGGTTCAATGGTAGAGTGCTCCTGTTTTCTGCTCTGCTCTGCTCTCCTCTCTCTCTCTCTCTCTCCCCACACAACGCAGTCTGAGCCTAAGCATGTGGCCCAGATGTTTTCTGGCAATCGCAGACTCAGTATTTTTTTTTAAAACCACCTTTAGCGTAAATGACAGACCCACTGTTCAAAATGGTGCGCCCCCTGGTGTTGGGAGGAACTCACCTGCCTTACCCAGCGTTCACTCTTGGCCGTTCCGCGCTGATCTATCAGGAGCTGGAAGGGCTCCACCTGGGTGGGCACTGCCACCTTCTTTGCGGGCAGGTGAACCTCGCTGAAGTCCGGCAGCGGCTGCGCCTTGAACTTGGGGACCTGAAGGGTGCATGGCCAGAGGGTGGTATATTGACAAAGCCTGGTTCAAACTGAAACTAGGAGATAGGTGAAGAGGCAGCTCAAGGCTCTGGGTTACAGTGCTTTTTCCAGAATCCAAAGCATTCAAATATAGCTATAGTTGGCATTAGGGAATTTTAGCATGTTTTGGCAGTCTTACCTCTTCATTGCGTAGTTCCTCCAGTCTCCTCCCCTTGAGCGCCAGCCGCTCTTGTTCACGGGCGTCGAAGGAGAAGGGGCACATCTCCACCTGGTTCTTCTCCGGCAGCTTGGGCTGGAACGGCAGGCCCATGTACGGCACGGGGTTTGCCTTCACCAGCGGTACCGGCTTCTCCTGCAGCACAGGACAGCTCGCTAAAACCCCAGCCTACAATAACTATGACTACTGCCACTGCCTCATTTACTCAACACGCAATCACAGACCTCGTGTGGGCTCACTGCTCAAAATGTGCCATATACTCATCCACAGACAGAATCTGTCCATCCACTCACCGGCTCCACTTTGTGTTCTACACGCACACGGTTCTTTAGAGCGAAAGCAGGGGATTCTGGGACGGTTGGGTTCTGCACCCTCTTCTGTGGTACACCCTGAAATATGAAGATTTTTTTTCCCATGTAAATCTCATTAAGAAAGATTTTAAGGAGGATCTAGCCAACAGATGTGCTTCAAATACATATCTGCAAGACTGACCAAAGCGACTAACCCCTAAGGATGGTCAGCAATACAAAACAATTGTATGGAGCAATTCAGTTGGTTTTAGGCTTAGATCATACACCTAAAACTGTAATACTAGTTTGAGTTTACCCAATCAGCAGCTCACTAAGGCTTTGGCCAAAAAAAAAAAAAAAAAGGGTACTGGCCAATCAATGACAAATGAAGCACCACAACCCAGCAGCCGCTGTAGAGGGCATTAAGAACGCACCACCACGTCCTCCAGGATGTGCAGGGGGACAGGCCGGGGGTGGAAGGTGTGGTCCTGGGGCTCTTCGGGCTTGCGGCTGGCCTGCCGCTCCTGGATGCGCCGGTCTGTCTCCAGGTGAAAGGCCTCAGTCTGCGTGGGCTCTTTAGGAGCGGGCTTCTTGGGCATCACCGCTCCTTCCAAGATCTTCCTGTTCAGCTCCAGTGCTTTGAACTTAAACCTGCGGAACAGAAACGGCAGCAATGGACATTTTTAAACAGGGGGCCACAAGTTCATTTTCACCAGTGCTACAGAAACTGCAAGTTCACTCAGCTATACGAGGCTGCTCATTCACCAAGCCAATACCCATAACATTAAGGGGTGAACACACTTTTGATGTGTGAAACCACAGCCTTCATCTCAGTAGTAAGCAGTCTAGCTGACAGTGAGCTCAGTGAACAGGACGAGCAGCCCGTTTTAAAAATCAGCGAGTCAGGCTAGAGGACGCCCACTCCTTGTGAAAACATTTGAAGGAGTGCAGTACTAATGGAGATTCCCAGGAAAAGGCCGGATTGCGTTGGTGGAACATACTGCCTGATCTTCTCCAGCTCCTCCTCCTCTGCCTCAGCACTGCTTTTCACTGCCACGGGTCGGCTCTTCGGCCTCTTTAGGAGCTGGGGTGTTTGGGGGTGGGTGATTTTCAGCTTTTTATTTGAAACTGGGGATGGACCTTGGGAGGGAAAAAATAAAATAATTTAAAAAATCTGTCAAAAAGGTTTGCATCCTTTAACCTGCAGTTCAAAGATCTTAAGCAGCAGGTCAGCATACAGACATTACCACACGCAACCAGACACAACAACCAAGGCCCTGTTTCACGAAGCTAGATAACTGCACTGAGTAAAACCCAGAACCAGAAGTGGCTAAATTTAAATGTGACATAAAACGTTTTGATACAATGTGTAAAGAGAAAAACAATTAAATTTTTTTTTTTTAAATGATTGATTGGTCAGTGGTCTTCGTAACCAACATGACACCCTCTTTCCTTCTCACACAGGACTTCGATGTTGGCAAAGCGGCACCAGACAGACTTAAATTAGCTGCAAATCTTCACTTGACTGATGGGCCAAGTGCAGTCATAACCAGACAGCAGCCGCCACATTAACCCGCAATACAGTACCACGCGGTTCCAAAAGCCTTCTCGTACCCTTCTCCTCCCTCTGGCGGCTGCGCAGGTGATAGCGGGCCGGCGTGCGTTTCTGAAACTGCTCGATCTGCTCTGCCACAGACACGTAGGCCTCAGTCTCCACGCGCTTGCGTTTAGCGGGGCCCGACAGGTTGAAGGGCTTGGGCACTGTGGCTCCCCTGGGACCATTCGCCTGAGGAGAAGTGAGGGGCAAGGGAAGAACGTCAGAGGTGACTGACAACACTTTCACCACACACTTCATGTTCAATGTGTGCCGCAAAGAAATTCAAACACGTTTGCGCCAACAGCTTTGGAAAAAAATTAAATGCATTGTGGTTACAGTTTCAATATAATCATTAAGCGGTGCATTTTCTGGCCAACAGCAGAGCTCCAGGAGTGGGCGGGACCTACAGGGGGGGCCATGTGCTTGCGAAGCTGGGAGCTGAAGTCCACCTCTTTGTAGGCGGAGTCCTGGGCCGCGTCTGGCTGCTTCAGCCGCTCGTCTGTGCGGAAGTGGAACTCCACCGGAACCGTGGTGGACAGCACCAGCTTTCTGGCTGGCTGACCTGGGTACCACACAGAGGGACTTTGACCAACACTGTTCACATTGCTCAAAAACAACTCTCAAACCACAGTACGGGACGGGCAGGTCTTAGTATGGTCTGAGTAGTACTGACTTCCTGTCACAGCTGCCTTGAAGCTGGCGTCGTTCCTCTTGCGCTGCTCGGCAACCTCCTTCTGCAGGGCCTGCATATGCTCCACCTCCTGCTGCTCTGAACTCTTGAGCTTTGTGTTCCTCCTGCAGACCAACCATGCCCACCATTACACAGGGAATGAACACTTCCCCATGCATTTGCACGGGGGGTGGGCTCTACTGAAAATGCTGGCAAACAGATCAGGACAGATTCCTCAGTTCAGTGCTTCTTCGGCATTTGACAAAGCATGAACGCATAAAAATTTAAGCCACATACAACCTTCCAAACTACAGAGCTAGCCATTTCAACCACACAGCAAAATGTGAATTGAGAGAAGGCTTCACAAGCAAGGGGTGTGCGATATGACAGTCTTTTAAACATATGACACTAGCACTGTAGTTTCACGTCCTTTAGAGGCTAGCCAGCATGTCACTAGTCACCAGTAACATCACATCAGCTGCTTTTGTAGCTAAAGGCTCAACTAATGAATTGGGTTAAATGAAAATGCCATTGCTTATTATTATCCAAGTCTTAATGTCAAATTCAGAGTAAAAAATATAGTTTTAATGGTTTTAAATGCAAGATTACAAGGAAGTATTGAAGTTCTGCATCGTTTGGAGCTCTAGCTTTAGCCCCAACTCTGCAGTAATGTTAGCTACCTCTGCTTTGCTCTTATCTGTGAAGCTCTGTGCAAACCTACCGGCTCTCAGTGCTCTGGCACCACTGAACAGCAACATGATTGACATGCAGGCATGGCAGAGAGCTGCTGTCCTGATTGGTTAAGACACAGGCACAGTAAAATCTGGAGTGGTGGATTTCAGAGCCTGAGACCAGTTTTCTTTTAGACCTTTTAATTTATTTATCTGTAAAGATGTCAAGGAATTTTTACCAAATGTGAAGTGTTCTACAACAAACTTAAATACTGCACCTTTAAAAAAAAGCAACATAAAAATGTGAATTGTGACATTTAAAAATTGTGGTTTGATACTCTGGCCATATCGCCGAACCCTAGTGTGAGCTCACCTGATGCTGGACGGGGGCACAGCCGATCTGCGGGGCCTCTGGCTCCCAGTCGTCCCACTGCGGCGCAGGGACCGGGACACCGAGCTCCTGGAAAAACAAAAATCCAGCATCACGCATCAATAGGTGAGGCCACTTCATGCATTACAATGTGCTGAACAGGCTGGTCATAAACCAGGGGTACCCACATTTTTTGGCTAGAATTCTAGTTTTCCAGTGGCCAGCACAACGTGATCAACCGGGGTTCCCCTCAGAACCATAGTGATTGACACGTGAATTAATTATAAACTACTGGTAAATTTCTCCCACCAGGTAGTCGGACCTGGCATTACAAGTCCGTAGCTTGCCAACTAGCAGATAAAAACAAACGGAACACAGCTTTTTGCTATGACATATCTAAACCGTATCCCAGCATTGAAATGTCTTGGGTGGGCTGAAATTGCTTTTTTGTGGGACCTCCTAATAAGTATGGCTTACTTCCTGAAAAGGGTACTCCAAAATACTCAGCAAAACCCCAAAAATAAGTATATCTGAGGATTTTAAGTACATCAAGAGAAAATTTCACATACTTGACTTAAGTGCTCAACTTGTGTAGTCAACAGTAGGCAAGTAAGCAGTTTCAGACACTGCCTGGGACTGCATATGCATGCTCGTTTCTGAAAACAAAAAAACCTTGTATAGCAGTAGCTACTCTGCAGGCAGGACAGGTCATCGGTCCCCTCACCTGCGTGGCTTCTTAGTTGGGGGTGCGGCAGGCACAGCAGTGGGTCCCTTCCCTTGCCGTCTGCCTGCTTCCAAGCGCTTTGACACCCTGGAGAACAGGCAATACACAGGAGTCATCCATCCAGTTAAGTGCTTTAAGGGGGGGGGGAGAACCCCCTCTTCATCTGCCATTTCCTAGTGAGCATAAACATTGGGGAAAATGGAACTCAACTCTGGGCCCTGAGTGAGCAAGCCAGCAGCCAAAACTAAAAACTCAACTGCAGGGGTAAAATTTGCTCATCCCCAGATTACAGAGCCATACAGATTTGCACTGATGCAACTCAAAACACTACAGTAAAACACTGCTTCAACATGGCACACAAGTTTAACGCCATGACAAACCGAAATGTAAATGAAATGGGCATGCACAACCACACACACCTGCGTGGTTGACGGGATGGGCCGTTCCTCTGGTTTTGACTTGACGTAGATGGGCCTGCATTGCCCCATGAGGTCACAACATTTGGTATTGCCAGCGTATTCGGACTCCCTTGGTCTGTAACTGAATACGAGATTATACACAAGTTCCTCAAATATCTACAGAATCTGAGTCCACTCCAGGGCAGCTGCTCACCACAAAAGCACTGTAATTACCTCAATTTACTGTAATTTTGTAGCCTTTTTTTTTATTTTACAGTGCATGACAATTTGCAAGGGGCTAGCAACAGCCATTAATAGCAGAATTATGAAAACAGATCAGTGAAATACTGACCTCTGGCAGCATTGCCATCTTCACATCTGGGAGACACCACAGCCTTAGGGAGGTCCATTCTGCGGGGCCTGCCAAGAGGTTTCTCGGCCTTCGGAGTAATGAGCAGACCCACTGTATTTGGGCCTGCCACCTGGTCTACAAAAAAAAATAAAAAGCAGTTTCATCAATTTAGTTTGATTCTACCAACTGAACTTGGTGATGTACCAACATCACAGTACAAAACAAATCAGTTTACCTGCAGCTTCAGGCTAGGCACAAAGCCTTGTAAACAAAACCACAGATCTAGTCAATTTGCGTAGGTATAGACCATTTTGGAGCCTACGTCAACGTCCCGACATTGCGCACGCATCGTGGGTAGCAGAAAACAGCAAACTTATCAGAGTCGAGTTGACAAAGTCCCAGAAACACCGACAAAATATCTTGTGCTGTTGCCTGTCATTTGTATTGAATACCATTCTCGTGCACTCCCTTTGAAACAAATAGTAGACTGTAACATTAACAGAACAAACTAGACTAATGGTATCATTTTGTATATCTCGTCTCTGCATTGCCAATTTCATACCAGGTAAAGTTTTCTCCAGTACTCAACCAGAAATGAATGACGTAGGGCAAGTTAATAACTTACATTTATAACACAATCCAGTTTATAGAGCAAGCATATAATTATTCAACTGGCATATTGTACTACGGCATACAGGTTATATGTATAGTTTCCAGAATGAATGAGCACAAAATGGTTGTAGTTCTCTCAAGAATCATGAATACGTCACAACTCCGCAAATTTGTGTTGCATCTAGAATCCCGATTTCCCAGACACAAGATGTTCTGGTGGACGAGTTGCCCGCTGGAAAACTCGTAAAAAAGAAAGATCGTAAATTCAACGAAACCTCAGCGGAATTAGCGCTTGCTAAGTTAAAATTTTGGGCTCTGAAAATATAGCTACCCCCGTAACAAATGTAGTGAACAATCACCTCTTTAAAATAACTAGACATTATGTCCTGAGGATCCATAATATTGTTTGCTATGAGTTAGCAAACTAACGGTGAGTTTCACGCTCAGATCTTTTTGCTACCACCACTAGTCTACATTATCTAACGTTAAGAGACCGTTCTTTCTGCACCAGTTTGACTCCGCCTACAAAAAACGCCAAAGTTTACCAACACCAAAATGGTCACGGAGCGTATTTCCTGTAATCAAATGTAGCTCACGTTTTTTACATACAAAAATCAAATAAACCAGATCACTCAACTTACCAAACCAATTGTCAGCATTGTCGTCTGTGTCCAAAGAACTGAAGTCAATGACATGGGACGGGGCATCAAACTCGTAAACGGCAGTTTTTTCTTCATGCAGATCCATTGCAGGCCAGTCTTCCTTTCGACAAACAAGTCACGCAAGTTGTTAACAGCATTCCGCTTAGTATAACAATTCTTTAACCAGCCAATGAGGCAGGTATTAACACATTTCGACTAGCTGACCATGCGATTCAAAAGAAACACATGTAATCTACCAAGGGAATCATAGCTATTTCGCATCAGGAGAAAGCACAATTTAGCTTGCATGAGGAAACCAATAACTTGGCTAACCTCGTTGATAACTTTTCTACCTAACTAGCTAACCACCTGCAGAGCCAGAACCTACCTATAGCTAGCTAAGGTTAGCAAGACTATGTAGCTAGTTTGATTTCGCAAGAACTACACTGATGCAAAAACAAACAAAAAAACGTGCGAGTAAAACTGCAATCAATGTAATCACAATGAGCTACATCTAGTAATGTTAATCATGCTAGGTATTAACTAGTTGATAACTAGCGTTACTTTAAATCGCAGGCCAGTCATTGGGAAAAAGTACCCATACCATAGACAATACCATTATATTCAGAAATTATAGCAACTACATTACCTCTGCGATTTGCTGTAAACAGGCGCATTCTTTCACTCTAGATCTAGCTATAGACTAATACTCACAAGAGCAGTAGTGTTATTGCTAGCTAACTTGTATTATGTGGGGAAAGGATTTTGCAAACTAAAGACTAAAGTGGGTGGCAGCTATGTCATTATAGGAAATCAACGCAAGTTAATTAGCGAGCTACTCGTTAAGGTAGCTAATTGGATACAGCGTTAAAGGACTAATTTAAGACATGATGGCTCAACAATTCAGCGCGAAAAAATAAAACTTCGGGCGAAATCACTGTTAACTTTAAGTGAATAGCCAACTAGCTAACGTTAGCTACATCAAGCGCTAGATGGAGTTTGGAGACCTTACAGAAGCGAACGCCAAAACAGACAAAACACAGTAAAGTGGTCAGTTCTATCTTACCTTTAAAGCCTTTGGCTCCACAGAGCGGATTTAAAAATAACCAACTCCCTACGTGGAAATTGCTGGAAATACAGCAACTGAGTAAATTTGTGTTTATAGCCAAGAAGAAAGCGACCCTGCTAGCACATCGACGGTCAGTTGCGATTTGAATTTCTTGCGATTTTAAACCAACCTATCGCCAGCAATTTCCGGGTTGGGGCTTGTTATCTGCAGTACCAAGGAGCCACGATGGGCGGAGCAAGGACGCCAAGAAAGGAAGCGAGCACAACAATCATAAAACTCATTCGATTTCTCCTTCTTTCTTTTTCTCTTTTTTCCTCCTAATTTTTCTTATTCCCCTTCTTCCCTCAATTTTTCTATCTCTTCCCCCATGACCAAAACTACTGCTCCCCAACCCGAGGAAGCAAGAGGAATCTGTCGGTGATTTCTAACCAACCAGATCTTCCCGTTCTCTGCACCTTCATTTCGTACCAATCGGGACTCGTTACGCTCGTCAATTTCTTGCCAATCAAATGTTGCAACACAACTTTTAAACGCATTGCGACAAAATCCGCAAGAACGCAGTGGAATTTTGTATGATTCCTAAGTTAAGAAATTAAATTAAGATGAAAACCTAGCCAACGCTCGTTTAGTAACAGAGACTGTCTATTTTTCTTCTACCATCTCTGATAGTAATTTAGCTGGAGGATGCTTATGTTATATTAAATTTGCAGTATGTTGCTAAGTTTGGACCACCACACATGATTCAACCACCTTCATGCCAATTCCAACCTCTCCTGCACACCAGTCCTGGTCTAGTACTGCAAAATTCATCCAGATCATCTCCCCCTTCTTTACAGCCTCTGTGAGGACCAAATAATAGACCTTTGCCACTTCCAGTTCTGTAAATTTGTCCTTATTCTTGTTTCAAGCAGCTGTAAAATGTAAGACCTGGATTATTATGTAACTGACAGTGCTTGTGAGTGTGCTGTGTATGTTTATGAACCGCCTGTATGTGCCCTATACTGTCAGAGTGGATCTGCTGCTGCTGGTCCTGCACCTGTTCTTGCTCCCACCAGCTCAGGTGCACTGTCTGCTGATTAACCCACATGTCACCCAGACTAATTGCAAATTCATGCAGAAAATGTGGGCAATTCAGAACTGAGGCAACAGGGCACAGCCCTGTACAAAGCCACAATATACTGCCCAAATACAGAGACAGTGTCTAACAAACAGTGACTGGAGAATATTGAAAAGAAATGTAAAATTAGAACTTGTTTGTACCCATTTGTAAATAATATTTTTACAGAGTTGTTTAATTTTGTATTAAATCAATATTTTGGTAACAAGCCTTTTTTGTGTAACTTTTAAAAAGTTTTTAAGTCTTTATTTTGAATATTCTGAAAATAATACTTTGTATTGATAAGTTGTGTAATTTAACAAGATCTGGTTGTGCTATATTTTGTCAGTTATTTCTGGTTGTAATTTGTTTAATAGATATACTGTGTTTTCCTTTTTTGAAGTTATTTAAATAAAAGTATAAAAATTTTCATGCGGTTGATGGATATGAATTGTTTACTGAAAGAGCCATTACTTTTAATCAAAGGGCTAACCACTACAGACAAATCACTTGGTGCATTGTGACGGTCCACTGTAATCAATCTACAGTTCATGGTCTATATGCTCCTGTCTGCAGTATTATTTAAATTATAATTGGAGAAATTACGTTAAAGAAAAGCAGCCATGGTTGGTTCATGGCGTAGTGTGTAGCTTGACGCACAGACTCACGTGGCGAAGAGTCGAAAAATAGAAAAACACCGGCATAGTTTGACTGTGTTATAAGACACCGGTTGAAGAAAGAATAGCAAATGTGAAGTGTGGAGACTGCTATTGCCATTCTCCAGAATCGTGTTGAGTTTTTCACCTGTTGGAGATATTTTAAGCCTTATATTTTATTGAGGGGCAAGGTTTCTTTTTAAGAGTATTTTATTTTGCTGTGTTTTATTTGTAATTAGTAATTGGATGAGTGAAATGCAATGTAATTTCCACACATGGATTAATAAAATATTCTTAACAGTGTGGTGGCAGAAACTCTGTCCTTAGGGTAGCAGGTTGCAGCACAGATAGGTATTCATGTGTATGGAGAAAACAACATAGTCACAGATTGCATTCAGTGTTTCTCTATAAATCAGTATTCGTCTCCAGAGGAAAATTCATCCAGATACAGCCCATATATCCCCTGAGAATAGCATATACTTTACAGCCACCTCATAAAGTGGCTGATCTGGAATGCCTGTATTAAGCCTGATATTTGAAGAACACCCGGGCACTCATTGTCAAGCTCACAAATTAAGACAGAACAGTCTTAAAGACACCAGAGCTTACAACAACTACACAGAAATGACAATGGCACCAAGATTCACTGGTTCTGGAAACAAGATGTCCCTTGGCCACAGGCAAGATAGTCAGAGACATGCCACCATTCTCTGGGCAAACGGCTACACACTCAAATGGTCAAATTGACACGTATAAAGATAAGACAAAATAAGCATAATTAAATGTACCCCACCAATCAGGACTAGACCTACTGTAACTGTCATATGGTCCTTTTGATATGATAATATGATTTGATACATGATATGATATGTGATAGTTCTACTATGTGAGATGAAACAACACAATTAGCTTAAAATTTTGTGTAAAAAGCTTGTGCTTGTTTTGGCATGTGAAATCAGACTCAAAAATGTGACACTGATAGACATGACAGTTTTGCTAAAGTACCAGTAACTGAAGTTACATTACATTACATTTATTTGGAAGATGCCTTTATCCAAAGCGACGTGAAGTAGCTCAAGACTGTGTCTGATTTGGACACGGCCAGGGTTCTTTGAACTTTTGTGGTAGTGGTTGTTCATCATACATCAAAGAACATAAATCAAGAAAAAAAAAAAGTTTCTGCCCTGAACATTATGGGGCTCACTATATATATATACATGTATTTCACACAAACACACACAACCCCCCGGTTATACAAATAATCATGGAAGTAATGCATGCTAAATAAATGGTGCATATAAAGCTGCAGATAAATGAATGTCCTCTTATTATGTGTGTGTTTACAGAAGTAGCTGAGCTAATGCTTAGCTGTGCTGGGTGTTAATGCATCAGTGCAGGGCTCTTGTGAGGTCAGGGTTGTATGGAAGGCATCTGTGCTATTTCCCTGCAGGCAAAATTGAGGACCCTTCTGTCTCTCAGGGTGTCTGACACTGGACTGCTTCTCTAAATCAGGGTTTTCTTCAAGCAAATGTCCTTAAAGAAGCTAACATGAAGCTAACATCAGTCCAGAGCTGTTCGGCTGTCATTTGGTTCAAAGAAGGTTTATTATGATTTTCTGTAGTTACCACTTGTTTTATTAATGTATTTAACTGTATTTAGGTCTCAGCATTGTAATTTGCTCTGAAAAAGGGTCTACCAAACGGATGTAATATAATGTAATTTATTGAGAACAGACACACATGATCCAACAACAGATAACATTTGTGATCATCAGCAAACAGCATGTTGAGTATGAAAAAAAACGAAGATGCAGCAGAAGAAATGGTGACCCTAAATAACCCTCGCCCTCGTCCCCTGCAGCCTTCAATATGAAATACAGGATAAAATCCCCATGGCCTGGTCAACTCAGCCCTGCTGCAGTGCCCTCCATTAGCGATCTTAAAAAATATTCTGTGCACTTTTTATTTGTTTAAGACAGGGGCGAGAAAGTGTAGCTGCAGGTTTGCTGGGCGTGTCCTGCTCGCCCCCTCTGCATAGTTTAGTAGGCTACCTTCATTCCATATAGCACTGATGTAGTAGCTCATGCTGGCAAGAGTTAAAGAAGGTGGACCTGCCTGAGCCTATCCACCAGAAAGGTAAGCTAGGTCATTATCCGGAGCTTATCAACCAGCTAGAAGCTGGGTCATTTCTCAATTGTTCTTTTTTGGGGTTTGCATACGATATTCACGCAAAAAACGAAAACAGTACCACATATCTATATTGCGATGTTAGCCAGACACAAAGACGTTTCAAATGACCCGCTTTTCACTATAGCCTATTTCGGTATTTCTCAGTACAATAATAATAATTATAATGATCATGGAACGCTATAAAGCAAGCATGTGCTTTTTAATGTTTTCTTAACAGTTAATCCGTGCATGCGTGAGCCTGCTACTATAGGCTTAGCAGTGTTTTAGATGTGTAGGTTATAGGCTATAAATGTGTTTGTATTTAAGTGAAAGTTCTTAATCACAACCATTGTCTTTTCGGAAGAAGTCTTTGTAAAAAATTGTTAAAAAAAATAAAAAAAATCTTAGGCACTGATAATAATAATAATAATAATAAACGTATTAAAAAGTTAAAAAAATTATTGTTCCAATTCCTTATGTTATATCGGCGTGTTAAGAGTTGTAAAATTTGGCTACACATCCCTGCCTTAAAAATAGGTAAAATGGAAAGAAATCTCTTTGTTTTTTCTTTATTATAAGCGGTTTTAATAATATGATAATTTTAATTGTTTTCGTACATATCCGAATTGCCCGATCTACTGAGAAACGCAGTTCAGCTAAAAAGCGCAATAGTACGTTTTCTTTTTTTGGTTATGAACTATGAATATTTATGACTCCTTGCACCACAATAATTTTTGACCAGTGCGCAAGTTGATTTTCTTTCAGATAATCACATAAAGAGGAAATTGCCTTTCACTCTGTTTATGACCAGTTTTATAAGGTAAAAGGTGCATGGTCTTCCAGGGTCTTCTTCTGTCCTTACCTGATGTGTGACATTAGCTCATTTGTTAATTTTTTATCACCAAATTCAGCCCGAGGGGGAAATGTAATTGTTGTGTCTAAATTTCTCAGGTGTTTGGAAAAGCAAGACAGGAGAACGCTGATGAGTAAGTATCTCAGCTACTTCTGAGTGCATATGCCACTGTGTCTGTCTGGAAACAGACTAACAGTGAACACGGTGTGTGCTTGTGTGAATCTGCTTTTCACTGTAATGCAGGAGCCAGCACACTGCCGGAATCAAGCTCACGCCTTTACCTCTCAGGTTCCTTGCATGGTGAGCTACCAGACACTGTGGACACACATCGCCATGGCTGGATTTTTCATCCTCTTCTTTTTGAGTAAGACCGTTCAGACAATGTTGTCAGCATTATATCACAACCAAATGAGAATATAACTGGAACCATTTTGTATTACACTGACAGCTTGGAGAACACATGCTGGCCCCCTAATCCCTGAGTATACAAAACAGTTTGTTCACCCTCTCCAGCAATGGCTTGCCCCAATACTCAAGACTGAGAGGACATGAGGATAGCAGGGAAGCACTGCCCGGTAGACCCATGGCAACCTGACCCCTGACCCTGCCCCTTCTCTTGTAGTGTCAGCACTCTGCACGGCTGCGCAACTCCTGCCTTCTGACCAGCAGGGCTGTGCAGGGGGCAGCTGTTACCCCTCAACTGGAAACCTCCTCATTGGTCGAGCCGCCAGCTTGACCACTACCTCCACCTGTGGCCTGCGGGGCCCAGAGAGGTACTGCATAGTCAGCCACTTGCAGGTAGGATACACATTCTCTCTCTCTCTCTCTCTCTTTCCCTCTCTCTCTCTCACACACACTGAAACACTGATACATATGCAATCAAATATAAATATGCATAAACTCACACTCACACTCATAATAAACAAGCACAAACACAAAGACACAAACACATGCACCCAAAAAAACATTCATACACAGGTAGGCATATGCATGCACATGCACACATGGTCACAGACACACAAACACATCCAGTAGGGGGTAAATAACCCTGCCCTTGTTTCCACTGGGGTAACTGACTTGCTCATGATTCCTGCTGCTTTCTATAGGATTCGGATAAGTGCTTCCTGTGTGACTCCCGGAGGCCATTTGACCCCAGCAGATCCAGGCACAGCCATCGCATAGAGAACATAATCCACATGACCCACCACAATGAGGACCCCACCTGGTGGCAATCAGAAAACGGTGTGTTCGCATGTTTGTGTCTTACTGTGTTTTGCTTGTCTCTGCTTGTCTCTGATGGACTGTGTTTAAGTCAGTAGTGTGGTGTACAGGCAATGTGCGCAGTAGACAGTGTGTATTGTAAAGACTGTATTGGAAGTCTGCCTGAGTACAGGTGTCCATGAAGTATGGTGTCTGTAATCCTCTGGTCTCCTCGCAGGTGTGGAGTCAGTCAGTATCCAGCTGAACCTGGAGGCACAGTTCCACTTTACTCACCTCATCATGAAGTTCAAGGTGCTCTTATGTGTGCCTATGTGTAAATATACAGTATGTGTGTAAAGATGATAAATTATTCTGTGGCTGTGCTTTTGTGTATATATGTGTGTAAATATTTGTTTGCGTGGGTTGTCTGACCCTGCCTGATCTCTTGGCAGTCGTTTCGGCCAGCGGCCATGCTGATCGAGCGCTCGGCAGATTTTGGGCGTTCGTGGAAGCCGTACCGCTATTTCGCCCACAACTGCACCAGGGCGTTCCCCTCCATCCCAGCCCAGCCCCTGCAGAGCATCGATGATGTCATCTGTGAGGAGCGCTACTCTGACATTGAGCCGTCCACTCGCGGAGAGGTGAGGGCCCTGGATGCTTCCGTATGGCTTACTGTACCAGTACCGAACTGTACCGAACCTCCCTGGCCCCGTCCCACACAGAGCCCCCTGGACTCGCAGATTACGGGCTCGCAGGCATTAATGGCGTATTTCCGGGGACAGAGGAACCCACGAGTGGACAAGGGCCTGAGGGGTATACTAAGGGTGAAACAGACTTCTGACATCACCCAGTATGTGACACATTACTGAGAGACGGAAGCGCAACATTACTCAAATTTATATGACAAGGGAGGAAGCAATGAGTCATCCGACACCTGAACGAGGCACGTAGGAACTGTAAATTGCCTGGGGGTGTGCTGATGAGTGTTTCCGAGAATTTTTTACAGAACCGCTTTAAAATGGGTTCATTCTAATGACTTTTGAATGGAAAATGACATGGGGCGGTGGGGCAGTAAGACGAAAGGAAATGTGTTTTTTATCGCGGGTTTGTGCAGTGTCATAAAATTACAGCAAGAATAATATTGGTCATATTTGTCAGCAAAAATATTAGCTAATGGAGCAGTCATGACAAAGTTGTGAAAAAAGAGGCAAAAATCAGAGATCAAGTGTTTAAAAAACATTGACTTGTTAAATTAACCAATATCTCGTACAGAAAAAACATGCACTGCTGTATTAACAGTAGCCTGAGAAGTGCTTGAAGTTAGATGGTGTGGATTTAACCAGAGGGTAGATAGACGGTGCAAAAAGGCAGGACGAGAGCCCACGCACTGTTTTCACAATGGGACAGCCCTAAACCCTCACGGGCTTAACGGGAATCTGCCTTTGACTCCGAGTCCTCAGGTCCAGAGAATGAGATTCAGCCCCTCATTCTCTCTGTGCCCCCTTATTCTACCTCCCCTCGCTGTTTGTCTCCCTCTTTCTACAGGTCATATATAAAGTGCTTGATCCTACTATCAATGTCAAAGACCCATACAGTCCTCAGATCCAAGGTGAGAGATTTGTACTTTAGTGCCAGTGACCTCATACACATGAACATATTACTCACATATTTATTTAAGTTCCTAAAATTTTAAAACAAAATTGGTGACCCCCAAAAGCATATACGTACACTTTTCAATACTTTCAGTTGCAGAACAGATAATGGTCGCACACTGTATCTTGCACAAATTCTTTATCAGTGGATGACCAACTCCTTCCTCGGTGTCTAAAAAAACATTTTCCCTCACCTTTTTCCCTCTCTCCCTCTCTGCTCCTCCTCTTTCTCCCCACCCTCTCCCTCCCTCCAACTATCTTTCTTTCCCCTCCCTCTCATCTGTCTGTCTCTCCCTTCCCTCTTCCTCCACCCTCTCCTGTCCCTTTTCCCTCTCCCTCCCTCTGCCTCTCCCCTTCTCTCTTTCCCCTCTCCTCTCTCCCTCTCCTCCTTTTCTCCTCTCCCTCTTCCTCATCTCCCCTCCTTTACTCCCTCTGGCCCCGCCCCCCACCCCCTGGTGTGTTGTCTGTCTACAGAGCTGCTGAAGCTGACCAGTCTTAGGGTTAATTTCAGCCAGCTGCACACGTTGGGGGACAGCCTGCTGGATCGGAGGCCTGAGGTGCTGCAGAAGTACTACTACTCTCTGTACCAGCTGCTGGTGCGCGGAAGCTGCTTCTGCTATGGACACGCCTCCCGCTGCGCACCCGCGCAGACACCTGAGCACATACCTGCCCGCTATGGCACGGAGGCAAGCATGGTGGGCACACACACACACACACACACACACACACACACACACACATACTCTGTGTCTGCAGGGAGGTAGGAAACAGCCTGGATATGCCTCCTCACCTATCTTCCCCAGTTTGGTTTGTAGTGTGCTAGTGTACTGTATTTTGTGTCCAGTAATGAAGTACTTCTTTTACTTGTTAACAAGGTGCTGGTTTTCATTTTGTTGAGGCTGACTGTCATAGCCACCTTGTATGATGAAACAAATTGACTGTGCAGTTGTTGTAAAACTTGAATCAAGTCTTCTTTTATTGAAAGTGAACATGTACATGATGTAGAAGTACCAAAATATAGTGTATCTCAGGTTCTTTATAGTCCACTGCGTACAGGTGTGCTCTAATCACACCGCTATTTGTGTCCCCTGTGGAATGTCCAGGAAACAGACCTGTTTACTTCAGTGTTATGCAATATTACACTACATTTCTCATTGTGACACGGGCACTGTGCTTTATCCTGATTGGTCCTGGCAGATCCATGGACGCTGCCTCTGTGAGCACAACACAGCGGGGCTGAACTGTGAGCGCTGCAGGGACTTCTATCATGACCTACCCTGGAGCCCTGCTGAAAGAGACCACACCCACACCTGCAGGGGTACACTCACCTGTCACACACACACGCACGCACACCTGCAGGGGTACACTCACCTGTCACACACACACCTGCAGGGGTACACTCACCTGTTACACACACACACACACACCTGCAGGGGTACCCTCACCTGTCACACACACTCATCTATGGGGGTACACTCTCCTATCACATACACTCACCTACGGGGGTACACTCGCTTGTCACACACACACACCAGAGTGTGACAGAATTGCCTCAGATTCCTTTCTTTACTAACTATGCATCACTCCACTGTTTCCCAGAATGCAATTGCAATGGCCACTCCAACCAATGCCACTTCGACATGGCGGTGTACCTGGCCACAGGGAATGTGAGTGGTGGGGTCTGTGATGACTGTCTCCACAACACCATGGGCCGCAACTGTGACATGTGCAAGAGCTTCTATTACCAGCATCCTGCCAGAGACATCCGCGATCCGACTGCCTGCGTCTGTGAGTTTATCACCCTTACAGGAACACATACAAGAACAGAGTTAAAGTTCACTGCGGGAACAGGGGTAGTGTCCATTACAAGAAGAGAGTTAAAATTCACTGTGGGATCAGGGGTAGCATCCATTACAAGAACAGAGTTAAAATTCCCTACAGGAGCACGGCTAGCATCCACTACAAGAACAGAGTTAATATTCTTTCACTATAGGAACACGGCTAACATTCCTTATGAGAACAGAGTCAATATTCTCAACAGGATCATTGTTCTCTTCATGCTCAAGATCAAGATCATGATTCAAGATCTGTAGTAGTTTTTAGTTGTGTTAATCAACCAATGGTATGTAGTCTTATTTTAGTCCTGACAATATGTGCATTTTCTTAAACTTTTAATTTAATCAATTAATCATTCAATCAACACAGTTAATTAGGATGTTCTTCCTGCTTGAAAATGTTGTCCAATCCCCTCCAGTGTGTGACTGTGACCCTGCGGGCTCACTGAAGGAGGGGTCATGTGACAGCCACACCGAGCTGGCCCTGGGAATGATTGCTGGTCAGTGCCGCTGCAAGCCCAACGTCAGGGGGGATCGCTGTGACTCCTGCAAGCACGGCTTCTTTGGTCTCAGTTCCACCGACCCACAGGGTTGCCAGCGTAAGTGATTTAGTCCAAGAGACCCACACGGTTTCCAGTATCAGTGTGTGATTCAGGGTGACCCACAGGCTACAGAGGATTTAACAGAGAAGAGCGGTTACTGGTGTAAGCATTACAAAGGCTTTCTTTGCTAGATGTGAAACTGCTTGGATAACTACACGTGTGTGTATGTGTGTGTGTGCTTGTATGTGTGTGTTCCCCTAGCCTGCCAGTGTGACCTTCGTGGGAGTGTCCCCGGGGGGTCATGTGACTCGATCAGTGGAGACTGTGTCTGTAAGAGACATGTCACTGGCCGTCGCTGTGACCAGTGTGTGGTAAGAACAAAGCAAACTCTCCAACTCTTCCCCAATCACCTGTGACTCATTTGGCTAACAACAACCTTCCCTTAATTTCCTTTAACCTGGTTGTAATTCACCACTCATTAAGCCTTCTTTTTGTGCGTATTCACAGCTGCTTATATGACATAAGTCCATTATGAGCCTTTTTTGAGGATGGTTTCCAGTTTGGGTGGTGGATTTGGTCAGTATTTGACACATTCATTAGCTTGTCTTGTTTCCAGAACCAGTGGTGTGTAAAATGGAAGTATTTTGTAGTGCTGGGAATATAGATGAGGGTGGTGTGTTCAGTTAGTTGATGCTGACTCCCCCCTCCTCCCTTGCAGCTGGAGTTCTGGGGGCTGAGTCTGGACGTGATGGGGTGCAGAGAGTGTGACTGTGACTTTGGGGGAGCGTACGGTAACAGGTAACACTCCTGCATAGCGCCCAATAACCTATGCATGATGCCCTGGAGGCCACTGTAGATTAGGATGTTAGGTAATGAAAACAGTAGTATAGAGGTATCCAAGCTCCTTTAGTGCTCCCAGGCTCTGTAGTAACCTTCCCCACACTGTGTGTGGGAAGCAGAAACTGTTCTGGCCTTTAAATAAACTCAGAAATCACTTTTAGCCTCTTGTTCAACACTTGTCCCCTATTTTAAAACTCAGCTGAAAACTAATCTTTTTTTAGTTGGCTTTTAAATTTTCTGTTGTGAATTTTATCACTAGTTCTGCCTATTTTAATCATTTCATTTTCATGTTCTTTTATTTAATCTTTTGTTTTAACTTACGTGTTGTTTTTTTAAAATCAATGTTTTGTTTGATTTATTTATTCTACTTCATGTACTTTTGGTTATTATTATTATTATTATTATAACCTGTAGTCACCATACTGATTGTGAAGCGTGTGCTGTGCGATGGCACTATACAAAACAAGGATTGGCTGATTAATTGATTGATGTCTGTGCCTTGGTTTGTATGTGGCACTGTCTGCCTGTCTGTGCCTCTGTGTGTGTCTCTGTCATTGTGTCAGTGCCTGTACCTGTCACTGTCCCTCTGTCCGTCTGTGCTAGGTGTGCGCCGGACAGTGGACAGTGTGACTGTCGTCCTCACTTGCATGGGCGGCGGTGCTCAGAGGTGCATGCTGGGTACTTCAGTGCCCCACTAGACTTCTATCGATATGAGGCAGAGGATGCTGCAGGCCACGCCCCAGACAGCCCCGCCCTTCCGGTGAGCATGCAGCAGCGGTCATCAGTTAGCTGCATGAATCTTTCTTGACATTGTAAACAATGATGTACAATAAAATAAATAAATTAGTTAACTGTAAATCTGAAGTACTTCTTCCACACAGAGTTGCTTGTGCATGGAATAGCTTACCACTTACTAGTACAGAGTGTAGCATTCTTTGTATTCATTATTACTCTTATTTTACTGGTGAGTCACATTGAGGTTTAAAACTACTTTGTATGTGAGACCTAGTGAAGATAGGGCAGACACAGCAGAGCAGAATAGATGAGCCAAAAAAAACTAAAAAAGACCAAACAGGCAATTGTATAAAAATGCATGCAGATACAGTTTTAAAGGTTGTCATTCAATAAAATCTTGTCCAGTGGCATGTATTGCTGCTATGAAAACATGCAGCCCTGAATACAACTCCCTGAATGAGAGCTTCTTTCGGAAATTTGGCCGTGGTATAGAAAAGTAATTAAAGATTGTCTGAAAAAAAGCAGTAGAAGCTCCTTTGGGTGTTGTAGACTTTAAATAAAATGAGGAGCCAAAGGCTGGCTGAATGACCTGTTCTCATTTTACTTTTAACTTTAAAATGATTTGGAAAAAAATTCTATATGGAAGCAACATCCCTAACTATACCATCCCCAACCTCCCTTGTTACTCCCCCAGGGCCAGACGAAACCCATGGCTCAAACGGACTGTGAGGAGCATCTCAACAACCAGCTCCTCCGCCGCCGCCATATTACCACACATCACCAACAGAGGGCAGCACTTAGACACAGAAGATGTCACCTGCAGCAGATGGTAAGAAAAGTGCACAGATAACTGATCTCTATAACATGTGGAATATCATATTGTAACTTTTCCTGGTGATGTCCCAGATGCACTGTTCCCTCTCTCTTTTTTCTCTACTAATACTAACACAGATGGCCTGTAATGAGAAATTCGATGAATTTGGCATTTGTGTGTCTGCACACTGCAGGGAAACAAAACAGTCTCTGTTGCAGTGTTGCTGCTGTAGGCATTACCAGATGCTAAGAGATCACCAGTGGTCAGTGAGAGATATCTTCTTCCAGTTAGTGCTATCTCTCCTGATGGACTGTGTGACCTGTAGACCTGGGTCATATACACTTACTTGAAATACTTTAATTCTAGTAGAACCCTGCACTCCTTAATTTGTTGAATTGTTATGACTGCTGGAGAAAATAAATGTTTCTTTTAATTAGTAATCTTCAGGTGTTTTCAAATAAAGTGGTAGCCTGTCCTGTGTATTATTTTTAATGATGGGCTCTGGTGTGGAGACAGCTCAGGTAAGTTTACTGTCATTGTGGAATGTGACCTCATACTCAAGCTCAGTAGCACTTTGACCTTCAATCCCTGCAGTGAGGATGCAGGTGTTTACCTGGTCTGTCAGGCCCACAGGCTGTGTGTCTGTGCTAAACAAAGATTTACTCCACAGCAAAATTTAACATAAACTTTGGAGGATCCGTGAATGTGACAGGACAAGAGCTGTTTGTGTATGAACTGACTGTAATTATGAGTGTGCGATATACAGCGCAGTCCATAAATGAGGCCATAATTCCTAGGGAGATCACTCAATATGGACATAAATACCTTCAAATTAGAGCTAGCGACCTGCATATTAACCTCATATTCATTGTTTTATTTCAAATCCAATGTGCTGGATTACAGGGCCAAAACAACAAAAAGTATGTCACTGAAAAGAGCCATTATAAAAAATTATGGCCCTTTTCGGTTAAGATTGGGCACCCCTGGTTTAATCTGTTTTGTATTTATCCCTGCATTTTGAATTTCATATGTTCCCACTTTTAGTAAATAAGGGGAAAATGTATCATTTGACAGCTCTTTCTTTTTGTGTGCATATGTGTGTTCCCTAGCCAGATGTACAGAATATTCAGAGGAACCAGCATCCTGGCCATAGGGTCACCTGGAGTGGATCAGGATTGGCCAGAGTCAGGGATGGGGCTGGGCTTGTCTTCACCATTGACAACATCCCCTTTGCCATGGAGTATGACATCATGCTTCGATACGAGCCAGAGGTACAATTTCACATTTTACTAAAGCTGATCATGCCCACCGCTGTCTGTCAATGTCCAGTTCCTGTTGGCCTCTGTTTGCCTGCTGCTCAGACTAAGTCTGAGCACCAGGCAACAAAAACCAGCAGACTCTATGGCTCTCCAGGACCAGGACTGAGTATCACTGCAGTAAAAATAAAAATGCATTCATATAAAACAGGTTTTTGTTTTAGCCCAGCACTATGGCACCTGATTCTGCTTGGTCTTGAATGAAGACCATGATTAGTTAATTAGTTGAATCATGAATTAATGTTTTTATTTAACTTTTTTGTGCAAGTTAAATGTTGTATAACTGCTCTCATTTTTAATTTGGGCATTTCTCACTGCTTCTAACATGCCCCTGTACAGCATTTAAAAAATGCGGTAGCATGTCCAACAGTAGCAAGTAATCGAACTGAATTTAACACGTGCGTCGCTTGTAAACTTCGCTGTCAGTCATTGTCTGTGCTTAATTATTGGCAATTCCTTAGAAACTTAGTGGTGCAAATGGGATAATTGTTAGCAAAGTGGCTTGACAAAGAGTCTACCGCGACCTCTAACTGACAGAGGACCGAAGTACCATGAGAGAAAATAAGTGGTGGCTCTATCCATTGTGCATGTTATTAGGAAGATGTTTTACTCCTTTGAAGAACTGTTTTGTACTAACCAGTGCCTGATTCTTATTGGGGTAAATATTGCTTTTACATTGGAATTCAATGAGTAAAAAAAAGAAGAACAGCAATCAGACCTGCTGTTACAGGTTCTATAGACTCATCTAATGCTGAGCTTTGTGTTTTTCACATTGGAAGTTCTGTCTCCCAACCAGAGTTTCCTGTAGTTAAGAAAAAGGGAGGATGGAAAGAAATCAGGAGTTTTGTATCTGGTGAGTCCCTATAATCTGTGACTATGCTAATGTGGCGTGGTCTGGGTCCTAGGCTAGGACTCTGTCCCCTCAGTCTGCAGAGGATTGGGAGGCCGTTGTCACAATCTCCGCTCTGCAGCTGTCCTCCAGCCAACGCTGCGGAAACGTGCTGCCCTCTGAACAGATGTTTACCGTCAGACTGCCGCACCAAAGACGGTACCTTCTGCAGCCAAACACAGCCACACTATGTCTCACTCAGACATAACCACACATGGCCACCCTATGTCTCACTCAGACATAACCACACATGGCCACCCTATGTTTCACTCAAACACAACCACACATGGCCACCCTATATCTCATTCAGACGCAAACGCAGATGGTCATAATCGCCACACCTGAGATGGTACCTACAGTACTATGTGTTAAGCTGATACACTTTTTTTGTATCAGCTTATTTTGGAGAGGAGCGAGGTTGTTCAGTTGCACATTCTATGATGTTGTGCAGAAATTGGCCAGGAGACAGATGTTTTTGTGTGTGTCTGACCTCAGTTATTTTATAATGATTACAAATGTGCTTTTACATGCCTGTTCGGGCATCGCGGCAGACACCTGTGTGCTATTCCAAAATGGAGGCCCGCAGGGGAATTCCTCCATGTGACAGCTCAGGCACATAATTACAGGCACTGACCCCTAACTCTGACATAGTTTTCAATAACTCAGAAGAACAGAGCCTGCGGGTGACTGTGGTGGGGTGGATCCAAGCCCCCCTCTGACAGCTCTGGAGAGAGCTGCCCCCTCCCTGTGCAATAGAGGGTATATGGGGCTAAGGTTAGTCATTGTGGGCTACTATGCAGGAAAGGTTAGGTTAGCATAGGTCTTGTCCTGGCGGCTCTACACTGGAAACAGAAACAGACAATCGTTCTTAATTCCACATGCTATGCTCTATGCTGTTTTTAGTTGTGCATGGTGCTATATGAAAACAGTCTAGATGGATAAACTGATATATTTTACACAAGTACAGTATTTTGATATATGGCTCTTTAATTGAAGATAATCATATCAATCTTGTTCTGTTGTGTTGCCTCTGAAACTGTCCCACTGAGACCACTCCCCCCTCCACCCCCTCCTCCAGGTATGTGCGTACGGAGCGGTCGCTCTGCTTTGAGCCCCAGAACAGGTACGTGGTTGCGATTCGTTTCCAGCGTCACGGCGCCCCCCAGAGAGACCTTGGAGCCTACCTGCTATCTGACTCGGTGGGTCTGCCAGGAGTCATATTTTCATTTCATTACCGTTTGTTCTCCTTCTCCAATTTTGGAATGGCCAGCTGTGTTCATAGGCCTGTCTAAGTTTCAGTCAGAGGAGTATGAGGTCTGTGGTGGGCGATGAGACAAGGACAATCAGGACAACTGAAACAAGGCATCAGTATCAAGCAGTACATGTGCCACAGTTATTAGGGAGCCAGCTATAACTTGCACATTGCTGGTTTGAATCCCAAATGCGGCATTGCAACGTATTTCATATGCATAGATATATGTGCATAATGTGTAAAAAGTGAACTTTGAAGCTATTAATATTAATGAGCAGCATGCTGACTGCTCCCTCCTGGTCCAATCACAGTTGGTCCTGATCCCTAAGTACACGGAGCTGGCGGGTTTCCAGGGAAACAGCGAGGCAGAGCAGCGGCGCCGGGAGGACATGCTGCGTTACATGTGCCTGGACTCCTTCATGGCCTCGCCCATGGCCACTCTCACTCTGGCCCCCACCTGTGCCAGCCTCACCAGCAGCATCTCTGCCATAATGCACAACGGTGCACTGCGTGAGTCATTCAGCCACATGACCGTCAGCACCAATCAGCATTGCAGAGAAATCTCTGCTTTTTACGAGCCATTTACTGCTTATTTCATCATTCCCCTTTACTGCTTGAGTCCTCTGTACTGATGAATGCATGGCTTTGATAATGTAGTGAATCAAACAGAGTTTAATGTTAAGGGGGTATTTTGACAGCTGTGTTTTCTTGCCATGCATGAAAGTCAAAGTGACTAAAAATATCTGCACTACCAGTGTGATTTTGGTATATTTAGTTGATATTGTTAGACAGTGTGTTCGAGAGGGAACACAAGCATATTGGGCTGATAATGTGATGATTACCCCCCTCGCCCGTCTCGGCAGCGTGTCTGTGCCACCCCGAGGGTTCAGTATCAGCAGAGTGTGCCGGGGTTGGAGGGCAGTGCCAGTGTAAGCCAGGCGTGGCCGGCAGGCGATGTGACCGATGTGAACCGGGAACATATGGGTTTGGACCACAGGGCTGCATAGGTGAGGACCGGTATTGCTCACATTTCTTTCCAGACAGGGAATGGATGAGTGTTTAGCATCACCTGCATTCACTGCAGGAACATTTGTAGTTTTTTAAATTACACCTAACATCTTAGTCAAAGGACAAAGTGATTTAAAAAGAATTAAAAGTTGTGATTTAAAATACTTTATGGGGGCTTGGTGGCTCCTCCTGCTAAGACGCTGTTCCACTGTACCTTCCTTCTGCAGCTTGTGAGTGTGACTCCCAGGGGTCTGTGAGCCCCCACTGTGACCCTGTGTCTGGCCGGTGTCAGTGCCACCAGGGGGTGTCTGGGCGCCAGTGTGCTACCTGCCAGCTGGGCCTCTGGGGCTTCCCCAGTTGCAGGCCCTGCCTGTGTAATGGCCACGCCCTCACCTGCCACCCGCACACAGGCAGCTGTCTGGACTGTCACGACCACACCACCGGCCACCTGTGTGACAGGTACGCACTTGGAGTGGAGGCGGGGGGTCGGGATGGGGGTGCGAGCACACCTTTGGACTGGCACCTGGGTAGGACCTATGATGTGCTTGTGGGCGGGGCCTGATGCAGTGGGTGGGGGCAGAGCTCTGCTGCATTTGACTTTTCTAGGTGAGACCTGCACTACATCCTTAATGTTTCTGTAGAAGTGGGAAAATGTTCTTGAGGAACTGTACCAGAGCATAGAAAAATGTATGAAAGGTTGAATGTAAGAATTCTGTCCTGCGATGAGATATACATTGTTAAAAATCAGGGATTTATTGTATAGTGCTGTAATATATATTCCCGCCAAGATATTTACCCCATGAATCACATAGGTCCTTACTGAGTAATAAGCATTTATAAGTCTTGTGTACTCTTTTCACACCAGGTGCGTGAATGGTTTCTATGGAAACCCTGTGCTGGGGTCCGGGGACCACTGCCGCCCCTGTCTCTGCCCTGGAGGACCAGGAGGTGGTCGCTCCAATGCGGACTCCTGCTTCAGTGATCTCACATCCAAACAGATCATCTGCCATTGCAGGCAGGGCTATGCAGGTGACAAAACCACATACAATGACCATATAAACCTGGCTCTGAACGATACTCATGCGCATTGAGACAACCACACAGCCTGCTGCACACACAAATGCACACAGAGCTATATATATTAGCCTGGCTCACAATGAGAATCAGAATGCAGTTAGACTATTTGTAACTAAGGCCAACAGTTGAGTAAGTGCATAATTAAGGTGACTGTGTTCTTTCTAGCTATATTGTAAATGGGAACTGGCCTGTAATGGATTCCCAGGGGATCATCAAAATGGCCAACATATTTTCTCTTTTGTGAATGTTTTGCTTTGTAATGTCCATATTTTAGCCTTTCAGATACAGTGCACCTTGTTTACCAAAATAATCTGGTTTAAAGTGTCCTTAGTAATAGATAAATTACTGTAATAATAATGCGATATCATATTAATTAGAAATATTATTATTAATTTATATTTATATTTCACTAAATCAATTTCTGCTATAGATCCATAATATGGTACTTCTATTCATGATTCTGAGTACTAGCGTGATAAATAGCCATAACATTGGAAACCCTCTGTCCTGTCCCACCCAGGTCCTCACTGTGACCGCTGTGCCCCAGGGTATTTTGGGGACCCGGCGATAAATGGAGGTCAGTGCTTCCCATGCCAGTGTAGTGGTAACATCGACCTCCAGGACCCCGAATCATGTGACCCTCGGACAGGGCGGTGCCTAAAGTGCCTGTACAACACGGACGGCCCCCTCTGTTCTGCGTGCAGGCTTGGTTACTACGGCGACGCTTTGCAGCAGGACTGCAGACGTGAGTTAATTTATAGACTCATGTAATGCTTTGAGTGGCATGTTAGTGAGAGTCTGGGGTCATTGCTTGCATATGTCCACACATAAATAATTATTTCATGGGTCAAATAATTTTGAAATAATTTAACACTTTAGACAACTACACGTTGCCTTGATTCCTCCGTCCTTGTATCGCATCCTTTCATCTCTTCCTCAAGTCCTCGGTTGGGTGGAGCTAAAGAGGACTGAAAATAAGTGATTGGAAACAGCTGCTTGGATCCTGCTGTGTGTGATGATGCACATCCTGTCCCTTACTGTGCGATCTCTGCACTTCTTGTCCCCGCTGCATTTGATGATGCGTTTCCTGTCCCGTGTACAGGCTGTGCTTGTGTGCTGGAGGGCACCCTGCCGTCCCGCTGTAATGGGGACCAGTGTCACTGCCAGGAGCAGACAGGGGCGTGTCCATGCCGGGGCAATGTGGTGGGGCTGTTCTGTGACCAGTGCGCCCCTCAGCACTGGAATTTTGGGGCAGAACGTGGCTGTGTGCCCTGTGACTGCCACCCCCAAAACTCTGTTGCACCCCACTGCAGCATGGTGGGTCACCTTGTGAACAGGAACTGCTTTGATAGTGTGTTTGCAATGGTCAGGAACATACTGCCAGTTCTTTATTACAGATGAAAATTGTTGACTTTCTGAGATTTTTGTCATCTGTTTTGCTCATTCACTGTTCTGGTATAATAATTTTTAATAAGTGGATTTATCACATCTTTGATTACATTCCACCTGTGTCTGTGCTGGCTGTGCCTGTGTACCTGTGTATAAATGAGATTGAAGGTATTTCAGTTAACAGTCTGCATCACATCATTTCCTTTTTGACCTATGTGTCCTGCGTGCACTTCCTGTGTAGCACTAGTGAAAGATGCTTAGGACAGACTGTGATGCATTCACCCATAAGTGCTGGATCGGTTCTAAGTAAATCCATTTGTTTAAAAGGTGAGTGTATCTCTAGCTTGGTGTCAGTCTCCTGTTCTAACCCCAGCTTGTTAAACCTGGACAGCACCTTTCTGTTTGAAACTTCCTGTGTGACACTTGGACTGTGTGGTTCTGCTCCTCTGCAGGCCAGTGGCACCTGTGAGTGCCGGCAGGGGTTCGGAGGGAGAACGTGCTCAGAGTGTGAGAAAAACTACTGGGGAGAAGACCCTCAGACTGAGTGCAGAGGTAACACTGTGTTAAAAGTGGGTCAAAAGTGGTGACAGGTATACCATGACAGGTGTAGTGTGAGTACCAGGTGTAGTGTGTGTGACAGGTGTGTACCATGACAGGTGTAGTGTGTGTGACAGGTGTATACCATGACAGGTGTAGTGTGTGTGCCAGGTGTATACCATGACAGGTGTAGTGTGTGTGCCAGGTGTAGCATAATGGTGATGTCCCCCACTATTCCCGCAGAGTGCCGCTGTAGCCCGTTGGGGTCAGAGACGCTGCAGTGCGACCGGGGGACCGGGGTGTGCAGGTGCCGGGAGGGCGTGTCAGGGCAGCGCTGTGACAGCTGTGCCCGTGGGTTTGTGGGGAAGTTCCCTGTGTGTGTGCGCTGCGACCCCTGCTTCCACCAATGGGAGCTCAGAATTCAGCAGCTGCAGCAGGACCTGGGCCACGCCCAGCACTTTGTCGGGAGGCTGCAGAAGAGCATGGCCACTAGAAGCCACACCCACATCAGACACACTGGCTTCAGCGCCCTACAGAGGAGCCTGACTCTGCTCCTGGATCTGATCCATGGCAAGGATTGGCTCAAATCCCACGAGTGGGTGTACCAGCTGCTCAGCCAGGCCACCGATGACCTGGGGTGGGTCTGATTCTTCTGTGAGTGCGTATGTGCAGTGTGTTTGTTAATGGGACAGTGAGTATGTTTAGGAGACAGTGTGTATATGCCTGTATATTTTGCATATGTATAGTTTGTGTATTAATGGGGCAGTGTGTGTGTAGTGCATGTACTTGTGTTTATATATAGTGTATTTGTGAATGGGACAGTGAATATGTGTCTGTGTGCATACTGTGTGCAGTGCCTGTGCATGAATATTGTGCATATTGTAGATTTGCATAGCATGTCTGTGGTGTGTGTGTGTGTGTGTGTGTGTATGTGGTGTGTGTGTGTGTCTGTATGTGTGTGTGTGTGTGCGCGCGTGCGTGTGCGTGCGTGTGCGGTTTTTATGTGTATGCAGTGTGTAAAGTGCTGTCCTTGCTCTGGTGGTTTAGGGCGGAGGCTGCACTGATTCACAGGCAGGCGGTGGGTGTGCGCGGGGAGATGACCCGCACTGTGGAGAGAGACGTGGCTCTGCAGCAGGACTTGAGTCAGGCAGAGATAGAGCTCTGGGGCATCAACACAACGTTCACACAACTACGTCTGCACCTCAGCCCTGAGTCCACAGGTAAACCCTCTCACATACACCTGCTCAGCCCTGAGTCCACAGGTAAACCCTCTCACATACACCTGCTCAGCCCTGAGTCCACAGGTAAACCCTCTCACATACACCTGCTCAGCCCTGAGTCCACAGGTAAACCCTCTCACATACACCTGCTCAGCCCTGAGTCCACAGGTAAACCCTCTCACATACACCTGCTCAGCACTGAATCCACAGGTAAAGCCTCTTACACACCTCCACCTGATCCAGTAAGCTCTCATGCACCTGAGTCCACAGGTAAACCCTCTCACATACACCTGCTCAGCCCTGAGTCCACAGCTAAACCCTTGCCACACACCTGCTCAGCACTGAATCCACAGGTAAACCCTCTCATACACACCTGCTCAGCACTGAGTCCACAGCTAAACCCTCGCCACACACCTGCTCAGCACTGAGTCCACAGGTAAAGCCTCTCACATACACCTGCTCAGCACTGAATCCACAGGTAAACCCTCTCATACATACCTGCTCAGCACTGAGTCCACAGCTAAACCCTCGCCACACACCTGCTCAGCACTGAGTCCACAGCTAAACCCTCGCCACACACCTGCTCAGCACTGAGTCCACAGGTAAACCCTCACCACACACCTGCTCCGCACTGAGTCCACAGGTAAAGCCTCTCACATACACCTGCTCAGCACTGAATCCACAGGTAAACCCTTGCCACACACCACAAGTCCACAGGGCTCTTTCGCTGCCTCAGTCTCACTGCCCTGTTAATGTAGTCCTGCTCGTGATCTCTCATATACACCTGTACATCTGGCCCAGATGTGCTTGGACTGGTCCGCGGCTGGTACCAGGTCTCTCTGGATGCGGAGCGGCAGTGCCGAGCCACCACCGGGGACCTGGACAGCCCTGTGAGGGGGTCTCACGGTACACGGAAACATGCAGGGAGTCTGCTGATGGGCTGGCGGGACAGCCTGAAGGACAAGTCCTTCGCCCAACGGAGGCTCCAGTGGCTGAGAAACAAGGTGAGTACGTTGTCACCCACACCTACTCACACACTCATACCTACTAACATCCGACGCCTAGTTTCACACCCGTGCATACTTACACACCACATCTACTCATTTACTGTATCTACACCCACATCTACTCACTACATCTACTTGTATACCTGAGTCTACTCATAGACCACTGTTTACTCATACACTCACATTTACACATACACCAGCTTTTACACGAACACCTGTGTGCACTCATACACTACATCTACTCATGCTCTATGTCTACTTATACACTAGATGAACATGTCTACCACATCGGCTCATACACTACATCTACTCAGACATTGTACTATGTCTACACATCCACCATGTTTATACACTGCATCTACTGCATTTACTCATACACCTGTGCCTCCTCATACGGTGCATCTACACATATACTGTGACTACTCATACGACATGTCTACTCATACACCTGCTTCTACTTACATATCTTCATCTGCACAAGCAAACATGTCTACTGATCCACACGCATACACCACGCCTACCCTACCACCATCATTATTGTCATCATCCTACTCTCCCAGGTGTGTGGCGGTCATGGCAGGGGGGATGGCGGTTGCCGTAGCAGCTGGTGGCAGAGACTGTGCGGAGGACAGGGGTGTACTCAGATCCTAAGAGGCTCTGCCCTGCAGATAGTCACCAACGTCACCGACCACATCACCACCACCAACAAACACCTGCAGGATGCAGCCAAGGAGGTCTGTCTTTGAGTTCTTGTGCGTGTATATATATGTGTGTTTGTGTGTGTATGTGCAGTCATGCATGTGTGCGTGTATCTGTGTGTGTGTGTGTGTTTGTGTATGTATGTATGTGCATGTGCACCTGTGGTTAGGTTAGGGTTAGGGTGTGTATGTTTAAATCTTGTTTTGCTCTGTCCAGCTGCAGGATGTGGGGATGCTGTCCCGTGCTGTGAAGTTAAGAGCTGCTGGCTCTTTGCTAACCACACAGGAGAAGACCCAGTTCTGCAAAAACTCAAATAAAGAGCTCAGGGACCTGCTGCAGGAGATCCGTTACTTCCTCTCTGGTTGGTTATCCGTTAGCCTGCTTAGCCTGCTTTGAGTCATGTATTATTTGAGAGATATTTATAAGTGGTATTTATAAGTTTGTGTGGAATCCTAGATGAAAGATAAAAATCTTTCAAATTATCTAATCTAATAATAGCAGAACTTGACCAAAATATTAGTAGAAGCAGAGACAACTTGATTTTTGAAAACCAGGCTTGATACAGTCTGTCAAGTCTGTAGGCCTGAATACTCTTCTCAATTCTTATTTTCATAAAATTTCACAATGAATTTTATGATTATGATGGATGATGACGATGATTAAACCTTTTTTGATGTTGAGGTTGATGGTGATGATGATTATAGTGGTTCCCCTGTGGTTGCAGATGAAGGTGCAGACCCAAAGGCCATATCTTCGGTGTCTGAGCGGATCCTGGAAATCTCCCTGCCCATGAACGGCAGCGTTCTGACTGGCATTTTGAAGGAGATCCAGCGCAGTGTTGCCAATCTCACCCACACGCAGAGAGACTCTGTCATCGAGCAGGCCTACCGCACACAGGAGCTGCTCCGGCAGGCCCAGAATATACAGTGAGCAAGGGAGGGGGTGGGGGCCGAGGGAGGGAGCAATAGAGGCACACATACTGTACACAGAACTGAGGAAACGTGCCTGTGAGTGCGCTGCTTGTTCATGAAAACAACGGTCAGATCTTTGGGAAATTTAGTGGGAACAGAGTGCCCCCTAGTGATGGAAGGACTGACAATGCTCCAACTCTCTGCAGGTCACAGGCGAACCGAACCGAGAACACCATCAACCAGACCCAGCAGAGGCTGGATGCCGCACATATGGCCATCAAGACCATAGAGGCGGCCCTGGAGACTGACCGCAAGAACTCCAACATCACACACAGTGCCATTATTGCGGTATATGCCCTCGTGCTGACAACACACAACAGCAGCCATGGAGTCCCAGTTTCAACAAGCCTATATTACATATTGTGTACAAATTAACATTAGAAGTCAAATTCAAAACCCTCATTATAATTCTTTCTTCTCTTTCCCAGTAACTATTTAGTCTCTCTCCTCCTCCCTCCCATTCACCTTTCATTATCTCCCTCTCATTTCCTTTTCTTTCCATTTATTTTTCTTCTTCTATCTCTCCCCTCTATCTTTCTTTTTTCCTGCTATCCTGTGTCTCTACACTTCCCCTTTTCTGTCCCTTTATATCCTTCTCTTCCTTGCTTTCTCCTCTTTCACTCTTCTGTTTCAACCTTTCTACCTCTTTCCCTCTCGCCTTTCATCCTCCTTAGCTTGCTTGCTCTCTTACCCTGTTTCCTTCTCTCTCTCAGATGGAAGATAAAATCCTGGGCATGGAGAATAATCAAACAGACACTGTGCTGCGATTGGCCAGTGTGAGGCAGGAGACAGAATCTCTGCAGAGGAAACTGAATGAGAGCAGTGTGGCTGTGCAGAGCATCAGGGCTCAAGCCAACAACACTGCACACACAGCCAGGAACCTAAACAAGGTGTGCTCCTGTGACCCCACCAATCACACATTATGGCAGTTACTAACGACTGCCAAAGCAGTTAGCACTCATTACACACTCAAGGCTTTCTGTGGCTCTGGCTTTTGGATAATTTCCTAAAAATGTACAGACTGCAATAAACACAAGCACCCTAAAATGCACTGCACACTTCCTCGTGCCCAGTCTGACCCTAACTGTGTTGTTTGTGTAGCAAATCTGGGTCAAATATTATGTGAAATATTTTAAAGCTTTACATGCTGGTAAAATTTGAAAACAGATCTGCAGATCTGAGAATTTTCACAAAATGTGCTCACTAACCAAAACGTAGTCCCCAATGATTGATTTATTCTGGATACTGATGAACACAGATGTTTCTTTATAAAGTTGTCAGTAGCCAGCAGGAATTATAGTGGTGTCCAGAGGGTTAAAGCATTTGACCTGAGCTGCGACTGTAGCATGTGCCGGTCACTAGGGATGTTTTTCCTGCACCAGGAGCTGGAGGAGGCCCAGGAGCGGCAGAGGGAGCTGGAGGAGCGGGTGAGGACAGCTGGCTGGGGAGCACAGAGTTTGGGCAACGTGAGCAAGAGGGTGACGGACATCCAGCAGCAGGCCCAGCATGTCCTGAAGAAAGCCACAGAGGGCATGGAGACACTGCACAGTACGACTGCGTCTCCCTCATTATTCCAGTGCACTGCACCAGACTGTGCTTTAGCTCAGTATTTACTGTACAGCAGAACCTCACAGATACAAACATACTGTTCTGAACTGAAATGCTTGTAACTTGTAAAGTGACTTGAAAATACACATTGTTAAGAGTCTGAATTCTTCACGATTTTAATTGTATGCTTACATTACTGTAGCCTTGCTGTTTAAAATAGGCAACTCTCATTTTGTAGCTAGTAGCCTTAGTTACAAATGAGCAAGCCAGTAGTACTCGGGATCTTTAAACATTCCCTTAAATTTGAATGAACTTCATAAACCACACATCTCTTCAGTGACCCTGTTTTAGGATTCTTTTGAACTGGTTGGTTTAGTTCTGGCCCTTTTCATAATGATCACCATTGAGTTTTCCATTTTGCATTCTTTAGTGATTGCACTAAGTCCTGACCCTTGGAACAAAAAAAGGTATGAAGTCCAAAGCTTTATACGCCATTACAGTTTATTAAGCGTATAATTATAAGGAGCTTGATAAGCTGCAATGGGGTGTGAAGCTTCTGATTTCGTACCATTTTTGGTTCTTATGGAGTTTGTATCTCTGAGGTTGTGCTCTGCTTGTGCTGTTCATTTTGCATAGGGCTGGAGAGGAAGTTTCAGGAGAACAAAAGGAGGATGCAAGACCAAAAAGCAGAGCTTGCCATTCTGGAGCACAACGTTACATCCATCAGAGACTATTTACGCGAGAGCATCCTCAAGTACAGCTCCTGCTAGTGGTCATCCCATAATCTTCCACTCTGGATTTCCTCAACGGGCATTCCATAGGATGAGATAATACATAAGATGAAAATGTTTAAACTTATGACCACATTATATAATATACATTTATGTATATGTGTACATTATGATTACATACCCCCCCTCACCCAGGAAGCATCCCTTCCACAGAAAAGACCCGCTGACACAGAATCAGACCCACTCATATGCGGAGATCTCCCGCTGAGCTTTCTTCCACTGAGTATCTGACATATATGAATGGATGGCAGTGCAGAACATACCGATCATGCAGTAGTGAGGAAGAAATACTGTTGTGCAAAAATCCTGTTATTAATGTACCTTATTGTTCTGTAATTAACTATAAACAATAAACAAATACTTAGTATGCATTTTACTAAATAGTTTCAGGATATTCATTTCTATAATAATAATAGTAATAATAATAATCCGTTCAGAGAAAGTAGACAAACTTTTCTTTGGCTAAGAAGTGTATGGTCTTTGCTATTGCAATGCAAATTAGTTCGGAAAGCTTTGTCTCTGGAAGGTTTCAATTACGATGGCAAAAACTACGATGTTGTGTGCTTATGTCCCTGATGCCTACCGACAATTATTCAGGAAACATGTAAAAACTCTTAATTTATTGCTAGTTCAAGGTGTTTGCAACATTCATTCTGATTGGTTGGGCAAGAGAGGCTAGGGTGTGAAACGCCCAACCCTGTCCAACCGTTGCTGCCCCTGCAGCAACCTTGGATTCCGGGGACTGAGACAGAGTTTTGTGGACAACAAACCATGGCAGTTAACGCAAACGCAGTGCAGTCTGCTTCATAGTCCTGATGAGTGCACCAAATTTGGATTAGTTTCATTCCCAGCATCAAGCTGACTCTGGAGGTCAGAACTGTGGTCAGTAACAACAGTGACGAGAAACAAATGAGGTGTGCGCAAAGCTTTGTTTTTGTCCTCCGTTGTTATATTAAACTTTAAAATAACCAGATAATCTACATCAGTCAGAGGAGCGATGCTAAAGATACAAAAACTGATTATACAGTACTGATTATGAATAACTAATGGAAATAGATAAGCAAAGGTCAACAACTTTAAAAATGAGACCTAAATCAATGTGCTAGTGCCAATGTTATAGCTGACGTTTAGATATGAAATATCTGTGGGGTGATGTTACCATGGAGACAACAGGTCTAAAAACAAGTGAGTTTCTATTCTCATTTAACAAAAGCTCAGTGCAAATCATTGCAAACAAAATACGCTCTTTTTACACAAAATTCATAACTGTGTAAAATCAATATGATTAAAGGCATACATGGTCCATGTGGTAAATGATCACAATAATAATAATCATATTAACAATAATGAAAAAAATACATTAAATTAATACACAGTAGTCCACAACACTGTTTGCATGCAGGAACATTTCAAACACTCAAAAAAGGCAATAAAACTGAGATGGAGGTGTGAGTTTCAAGTGTTTTATGTCGGGTGGGGATTCCAGGGCTGGCCCTCCTCTGTTCCTCACATCTTCTGGATCATCACCTGGAATTTACCTGCAGAGACAGCGCAGAGTGTAAACACGTCCTTCACAGGTGTGCTGCATTATAGCTACCTCCAGCTGAAGGGCCTCTTCCGAAAGATGCTGCCAATAGACCCCACACCCACATACAGGAAAGCCACAGCCAGAAACAGTGAGAAAATGAGCACTTTCCCAGGATTCTAGTAATCATTTTTCAGTTTTCCAGTGGATTCAGATTCTTTGCAATCAACATCAGCATATTTTACATTCGTCTCCTGCATTTTGGGGGTGGGGGTAGTGCGGTTCAGGTTCCTGTCCCAACCCCCCCCCCCCCCCAGCCATGTCTCTGTTTGCAGTGGTATAGCTGTCGTCTTAGACCAGGCGATACTTACAGGCAGGCATGACGGACACCTCTGCCGTTACTATGCTCTTCACCCCCAGGTTGGCCAGTCCGCCTCTCACTAGCCCACAGGTAAATGCCAAGTACTGCAAGAGAAGCACAAACCAGGTATTACTGTACAGCACACAAGAGACACCCTACCAAACATACCAGGGCTTCATCCATAAAGGACCTCAGAGTAGGAGTACTGATCTGAGACCAAGTTTCCCTTGTCCATGTCCTTACTATCCATTATGAGCTAAATGGGTAAACTGATCCTTGATCACCACTCCTGCTCAGAGATGTTTAATAAACGTGAGCCCAGGTGTCATCATGTAGCTGTGCAGAAACATACGCGAATTGCAAACTGAGTTATTAGCATTTCTTGCACCGTATATGGTTGGCTGTGGAGAACTTGTGCAGGACCATATCATTTATTGCCAGCGCACGCTGTTCGCGATGTTCATTCTCTGACTGGCTGGGCAAGACTGAGGCTAGGGTGGGCAATACCCAATCCCGCCTACCCCAGTTTTTGCCCTAGGTGACACCATGCAGCTCCGAAATTTTTTTTACAAACAAACAACCCACCCACCCACTCCATTCTCACTGGTGCCCAGATATGCTCCACTCCGTCAAACCAGAACACCACAGATCCAATCAGGTTATAGGGGTGAGTGTTCACTTAAGAAAATACCAGCCAACATAACCCTACCATACAGCGCCTGATGCTCATCAATCTCAGCAATATCATAAGGCACAACTAACAATATAATACATGAAAGCACTTTATTCAGATTTTGAGGTGCTCAAGTAACACAGTGCTACTACCCTGCTCTTCCCCCCAGTAATGTGTACTTGCCTTTGGGGCATGTTCTAAATACTGTTTTCCTGTAGAGAGCTGTGTCAGCAACCGGAACTTGTTATCCTGTAGCACATAAATCCCCTGCAAAATCATTTAAAAAAACATTACATTTAGTCTGGGTTTGAGACTGCCTGCACAGCATAATGTACAGAACCGGATTTTCCATTTTGTGTTCAGTCTTCTGTCCGTTATGGTATGAGTGCAATCACATGAGGATTTTACATGAGTAACTACAGTAAAAAAAACAAAAACAAAAAAAACATGAGCCACACCAAATGCCCAAGTGCTGCCGCCCCCCCCCCCCCCCCCCCCCCCCCCCCCAGGGGCATACCTAGGCATTCTAGGCCCCCTTAAATAATACTGTTCTTCTGGGCCACCATTTTAAAAATAAAACAAATAGATTTTTTTTTTTTTTTTTTGCTGTGGGCCCCTAGAATCACCCCCCTCCAGCCCACAAGTGACAACCCTCCTCTTACATAGACAGGACACCTTACACAGAGCTGAACACAATGTTAAACATATGGCATAACACTAAGCGTGAAGAAATTACCTGGTGATTTGTTCGTAAGTTATCAATTTGCTTTTTGAAAACACTAGTCCAGAAATCTTTGCAGACAAACTTCATGACATCCAGCTCATCCTTGAACCGTGCAGTGTCTCGTGTGAATCTGACCGAGAGAATTACACATCTCAGACCTGCAGCAACAAGCAACCAGAGACACTATACAGTAGGAGGTGCCATCTTTAAGATGGGGATCCGACTATCCCAGGTCACTCTCCACCAAAGAATTGCGTCAACCATCATGCATAACCTACTTCTCTATCCGAACAACCTTGTTGCCAATCCTTTACCTGATATAACCTGGGTACATTCTACATGTAGGTTAGTAGAACATCTTGAAAAGTTCAAAGTATATCTAGAAAATGTACACTGGTAACACAAGACTCACTTTTTGTGGGGCATATATAAGTAAATTCATTTCTAAGGTATGTGACTGAAAAATTACATTTAAAACATTATTCTAAAACAACCAATAAAAATATAAACTCGATATAATTTGGCTAAATTTAAATTATTTAAAAAAATTAATAAAAAAAAACTCTGACAGACCTTTCGATTAGCCCTTGGCCAACACGGAATCCCATGTTCTCCAGCTTTGTAATGCACCTCCCGTTTTCCTCAAGGGGGACGCAAAATTGCGAAAGTTAGGCAATTTCAACGCAAAAATGGTTTATTAAACACGAATATAACCAGATATTGTTTACTCAGCCGTAGTCTACACGAAAGCGTCCGCATATGGATAGAATAGACTGGTCCTGTCAATAGCTTTCTAATGACTAAACTATAATACCAATTAAAATGTAAATGGTGGTGGTTAACGCTAGCTCGATATAAAAAAACGAGTTAGCTAGATAATAACGTATCGATACCTAGTGTTGCTAATTACAAAACTGCTAGCTACAACTTACCATCTCGCCGTGCTCTGCTGATTTGTAGACATACTGTATCAGTTCATTGTGAAGAAATTGAAAAAGCGCCTCGTCCGCCATCCTTGCCTAAATAAATGTACCCCTGACACCCTTTGAAAATACACATAAATGTATAACCACACAATAATAAGCAATAAAACGAATTAAGTGTAGATATCCAGCTAGCCAATGTTTATGTAGCTGTCCGAGTATTATTAGGCACGTCTCCGATGGTTTGATGGCTAAGATTAACTATAGAATGAATTCACGTAGCTCTAGAAACCCAGATGGTTGTCGTTTAAACGGCGCTTTAAGTGACAGCTGTCCGCTGATTAGCAGAACCAACACTGAAGACTAGCTAGTTCGCTCCTATTTAGCCAGCTAGGCTAACGTTAGTACAGCTGTCATATGTTAATAGGCCACTCATCGAGTCAGCGGAGTGCGAATGGTGTGGATCTCGTACTACAGCCGGGTATGATAGTTGTAGCCAATGAACTACAGTGGTTGTAACCAGAGACTGTAAAAAATAACTAAATAAATTAGATGCCTTCTAGTGCGCCTGTCTGTCATTTTATTTTCCCGATATAAATAGGAGCTTTTTAGCTTGCGGTACACAAGTGTACATTTTTTCTAAATTTAATTATTTATTGTTACATGGTAAAATCTTCTGGGATTACTGGTTAGTGCAGTTTATATGGATATGCCGGGTACACTACAGAGCATACATTAAAGCTGGAAAGGGTTTTGAGGATCCAGCCTAGTTCATTGGCCCGGCCCGGCCTGGCGGTGAAGCACAGGAAGTAACGGAAAACAGATCCTACTGCGCATGCTGAGGGCAAACCTAACACTTACCTAACACTTCAGCGCCCCTGCTGCTAATGTTAGGTAACAACATATACCAAAAAAAGGCAACAATTCATGCTTTCCCACCTGTTAGCCTTTTCTAAATATCGCACATCAGTGTTTGTACAATCAGTTTTTAATTAAAAAAAAATAGAGCAATCAATACACGTTATGTAAATATATTCTGAAAATACACTTACGTATTGGGTTACAAAAATTTAAAGGAAGCGTGGGTATGCAAAATTATGTCACAAGTATTTCAAATTGTGTAACACAATCTTGGTACAGACTTCAACGAAAGAAATGTGGGCCAACCAACTGTTAATGTTAAAATTCCAAAATGTTATCATGCCAACATGAATATTTCATGTACATGCAGCACGTTGCTTCCCGAAGAGAACTGTTTCAATCTTTTGCATTACAAGACTTATAAGTTAGTCAATATTTGTCCATTTTACTTTGTAAATATAATGTGATAGATACATCGCATTGGTGGGGATAGTTGCTGTGGGTATGATAGTACTGGACTGAACTACAAACTAAGGTTCAGACGTGGGGAAACGGATACAGCTAACTGAAGGGCAGGCAGGATTGGAAGAACATGATGTATCCGTACTCTATCTAAATATATTGTATCAGACTTGTCTAAGCACCACACAGTATGCTGTGCAGGTGAGCAGTGTCCTTTGAAGACTTTTGCTTTGGTGATGCAGGACTAGGCCTAAACATTGTCAGCAGAACAAGAGGCATACTGAAATCCACACCATGCACTAAAAGCATTCCCTTGCGACGCATTCCTCCATCATGCAGCAATATCTCATAGTGATTAACCATGCACTAACAGCGTTCCCTTGTGACAAATGTGTGACATCATTGCTGTAATATTGTATAGTTATAAACAATTTTTATGCTTGTACCCTTACTGCTACTTATCTATAAACCAGATTCTGAGCATGTGTTTGCCGTATAGGCAACAGAAACTAGGAAAGACACAGAAAGCAGGAGGCGCCATTGGTCAGAAAATTAGGCCTAGGTCTACTTATTACCAGTTATATGGTTATTCAGTAGCCTACTTACTCGTTTCATCACATTACCGTGTGCATAAGGCGTATTCCCGTTTGTGACGGTAGTTCTGGAATGCGGTATAGTTCTTGGCAGACTAGTTCTAAAATGCCCTGCAGCTATGACACTGGGATCTCTTGATAAATATCCATTGTTCGAATTCAGACAAACTAAAGTATGCAGAACACAGCCTGCATGACAAATAATAATTTTCTTAAACTGGTATTTTGTGTAAGCCTAATATGTACTCCGTATGTTCAACTATAACTTGTATGTAAACCAAAGAAGGTAGACACAGACAGATCACTCTCGCTAGGATAGATGTATTTATGAACACATGCTTACAATTTTTTCATTAAGAAACAGTAACTTTTCTCATGTTCAATGAAATAAACGTACCGATACGGCCCCAGTCCGAATTGGTATTTTTCCTCGTGCGCGGTTGGGTTAACGGTTAGTTCCGTTCTCTATGCCTGCACGTGTGGGGGGACGTTGAGTTAAAGTAACTGCTAACATTCGTCCAGAATGAAACGCCTACAAGTTAGCTAGCTAGATAACGTTTAGCCTACTTCCAAAACAGAGCGAATGAGAAGAAACTCTAACGAAAAATATTACGGTATCAATTATAGCTTCGCATTAACGACTAATTTCTAGGCTAATGCTTTAAAATGAAACGTCCTACTTCGTAACAACATCCGTAGCCAGACAGATAACTTGCAGACTTTCGTCGGTTTGCTAACTGGTTAGCAATCTGGCCATTATTCCTTCTCTTCTGATCATCGGTGCCTTAAGTCACTGAGAGCTGAATGTTTCCTGTTCAGTAATGTTCCAGCAAAAGATAAACAAAACTCATCCACGAATTAACCAGCAGTGTTTATTTTGTCGGAACAGATCGAAACATGTATCCCAACGTATGGAACATTAAAGAGATTTTAAGTATATCGAATGGGTAAGTACAGGAAAGATTAACAACGAAGCCCGGTTGATTTGATGTTGCAGTTAGCCCTATTTTTCAATTAAAAATGTTCCTAAATGAAAAGTTGACATTTTTATATAAATTCATAAAATGCATTTTATGAAGAGCAATATGATGAATTGCTCTCTTAACCAATTACTAACGTTCCAGAGTTATTTTTGTAATATTATGGTTATGGAGGCCTAATGTTGATCGATGTGTATTTAATCATTCTTGGTGTTTTTGTAAAACTACGTTTCGCAGAGGGAGTAAATCCTCTGGCCGAAGTAGTGCCACCAGCGATTACTCCAGCCTGACAGACTCCCAGTTTCTGTTTGGGTCCCAGTTCTGGTCAGATCAAATGGGCCTTTCCCAGGAAATGAGTCTACAGTCCAAGAACTCTCAGCAAAACTCACAGGAGGTACATTTGAGTACCTCCCTACCCCTCCTGCTTTGTTTTAGTCATGAACCCCTTCTGTAGCATACCCCAACCGTGCTTCACAGTCCTGAACCCCCTCGAGCATAACCCAACTGTGCTTCACAGTCCTGAACTTCATCTAGCGTACCCCAACTGTGCTTCAGTCCTGAACACCTTCTGTAGCATACCCCAACCATGCTTCACAGTCCTGCACCCCCTCTAACATACCCCAACTGTGCTTCACATTCCTGAACTTCATCTAGCATACCCAAACTGTGCTTCAGTCCTGAACCCCCTCTAGCTTGCCTCAACTGTGCCTCACAGTCCTGAACCCACTCTACTATACCCCAACTGTGCTTTACAGTCCTGAACCCCCTGTAGCATACCCCAAATGTGCTTCACAGTTCTGAACCCCTTCTGTAGCGTACCTCAACTGTGCTTCACAGATCTATACCACACCATGTTCTGTACTTTACTTTACTATGATTATGCCCTCATTTTCGCCCCAGTTTAGAATGCCCACTGTGGTATACAGCCAAATTCATATTATAATCTCTGAAGCTCATGCAGGAGAGTGAGGCAAAGCATACACTGTCCTCTGCAGCACATTGTTTCTTTTCACACTGTGGCCCACAAGCCAAGCTTGCATAGACAGTGGTTTTTTATCCTGGAGATTAAAGGGCCCTTTTGGCAAAAATGATTATGACTATGTGTGAGTATGTAGTTGGAAAATGAGTTTGATGTTTAGGTAAATGAGCCCAAAGTTTCAACAAACTACCACACCAAGCCTTACCTGTTCGGTGGAGATTCAAAGGACAAAAGCAAGATGCCGAATTTTACATGCAGCAAAACCAAAGGAATCCTGGGGCAGTTTGAGGAGGAGAAAAAAAAAGCAAAAGAGAAGACTGAAAGGTAACTATTCTTTTAAAAAATGATTATGTTCATTGACGTCCTGCAGTGTACGATACAGGTGCTATGTGTAATATTTCTTTCTGTCTTTTAGTGAGATGCTCATGAGTGAATTGTCACAGCTTAAGGAATGCATGGAAAATGTAAGATGTGCAACTGGCATGGCAAGGAAAACCAACTGAATACTCCACTTACTACTTTATAAAATCATGCCTTTTTGATTTTCATGAAACATTTGAAGTTCATGAAAAACTTTTGTTGGTTAATGATGAGAATGTGTGTTTGTTTCAGATGAAGAATTCCTTAAGCAGCATGGATGGAAACACAGGTTCTACTAAAAGAGTTGTAGTGGAAGCCTTGAATGGTTTCACAATAACATGTAAGTGGTATTGTCTGAACTGTAAAGCAACACATGTTAATACAGTGGATGTTTCTATTGCCAGAATTTGAAAAATGTTCTTTTGGCTCATAATCAGGGATATTATGTGAGAGTCTTAATGTATGTTTAAATTTTGATTATCGTTCAAACCTGTTCAAATTGTAATCTGAAGGGGGGAAAGAGATAAATCCAGTTTAATATGCTGTTGCAGCAGCGTCTAAATAAGATAAAACAGTGGCATTGTTTATAACTATCATACTTTATTACACAGTATGAGCAGTAGAGGGTGCTGCCTGTGAAGATTAAATGAATATACTGCTCTGTGCTTCCCTCTGGGTGATTTTGGAATAGTAATAGAACTGTTACAAATACGGTTTGTTTAAATAATACTCTGTGGGTAAAAAAGTAGATTAAGAATGTGCATAAAAATATGGATCTATATCATATCTGTATCTATATCAGAGCTATTTAACACCATTTCTGCTGGATGGGACCGTGATAGTATGAAAACACTTTGAGAGTTTTTTGTTATCATGTTTGATAAATGGTCAAAGCGCGAATCAATACTGCTACAGTTTTATTCAAAATAGGAAGTAGCATAGCTGTACTGTGTAATTACAGATAGTGAAGGTTAAACACAGGGGTTTGAGTGATGCCATTTCCTTTTGCTTTCAGTTCAGGGTGCTGTGGGCAGCATGCAAGAAGGCTTCGCAGTGCAGTTGGGGGCAGTGCTGGACAAGCTCAACTGCCAGTCAGAGGCCCTACGAGACATGGAGAACAGGGAGTCCAAGGTGAGCTGGGCAAAATAATTCACTTAGTGCATTTTGGAGCACCCTTAGATATGAGAAAGTACATTTAGGAGGACCCTTAGATACAACAAGTACATTTAAGAGCACCCTTAGATTTGTTTAAATATTTGATTAGTCTAGTGAGATAATATACAGGTAAATTTTAATAATGTGGTTTGAAACTGAAGTAAATTCTGGGAGTTCAGTCTGGTTGAAGGGGGCAAGAAAATGCACTACATGGTCTAAAGTATGTGGACACCTGCCATCCAACATCTAATCCCAAATAATGGGCATTAATATCGAGTTCATCCACCCTTTGCTGCTATAACAACCTCCACTCTTCTGGAAAGGCTTTACACTAGATGTTCGGAGCATTGCTGCAGGGATTTTTTTCCATTCAGCCAGAAGAGCATTAGTGAGGTCGGGCACTGATTTGGTGATTAGGCCTGACTTGTTGGCTTTCCAATTGATCCAAAAGTTGTTTGATGGGTTTGAGGTCAGGGCTCTGTGCAGTTCTTTCACACCGATCTATATGGACCATTTCTATATGTCTGCCCAGGGGCAATGTCATGCTGAAACAGGAAAGGGCCTTCCCCAAACTGTTGCCACAAACTTGGAAGCACAGAATCATCTAGAATTTCATTGCATTAAGATTTGCCTTCACTGGAACTAAGGGGCCTAGCCCAGACTATGAAAATCAGCTCCAGACAAAGAGGTGTCCAGATACGTTGGTCATATAGTGTACCTACCATGGATGAGGCAAACAGATTAAGACAGTGGTGAAAAAGAACTCCCACTAGAGATGGTGAAGAGTGAAGAAGGGGAGGCGCCACAGAAAGTGACATCATTGGGGAGAGGTGTGTGAAATCACCACAGGCAGTTTAACCACTGACATGGTCTGTTTCTGTGTTGTGTCTCAGGTAGTTTCAGAGGTGGCCACTCTGGCTACATGCATGCACAGCCTGCAGCAGGAGTTGAAGAGCTTGAGGACTGAGCAGGCCAGGAAGCAGTGCATGATGGGAGAGATGCTCTCCTGGCTGCAGGCTCTGACCTCCACTCAGCCGCCATCGGCCCCCGTGGCAGACAGTGGTGTGCAGACATCGCCCTGCCCCTGGGAAAGACTCTGTCTGGTTAGCGAGAAGACGCAGTACATCCAGAGCCTGCAGCTGAGCACCGGGCCAGCACCACAGCCTCCAGGAGTGACTGGATACCTTGGGCCACTGCGGCCCATTGACCAGGAACCCTGCCGAACCAGCGAGCCAAACCTGCGGGTTGCTGCCCACACAGAGCCGGAGCGAGCTGAGGCTCTGGCAGACAGAACGTGTGAGATGCATGAGCAGAAACCATACCGTACCCACCCTGCCACGGCTCACATGCCGGGAATACAAAAAGGTGCAGCCGACACAGGGCCGCAGGAAACTGCAGCTGCCTGCAGCCAGCCCGGAGCCACGCAGGAGAACCTCGGGCCCCTGTCTCGAGATGACGGAGGCATTCACCGAACTGGCGGAGTCCCTAAGCTAGCTGGCAGGCAGAAGAGAACTGCCCAGAGAGGGCAGAGAACATGGATGCCCAAGAGGAGGAAGAAGGTCCAGCCGCTGCGTGGGGGGCAGGGCAGTGGCAACAGGGGCAAAGCGATAATGCCTGCCCCCACTTCCTGCCAGAGTCCAGCCTATCACACGTCCGAGAACGCAGGGGCATGCTTCAATCCCTGTGCAGGTTGGTCCCAGAACAGCAACAGCATACAATTTGTCTCCGGGTGTGAGGCGACCACAGCATCATGGGTAATACCACTCCCTACAGCCAAGACTGAGATCACACAGAAGGGGTTTTGGCAGCTGTTTGATTTCTGTGATGATTCTGACTAGACACACCATCTGTAAGCATGCTGAGGTGTTTCTAAAAAAAGCCATAATTTGAATAGGACTTGTTCGTACCTAGTGTAGGTCAGGGGTGTCAAAAGCATCTGCAGCTTTTTCCTTTTAGTCAGCAATCAGTTCAGGCATTGGAGGAAGTTGCTTGGACTCTTTAGCTAATCAGTGTCTTAAGTGAATCCCTTAAGAGCTGAAACACAGCAAAAACCAGCAAATGCTGTGGCCAACCAAGACTGGAGTCTTACAGCCCTGCTGTAGCTTTTGTTAAAGCTCCTAATAGATGTTGGGTACTGTTATTACAGCAATGTACTGTCATATACAAGTCTTTCATTGCTTGCTCTATAATGATTAATTCCAGGGATTGTATGTTTAAAAAAAAAAAAAAAAAAAAAAAAAACTTACTTATATAATATTAAACTGTAAAATGTATGGAACCTTAACACATTACTTATACATCAGAACAAAGGTTTTACAGACTGACCAAAATCTGTTTTAGGCATCGGTCAGTCTGCCACACTGATGCAGTGCTACTGCTGGTACTCAAGATCAGCACAAGCTTGTTCAACCGTTTTTAGCCACAGAAATGCACCATTGCCATTGTCTCCTTGAAGACTTCGGCCAAACCACTTTAACCGATAAAACTACTTTTTGATCTATTAATGCTACGTAATTTCTTTCCTCTTCTTAACGACAATGCAAATTTCTGAGCGCATTACTGTAGGAAGTCTCAAAATTCCTAGTCTACTACCCTCATGCAGTTCAGTTGGAATTCAAGACAGTTTTTTCCAGGGAATTTTCCCCAAAAACTCGTGTTTTTGCTTTTGTTTGCAATAGTGTCCCGTTAATTTATACCTTTGTGGCATGTTCCTTGATTTCATGATCAATAAAACTAACCACATATTTCTCATCTTTCTTTATTTAATTTTTTTTTATTGGCTGAACAAATAATGCACTTGTGTTGCTAAATCACATACAGTAAATAAGAATAATGAAGAATGAACTTGTTTTTTATATCAACAGTGTTTAAATGTTTTCTTTGTTTTTGTTGTTTACTGTGCCTCAGATTGTGATTATCAGGCGTGTGCCATCTCACAGCTCAGTCTCTCCCTTCTCACTTCTATCGGGGGTGTTTGGATGAAATTTATAACAGTTGGATTTTTTTGTAAGCTTTTTACATAAAAGTGAATATTTTTTCATGATGCAGAGGTTAATGAGCACTAAGCAAGATGACTAACTGAGAGGGAAAACAGGCTGCTCTCTGTCTGATGTTTCTAATTTCAGAGGTCAATCTGCTCCAATAGTTTTTATTGTTGCCTTATCAAGCCCTGGGTCTAGACATTCTTCCGTTTTCTGAGCAAAACATTGCTGGCGTATGCTGTGTGCCCTGGTGTTTACGAGCACCAGCAGGCGATGTGTTTGTCTGTGCAGCTCTAAGATCGGTGTTATTGACCAGGTTTGAGCTGTGCTGCCTGTGAGCAACGCAAGGTGCAGGTCAGGCATCGGAGCAATGAGCCTCAGAACAGGGATGTTTTTGCACTGTATGTTTCTGTGCAAGTTAACATGCTGCCCCAGTGAAGTGCCTCCTTCGTGTCCCTGAGTATTTGCCTCTCCTCCTTCCACATCTCTGCCTGTAATGGAGCTGATTGATGATTACAACAGTCAGTTTGAGCCCTTTGACTTGTCCCATACAGAAGTGTGGAGCCTGCAGCAGACTCAGGTTTTCATTCAGTGTAATCCATAATAATAATAAGAATAAGAATAGAGAACTTTCCATGAAGCCTATGACAACGCACAAAGTAACTAAGAAAACAAGACGTGCATAAGCTAAAAGAACAACTGGTAACAGGAAGAGACAAGTAGTACATAAACAGGTGTTGAAATGCCATGGCACATATCCAAGTGATAACGAAGCTCTCTGTGGCTTTGATATCGATCATACCATTCATGGTTACAAATGCAAAATGTTTCTACACTGCTACCCTTTAACAGGGCGTGCAACAAGGCCCATGTATCCTCTATCCAGAGCTTAAGTATCCAGCACACAGAAAAACAAAGGTTCTCAGATAGAGTAGAAACCAATGTGCCATGAGGCAAACTCTGTCCTTCGGAATCTCACCTCATAGCAGATAATGCTATGGGGCACACTCATGTAAGATGGGTGAGACCAGGAGTTTTACTAAGGAGGTCAGGGGGCAGGACTGGGAGAGGTATAGTCATGTTACTCCTCAAGTAGGTCAGGGGGTGGGGCCTTGAGGCCCCGGGGGTTGAGATTGGCCACCAGGCAGACATCATAGCTGTCATGCATGAGGACACGCCTCGCCACCATGGTCCACCGGTTTTCCCAGGGATCCAGCTCCAGGATGTCCTTGGTGATGATGTCATGCCGACCTGTGGTGAGACAGACACATGAACGTGACCTGTCACCAGCAGTGAAGCATCACTTTCCATCATTAGAAGATCTTCCATTTACTGGTGTCTGACACCTGGGTGCCAGTAAAATTTACCCAATTGCTGGTGTGGCTTACCTGCTCCCCTGTAGAAGCCGCAGACGTAGATTTTGCCCCCTACTACACCGGCATTGGAGGCGTTGGTGTGCAGGGACAGCAGGGGCCCGGGAAGTGGGGGCCCTGCCCTCCAGAAGTCTCCATCTGGATTGTAGATCTCCACTACATCCAGGCAGCGGCGTGACTGCCCACGATCCACCCCCTCGCACCCAATGCCACCTGCAGGAAGAAGGAGCAACATCATGACGCCTGAATTTTTCCCATATTTTCTCCCAGTTTGGAATTCCCAATTATATTCACACTCATCACTCCAAACTCCATTATCAATCCAGGAGGCCCCAGAATAGCATGTATCTCATGAGTGCACTCAGCTAGTTTCTGCTTGGCTGCAGTCCACTATCTCAGCTGAGTTTAGGTTAGCACTGTCAGCTGTGTGTTATGACTGACAAATGATTTATGGTCATTCCAGTTACGTGTGCACTTTGGTTATTATTATAACTAGTGGGCATGTTTGGTTCCACCCCATCCTACCGCATGCTCACCCAAGACGTAGATCTCTCCATTGAGAGCGACGGCACTGCAGCGGTATTTGGAGTACCGCATGGGTCCACATTCGACCCATGTGCTTGCGCCAGGGTCCAGCCTGAACAATCGGCTGCTCAGGCATTCAGGTTCATCGTCTGGCCGGTCAAACTGTCGGGATGAGACGCAACAGGACAGGTGCGGTAGGAGGGGTAGAACAGGGGTAAGGGGTACGTACTGCTAAACATATACTCCTAGTGCTGCAGTAATTGCATATGAGTATTGCTACAGTGTTACAGAGCAAGAAGCCTTCCCATGCAACTGCCTTGTACTGTATCTAAGTGTGTGGGAATATATCAGTGCTTAGGAGTGACACATATTAGTGATACATATTAGGGGCACATATTAGTGCTTTCTCCCCCCAGTCACTTCCTCCTCATTCCCTCCTTAGTGTTATCCCTTTTTAAAAGAGAGTTTTCATGAAAGATTGTGTTGCTGGGGCAATTTAGTTGGGTATTTTCTAAAAATAGAATGAAAGCCAGAATTATGGACCCTGCTGGGTAGCTTATCCTGTCAAAGCACCGTTTCATTTCATGGACAAATCCCAGGATCTGGTATCGAATCTGGATTGTGGCAATTGTACCAACTGTGGCCAGCAGCCAGCAGGGTGAGGCACAATTGGCACGTGTGACAGTGTCATCTTGCTGGTTGACTGAGCGCAAGCATGTCATGTCTGAGTGAGACCAATGTGCAAACTGCAGAGTGTTAAGAAATAGTGGCTGACATCACATGGGGAGAGCACATGCATGTCTGTGTTCTGCCAAATCAACAGAGGTTGCAAGGAGTGTTGCAATGTAAGCATGACTGGCCATTTGAAACTGGGGAGAAAAAGCATAATTTTGTAATGAGAAAGCCAGAATTATCCCCTAAGGCTGAAATAATTAGCCTGGAGTTATTTTGCTGCTAATTCAATTATTTCCCTCTGACATTTAACACTTTGTGCGTTGCACTGTTGAAGAGGCTCCCAGAGGTGATGGGCAGTATAGTGAAATACATTTTAATTGGTTAATTTTATTTTGAAAATATTTTAAATGTAAACTCCTTCAGGCTTTCACGCCAGTTACCTGTGGGGTCCTCCCTCCTAGCACATAGAGGCGGTCTTTGAGTGTGACTGCGCAGTGATAGGCCAATGGGAGGGGTAAGGGAGTCGTGCTTCGCCAGGCCCCACCCCGCATAGACCAGCGCTCCACTGAGTTGGTGATGAAGTATTGCTTCCTCAGCTTCATCTGCCCGCCCAGCAGGTACAGGGTGTCACCCACCGCGCCCAAGGCATACATATCTCTGTGCTCTGCTGAACAAAGCTTCTGCCAGCTCCCCTGGGCCGATGCCTTGTACCTGACGGGACAGCCACACAACAAAAGGGAGGCACAACAGAGGGCAGGGGGTCCTTTCAGTGACACGTTTGGCTGCAGTAATTATGGTCACATGTGGTTTCCTAGCTCATGAAACTGTCATATTCAAGGCTGAACATACTAATGACCAGTGTACCAGTCATTAAGCGGTCTGACAGATATCTAACCACCACACTGGTCATTAAGTGTTCTCACAGTTTTTCCTCTCACCTGTAGACGTCCACATTTCGGCTCTTCTCCCGAGCCATCCTGCGAGCTCCCGCCTCTCCCGCCACCACAATGTCATTGTCATGGGTAACCACACCGGCGCACACATAGCCCAATGCCTCACCATAGCGGGGGGAGGTGATGTAGTGGATCTGTCCGGTGGTGGGGGAGAAGCAGAAGCTGTAGTCGGAGTAGGAACCATGGCGGGACCGGATGCCCTGGCCCTCAGCACCAATGCAGAGCAGCAGGTCGACGGTCTCCATGCCATAACGCAGCTTCAGCTTGCGTGGTGTGGCTAACGGGGGGCATTGGATAAGCTCCAGCGCCTCCTGCACCATGTCCTGGCATTCTGCATTGGCCAACAGCACCGTGTTCCTCCGCAGCGCCTCTCGCAGGAAGTCTGGGCTCACGAGGGGCAGCCTGACCTTGCGGAGCAGCTCGGGGAGGCTCGCCGCCCGACGGTCCGGGTCGCTGTTCACCCAGCGCAGCACCACATCCAGGATGCTCTCCTCCCGCGACACGTTCAGGTCGTCCGAGCCGATGAGCGTTAGCAGCTTATAGCACTCCAGCTCCACCACCTCCTCGTGCAGGCACACCTGGGCGAAGTTCTGGCGAAGGTAGCGATGAGCCAGGTCGCGCAAATCCTCGGCTCCCAGGTCACGTGCGAAATGGTACACTCCCAAACAGTTTGAGGCATCCATATTTTCAGTCATGTGTCTCTGGCAGCGCACGAAGACATCGTCCAGCTGCAGCACGAAGGCGGCCACGGCCACACCCTGCACGTTGGCGTTGGACAGCGGTAGCTCTGATCGGTACATGTAGTTAAGGATGAGGCGAAGGATTTCGGGGGGCGTGTCCTGTAGTGTCACCTCTGTTCTGTTGCACTCCTGCAGGCCGCAGGTGAACATGGCCATGAAGTAGGGGCTGAAGGCAGACAACACCACCCTGTGGCAGGGGAAGCGCACGCCCTCTGTGACCAGCACCACGTCCGTCATCTCTCCCGCCTCCTTCATCCGCCACAGCCGGTCCATCAGTGACAGCCCGTGCTTGGACCGCAGATCCATGCTTGTAAACCCAGGGTTCCAAAATCAAATCCCACAGGGTTGTAGTGACTTCTGTTGTTTGGAGAGTTTCAGCACTTCTGTTTGATTAAGTCACTGGTTGGCAAAATAGTCCACACCTTTGCTTCCAAGGCCTCAGTTTGCAACTCACTGAATGGAAACCATAACCACTGGGGCCCTCCAGGACTGGAGTTTGAGATTCCTGTTTTAACCAGAGTGGGGATAAAGGGAAGTGTAGCTTTTGTGCAAGATAATTTTGGGGATGGGTGATGTGCTTATCTGAGAGAGAGAGAAAGAGAGAGAGAGAGAGAGAGAGAAACAAAACATATCACATCTCCCCACACACCATCAACTCATAATGCACCTCCATATTACGCCTCCTCCTATGCCACCACCTCATAATGTACCTCTATACTACACTTCATCTTATGCCACCTCCTCATAATGCACTTCCACATGTTGCCATGCTACTTCCACTACTGACAAACTGATTTGTATGTAATGGTGTTTGTTAAAAAAACAATTAATTAATTATGAAAGCATTCATTCTTACATTGATTTGTGTAATAAAAAAAATAAAATGCATATTGGTGGTCAATTTATTGTATAGGGACAATTTACAATTTGAGAGTCACATTTGGGAAATATATGGAGGCTATGCAATAGTTGCAATCAAAAGCTTTGTAGGGGTTAACATTAAATTGCTTTTAGGATTTTTGTCAATAGCAAATAATATTTTGTGTTTGGTTTGATTTGACAGTCAATGGATACTACGCAGGAATTTTAGCCTTGCTGTGGTCCTGTGTTTACAATCAATGAAGTCTCCATCTCCATCTTCAATGTCGCCTAGTCACCCTGAGTACCCCACCTAATGTAGCTAGCTGGATAGGTAGAGGTAACATTACTTACAGGTCCAACAGAAAACAGACCAACTCCATGACACTTTTTAATCACCTTGGCAAACTTCAGTTGACACCACAGAGGAAAAGCCATTCCAAAGTTAATTCTAGTTCTTGAATGAGCCCTGTCTGTTTGTCTTTTTGCTTTGCAGTTTCTGGGCTTCTTCAGCTAGCTAGCAACAAACACTCTGCTGAAATGTAATCCCAAACCACAGACTCTGTAGCCACACCGCACCCTCATCCCCCCACCCCACCCCCTACAAACACATACACACAGACACGCTGACACCAAGAAACTTCCCGAACACATATTAGAATAACAAATACAGGTAAAGGTTCACAAATTTGGTGAAAGTGTAAAGACAGAGATTGCCAGCACATAATAGATATGCCTGCATCGGTTATTTTATAATAATTTCAAGGTAAAAATCCTGCATAGAATGCTTTTCACATTCCAGACAATTTTTAAACTTGAATATGGTCATAAAACAGGTCAGCTGTGTTCTTAAACCCTCCAGGTCATTTAACAGTTAAATCCTTTAAGATTAAATATTACAAATATATGATTAGAGTGTTCTTAACGGAACATTCTAATGCTGATGTAACAATCACTGCTGGGAACTAAAAGCAATGGATTTCTCGCACACTTTTCATTTTGAAAAACATTCCAAAAAACCAAAGGGTTAAGAACCATCGTACAGCATTCCCTTAAGCCAAGCAGTGATTTATATTACTAAATGCATTCAAGGGCATTCGAAATGAGCTGAAATTTTATGAAATTCATTTGCTTACATTTACTTTACATTTATATATTTGTTTGCACAAGTCCAAATTAACATTTCGCTCATAGAGGGCAGACCTCAAGTCATGTCGAATCATGCCAGAGGTCAGTGAAGCGCTTGAAATATGAGAATTATTAGACTTATTATTAGATTTATTTTACCACAGGTCAGCAGCAACGATCTACGGCACATACCATTTGTCCCGGGCCTCGGCTCAAAAATGATGGTTGACAACAGCGCACATTAAAGAGTCACTTAATGAGTGCAAAATAGTCATGGTATAATACTGCTTAGTGTCAAGCGCACAATAAGCAGCTGAAATCTCCCCAACATGCATCATGTGTCAAAAACCAGAAAAATAAGATTGCAGAGCGCTAATACTAATACGCGTAAACGCATGCATCCAATAAAGACCACAGTACCGGCCTCCGAGCCTCTTCCAAGACTTTCTGTTTTCAGGAAACAAAGGTATTATTTGTAATATTGACAGAAACTTTTCCAATCCAACACGGAGGGCTAGCTATGTACACACGTTGAACGGGTCTCCCTTTCTCCGCAACAGAACTTAAAATAGACCATGATGTAGCACGTGTCAAATTGCAAGCAGGACCGAGGGAGGAAACTAACATCAATTGTAAGAACTCAATTAAAGGACAGTAATACGAATTTCCAAGAAGCGTTCTATTTTAACAAAGTTATAATTCGTCTCCGTTTTTATTGTTGCCTTATAGGCTAAAGGCTTAGATCCACTATCTCTGAAATTACATTTGAGAGCTAGTGGAGTAATATTTCACAACATATATCTCTTTATATGATCATTCAAACCGTTTACTACTTTGCAAAAAAACGCGCTAGCATAGAGGTGTTGGCAAGCTCCAAATGACCCCAAATGTCAGGTGTTTTCTATGTGAATCGGGATGAGACCTCCACAATTACCAATATTTAGGCGATAGTCTTACGTAGCGTTGAAACCATAAACGTTTGAATGCATATCTCATGTTTATCCATGAAAGAACGCTCCAGTTTGCTTTGTAGGCTAAGGAATGAAATCACTGTTTTTAATACTAGAGCGCAGAAACAAGAAGCGCTTTCTGGCTTCTCAGTCTGTGCTGTCGCTGCCCAGTATGCAGGATGAATCGTGCCTAAATAAACTAAATAAAATAATAAATAATACAAAATAAAATAATGAAAACAAATCCTGTATTTAATTTAGAAATAATAGGATAATTCACACCTCACGAATGTCCTTTTCACATCCTTTTCACAATAACGTACTCTTATTTAAAGTAAGATGTCCTGTCATTCAACACGAGCGTGGCTGGACCTACTCAATAATTAGGTATATCTTTTGCAATTGATTACTTCGTCTTGTGCAAAGAGCAGTCCCTGGAGCATGGAGTCTGAGGGCTCAAGTCAGCCAACTGTGCTAGCAGTGTTATGTTATAATATTCAGGTCAGGTTTAAGCTTTTTCCAAAGAAAAAAACAATGGACTGGATATTGGATTTTGCAATAGAATTGCACTGCATTAGGGATATAGGACAGCTGTTGTTTGAAGTCCTATAAAGAGAAGGAAGTGAATTTGGGAAGGGTTTCAATAAAACCCTACAGTCTTCTCACAGACATCAGCAGAAACCAGTTGCTGTAAAGATAACTGTAATCAGGGTTTGAGAACAAGGGCTGGTCTGTATATCTGGCTCTTTATTGGCTGCCTGCCACCCATCAGGAAGTTCGAGAGGTGTGTCTGCTTATCTAGCATTTTATTGGTTGTCACCCCACATGCAGTTAAATGTTAACTGTTGTCTGCCCAGCAGTTCTCCACAGATGTGCAGATGTGCAGATGTGTCAATCACCTGGGTTTGCTGCGTGACCAGGTTAAATACTGTCACTTTTTGGCAGGATTTGATCAGTTGAAGATTATGCTTTTGAGGGCCGAGATTATGCTATGAGCAGACTGTGTCATGCTTATAGAAATGGGAAAAAAATAATCATTTGGTGAACCAGTAATGGAAAAGAACAAGTCAGCACTGTGAATGCTGGCTCAATTTAGCTAACCCAGCCACTACATGTAAAAACCATTTGCCATTTGTAATGTATGAAATGTCCATTGTGTAATGTGCACTAGGGCACGGATCTCAGGTTACTGTTGGAGAGGCCCACAGTGTCTACTGGTTTTATGGTATGCTTCAGCACTTAAGAGCTTAATTTAAGTCCTTGATCGGCTAAAGAATCCCCACATCTTGGCCTAACCTGATTGGTTAGAGAGTCCCCACATCTTGGCCTAACTTCACTGCTGACTTCAATTAAACCACAAGAATTTACGAACTCTCTGGCCTTCCAGGAATGGGTTTTGAGATCCTTGCACTAGAGAAAGGCTAAGGAAAAGCAGTTTCAGTTTCAGCATACTGAAACCAGTATACTCAGCTGAGAGATTTTGGGAGAAAATATTTAAAAAACTAGGGACACCAGTATGTCTTAAGTTTGAATTAAATATATATTTGCAAAACCAGGATGCTGATCTCCAAGTACCTATATAAGTTAAATACCAGACAATGCAGAACAAAATTAAAATAGCCTTCTAGTATAATAGAGAAGGTTCAATTGCAGTAATTTCCCAGTGCCGTGCATCACATTATGCAACCAAATTCTTCACTGGTGATAATACACGTCATTTAACTCAGGCATTTTGTCAAGCATCTGCTCCTGAGAAAAGTCGTACTAAAGACTAGTGGGGTTCCGAATCAGCCCATAGGCCAGAGGGTAATGTTTAATCTGCCAGTACACGTATTTATGTTAATATTCACCATGCGGACGGAAGTCCTGACTGTGTCACTGATCTCTGAACCAAATGCTCCAACAGAGGGAGAAAACCACACAAATTGCTTAGTCTGCATCCCTCTCAGCACAAACAACTGTACCCTCCCCACTCTTACTCAACATGCTCTCCTCCCTCAACCTTGATTGATTTAATTTATAACTGTTAAAATCCCTGCAGAACAGTTTCTCATTTCTCCACACCTCAGCAAAAAATAGACCAACCAGATCTATCCACCAACAACTCATGCCATGTTCTATGTGTGAATGTTCAATATGATGAGTCTTACAAATGAACACTGTACATTAAAAGATGTGAAATGAAGGACATTGAAGCAATGAAACTGGCCTGCCATCCTGACCCGACAGGCCACATTGTGTGGAGTAGTAGAAAAAACAGGACCAAAAAGTTTCAAAATAGAACTAAAAAAGATTCACATAGCCTGTTATCATTGTCAAGTCAATTTCAGAAACACTAACATTTTAAAACACGATAAGAATTATCTTTACACAGAAGCACACCACACACACACACACACACACACACAGACACACACTGATATGTTATCTCAGCCAGTGGTTGGGCAGCCCTGCTCTAGAGTCAAATGCATTCATTTTAGACTCCAGGTCAGGTTAAATCTAATGACTATCAGTGCATTAAATAGAGATGGGGGGAGGAGTTATGCCAAGTCAAATAAGAGAAATTGTATAAATTTACTCCCCTCTTATTTTTTGTATTTCACCAAATTCATTTCTTAACAAAATTTGAACGCAAAAGTTTAGCAAAACAAAGAACAGCGAGACAATCATTAATTAGTTTGCTTGTTTTTTCTGTAAGATAAAATAATTAATATTATGCTTGTTTAATATCTCATAATGAAACAATACTTTCACTTTTTAAAAGATACAATAAGGTAGAACACTGCAATAAAGCATGGGGAAATTAACCCGCATTTAAAAAAAATAATGAATGCAAAATCAGCTAATCTGCCCACCCTGACAGGCAGAGATTTTATTTAGCACCTTTTAGCACAGCGTAGAGGGAAAGCACATTCACTTGAAGGTGAGTGAAATTTGGGCAGGGAATTAAAAAAGAGCATAACACCGGAACCCAGGCAGTCTCAAATGGAGAGGTCCCAGAAACAGTTTCGACAAAGTCTGACATAAATTAAGCACTGGGTACTGAATGATGAACAAGAAATAGAAACACAAAACATGTTCCAAATTTACACTAGTGTAGTCACTGGTTATGAAATACATCTCTCAAAATTGTAATCCCTCTTTTACCATAAATTTTAAACAGGTCAAATCGGCCCAAACTGAACAAAAGGGTTAACTCTAGCTTCAAGTAGAAACCTTATCTATAAAGCCAGACTTTTAATGAGCAATGACAGGATTCTGACAATGTTTTTGGGCTGTAACCTCATGTTTCCGCAGGCTCATTAAACAGACTTTCAGGCGTAAGATGGTTGTTAATATATGTCAGTTCCATGTGTGGCTTTGCGCTTCTTGCCTCATAATTTTCCTGCTGTAATATCCTGTAGCCTGGTTAAATATTAATGCAGGTTTACCATCACCGGAAAAAGGAAGGTACCCTTGCATGTCACCTGTGGTCACTGACTGTGATCTTCCCCCATATTAGTGGCAGATGCTGCACTGTGGTGGATGTTCCTTTTCTGGCTTCCCTGACCAACCGAGGAGCACATGGAATAGTTTTTAAAAATATGAAATTCAATGTATTTATACAGGAATAAAACATTGTATAAAAGGAGCAAACTAATGTTCAGAAGGTTCCTATTTTTCAGTATAATAAAAAATGACCAGAGACCAGAAAATATAAATTTTTTTATTATACTACAAAAGAGTATAATAAGAAAATTTGAGAAAATTTTGATAGGGCATACAATAATGTTAGATGAATGAGATGCAAGTGAAACGACATCAATTAAAAGTGATGCTATAAAAATAGCTGCAAGCAACAGGTGCCCAACAATCATTACTAAAATAAAGCCAATGAATATGCAGCCAATGTTCTGTGATTCAATGTGGCCAGTTGATCCCAAAGCCATTGATAATGCATTTTAGTGGCTCCTGGTGGCCATATTGTTAGCCTACAAACTTTATGTTAATAATAAATATGCACATATTTAAATCTTTATGGTAAAGGAAAAAGAGTCTGTATATTGCATTGGTAACTCCCAAGTAATCAAGATTTTATGCTAAATCACCTCACAGCATGATCAAAGCTTCAAATGAATTCCATCTGAAGTGCATCTGTATACATAAGCTCAGGGTACCTGACATCAAGGAAAAAATTTAAAAAATCTGAACTGTTCTCACAAGCTTGCATGAGGGCATGCAAAAATGCAAATTATTCCTTTATGGTTTGACCTGAAGTGATGAAATTTAATAGATATATTCACACTCATGTCATTCCAACCCCATGTGGCTAGTGAATCTGCTTTCCTGACTGATTGTGGAAGGTTGTTCCACCAGTGTAGGTTGAGGGCAGAGAATAGCTGGGGTCCAAGAAGCAGCAATTGAATGCTCAGCTGGCTAGAGGACGTTGAGCAGACCTTTGTGTCCTATTAACTATTAAATTAGTGAAAGTTACCTGTAAGTATATCAGATGGTCTCAGATGTTGTTTTACAAGTAATCAAGAATTTGTCCATTTAGTGCCATATTAACATGGCTTGTACTGTCCTCACAATTACAATTGCTTACCTTAAATTTCTGAATTCTGAATGTTGGAAAACATGTCTAGGTACCTGTTCCCTTGCTCTCATTCATTAGTTCGTTCATTCGTTCGTTTGTTTGTTCGTTCGTTCGTTCGTTCGTTCGTTCGTTTGTTCATTCGTTCGTTCATTCATTCTCTCTCTCTCACTGTCTCTCCATGGTTGTACGTGTGTGTGTTTACCTGAATGAAGTGCCATTAAAACCAGACAGCACAATCTTTCTTGGCAACTGCTTTTGGCAGTCTGTCACCAAATACAGGACTGGCCTAGTCAGATTGAGCAAAGCCCACAACACTAAAAGCATAAACATGTGAAAAGTTTCCAAGATTGTAAAGCTACATTATGTGCCAGGCCATTCCTTTCCAGTTTGATTAGGGGTAATTTGGCCCTGGTGGTGGGTTAAAGTGCTAAATGGCTTTTAATGGGTTATGGTGTTTTTGCTTTGTGTTCCTTGTGATGGTGTTATGCAGTTATTCTCAAAGTTAGCCATTAGGTGCTGAAGGACGCCCATTCCACAGGTGTATAAATGAAAAGGGTTTGGGTTTGGCTGGGGGACAGTAGACGGTACACTGAGCTTAATGTATTATCTAACTTTTTGCTGAATCTGGATATAAACCTCAACACTTCGGAACTGACAGGACAAACAATACAATAATGAAATTCACTTCTACTCCACTAGTTCATCAGTTTCTGGGACCTGTATTCCTGAAAAACGTATTTTTATAGAAGGGGTCTGCTCTCACATTAGACATACACTGATAGGTTGGTGGTTTAAAGGCATATGTTTTTGGACTGTATTTACATTGACAGACAGTTGAACCATGGGCACAGAGCGGAGGGAAACACGCTACAGCGTGGACAGAGACCTGCTGGATGTGAAACGGCTGGAGGAAGCAGCACGAAGAGTGGAAAACGCTGACAACATGTCACCATTCAAGTGTCTCAAACAATCACTGAGGTGAGAGAGGTACAGGCACAGGAGAGGTCTGTATTCGCAGTGTATCCATTGTGAGAAATGTATAGGCATCTGAGAGGTCTGTGTGTCTGGGGAGAGACCTAGGCATTGCCCTGATGACAGGGATTTAGTGGCACAATACATTTTGATTGGTTAATTGATTTATCTTTATTAGCCATTTTAGCATTTTAATGATCTCATCTTTTTGTCTCTTGGTGCTACAACATGTTCTGTATAGTCAGAAGGGGAGGAGAATTGCACTCAGTTGGCTGACCACTTCTGTTCGACTAATCTGTAATCTGCAAGCAGAAATTTACAGCCTTGGTTCCATCTGGTCCACAGGACAAATCACTGTACTGTAACTGCCAAACAGGAGCACAATTTAATGGCAATATATTGTTGCTGGTTTTGTTTACGATAGATTTATGAAGTTCACTGTTGCCGTTAGCTATTTTTACTGCTGTAATGTTACTAAATTGACTGAGTACAGTTAAAAGTGATACAGATAACATATTCTTCACAACAGTAGATATGTGAAGCTAACTGCCGTAGCTTTCAGGTCACAGGTTTAATTAGATGAGTCATACACGTGCAAACATAAGTTCACTTTTGGCTGGACCTGCGGATGACATGTACATGTTCTTTCTTGGGCAGTAGGTAATATTGCACCAGGTCAGCTGATGTTTGCAAACAGCTCTCTGTGCCCCGGACATATTGGGAAGATATTTGCAGATGTCTTTGGATGTCAGATGTCAGCGTACAGCTGTCCTCTCTTGTTGACATCCTTCCTGAAGGTTTTCAGGAGAATTTTGGAAGGAAAGTATGTTCATACATCCCAGTCATACGTGTCTGTGGCCAAGAATTACTAAGAGACCTGGTGCAAACATATGTTCTTGTGCAATTAACTACTTTTTACAACAGGAAAATAAAAAAGTAAACTTTAGTGTGAGGTTTGTCATTTGCAAACATAAGTGCTGGAGGTCTGACATACTATGTCTGTTCTGGTGCTGCTAGTTCAATTCTGATGGGCAGCCAACTCAAATCATAGGACCACTACCAAATTGCTGGTGGTGTAAGGATAAATCTCCATTAAAGTCTCAAATGAAAAAAAAATGTGTGTATAATATTTCATTTGATGACCCAGACAGTTTTTGTGTATGATGAAGAATGTTTTATATACTTACAGAAGTTTCTGCTGACTTGCCAGGTTACAATAGTGGGTAAGAAGCGTATTTAAGGGTTTGTGGTCTAAAACAAAAAAATCATGTCCAAAGCCGACTGTAGAGCAACATTATTATTATTATTATTATTATTATTATTATTATTATTATTATTATTTTAAATAAGAGTAACTACTGTTCAATACTACAGCAAGTTCATAGATATGACACTTAAAAATGCCCAGTTACTGCTTTCAATGCCGCAAAATGTTTTTAAAATTAAATAACTTATTATTATTATTATTAATATTATTATTAATAATAATAATAATAATAATAATAATAATAATAATAATAATAATAATAATGAAAATTGGTGGGATTCTGCAAAAGTATTCTAGAATTCTACTGGGTTCTAAATGGTTAATTATTATTTGAGGCTTTTATCTAAGCTACTTACAAACACATCTAGCCAAGTCTTAGACAGGATATTTTATTGAGTTATGGTTGTTACTTCATTCACTGCAATGTTATGTAACTGTACTCACACCACCGAGGTTAGGCGTGAAGTAATTGTCCCCCACCCGATGAAATCGACATTGCATTATTGATGGGGGAAAACATATTTTATAATCACTTGTTAATGGGTTGAGCTCAAAAAGCCACACTCTCAGATGCTAGGCAACCAGCTAGCTACAGTCTCATGTGAATGTACATTTTGTGTAGATAATGAGACTTGCAAATAATAAACCAAAAACCATGTTTTAAGTCAATTCAAGATGATCGTAATGGACTTTCTGACTTAGTTTAACAGTACGCCTGAACAGCAATTTGAAATATTAGCAAATAAATGTTTTTTTTAAATTCTACTCCAATAGGTTTTATGAAGCTTTGCTGGCAGTATGAGCACAGGGCTGTTGACAGAGAATAATAAAAAAAAACATCTTTTACAAAATAAAAATATAGCTCAAATAAATAAGTGGTGCGGGTTGCTTTGCGTGGTGGCAAAGCAATCAAATTATATATGAGGTACATATAGTATATATAAATACATATTTCAAGTAGATGTAATTGAACTGTAATACTTCCCATCACTGATGGCATCCTGATTCTGTAAACCTGACTGCAGCTGGAAACTTCCTGGTGCTGTAACCAGCACGAAGGAGAGCTGTAATTGCTGATAAGCACAAATAAACATTGACAAAGACTTAAGAAAATGCACAGCAATAAAAGACATGGATGAGTCTGCCATTGCCTGCACTTTTATGGCCGCTCGCATTTATTATATACATTTATATATTTATTTTTATGCCTGAATTCTCACCTCTCATTCCTCTGATTGGTCAGTTAGCTTTTTATTGTATTGGCAGGAGACAAAAGAGAATTCCTTCGCCTTTCTTCTGCTTCCCCCCTTATATTTTTCTACTTCATACCTCTCTCTTTTCCCTCTGTCTCTCCCCTCCTCAGGTGTTCAGTGCCCAGGTTAAAGCGCAACATGGTGAGCTGGTTCCCAGTACTCTACTGGCTCCCCCGGTACTCTCTCTGGGAATATGGCATGTCAGACCTCATCTCTGGCATCAGTGTGGGCATCATGCACCTGCCTCAGGGTGAGTACGAGTACAGCAGAATTAACATAAACACTCTCTACCACAGAGAAACCCTAGAGAGTAAACACAGCAGAATGACCTTATAGGCTCTGCAAAACAGAGTGACCATAGACTCACCATGCCAGTGTGACCATAGAGATTCACCCTTATCTCAGCAGCATGCTCATAAAAGGTAAATATAGGAGAGTGACCACAGAGGTTCAGCACAGCAGTTTGACCATAGAGACTCACTGCAGCACATTGACCATAGACTCACCACAACAGAGTAACCATGGAAGGTGAACACCAGAATGCCCATGGAGACTTACCACAGCAGACTGACCGTAGAGACTCAACACAGCACATTGACCATAAAGACTCAACCTTATCACAGCAGTGACCATAGATACTTAGCACAGCAGAGTGAGCAGAGATTCTCCACAACAGTGTGACCATAGATGAAACAGTCTTGATTATGGGGTTCTGTGTGACCATTTAGTATAAGTTTAAACCTCATTAATTTGTACGTTCCTCCATACAGGGATGGCATATGCACTACTGGCGTCTGTGCCTCCAGTGTTTGGGCTCTACTCCTCTTTCTACCCCTCTCTGATTTATTTCATCTTTGGCACATCCCGACACATCTCTATAGGTGAGATGCATTCAATATGGCAGACTGCTTCTCATTTAACAGGGCAACCCGTTTCATGCAGGCAGGCTTGTAGTTTTTCTGTTTGTGTGCCAGTCTATATTTGTTTCAGCATGTGTCATTACATTACATTACATTACAGGCATTTAGCAGACGCTCTTATCCAGAGCGACTTACACAACTTTTTACATAGCACTTTACATTGTATCCATTTATACAGCTGGATATATACTGAAGCAATGCAGGTTAAGTACCTTGCTCAAGGGTACAACGGCAGTGTCCTACCCGGGAATCGAACCTGCGACCTTTCGGTTACAAGCGCAGTTCCTTACCCACTGTGCCACACTCCGTCCTCCAGTGTCAGTGTGTGCATATACATAAATTTGTCTGCAAGCTTGTTCATATATACCTTTTATGTGTGCATGTGTGTACTTGGTGTGTGTGTGTGTATGTTGTGTATATGTGTGCACACGTGTGTGCGTGCCTGTGTGATTTGTGTATGTTGGGTATGTGTGTATATGTTGTGTATGTGTGTGTTGCAAATGATTGTGCTTGTGTGTGTTGCATATCTTTGTGTGTGTATGCATGTGTGCCTGCTTGTGTGTGTGTGTGTTTAGGCACATTTACGGTGCTCAGCATCATGGTGGGCTGTGTGACTGAGCGCCTGGCCCCGGACCACTTCTTCCTTGTCCTGAACGGCACCAACCTGACTGGCGAGGTGGACATTCATGCCCGGGATGCCTACAGAGTCAGCGTGGCAGCCACAACCACTGTCCTGGGAGGAGCCATCCAGGTCAGCATTGCAACATGACCCACTGCAGTACTGACTCCCTTATGCTGCAACACTAATCCTGCTGCACCGTCCCTCTCACACTGCATCACTAATATTCTCAAACTGCAGCAGACATTCTCACAAAGCACCACTGACATTCTCATACTGAAGCACTGACATCTCATACTGCAGCACTGAATTTCTCACACTGCAACACTGACATTCGCAAACTGAAGCACTGACATCTCATACTGCAGCACTGAATTTCTCACACTGCACCACTGACATTCCCATACTGCAGCACTGACTGTCTTGCACTGCCCCGCCATGCTGCTTTCTGAGTGAGTGAGCTGGTCCCTCTGTGCCTGTCTCCCCAGGTGGTTCTGGGCATGGTGCGGTTTGGCTTTGTGGGCACGTACTTGTCAGAGCCATTGGTCCGGGCCTACACCACGGCTGCTGCTGTTCACGCAGTGGTGGCTCAGCTCAAATATATCTTCGATGTTTCACCCAAGCGCTTCATTGGACCCTTCTCACTGGTGTATGTGAGTGTCCCACAATCCAGCCTGACCTAATCAACAGTACTTTCTAATGTCTCCCTCTGCCCCTAGTGACTCTCCTCATCCCCCTCTCCCTCTTGTCTGCCCCTCATCCCCCTCTCCCTCTCTCTCCTCAGACACTGATAGACGTGTGCTCCCTGCTGCCTCAGGCGCATGTGGCCACCGTGTTGGTCAGTCTTGTTTCGTTGACTGTCCTCATCATTGCCAAAGAGCTCAACTCCAAATTCAGCCACAAACTGCCTGTACCCATTCCAGTGGAGCTAATCACTGTGAGTTTCTCTCTCTATCCAAAACCTCTTTTTGGGTTGAGTTCTGTCAGTAGAAAAAAGGGCACTGGTGGAATCAGTCATCATTGTGCGGGACAGCTTGGTAGGCTATATAGTAGAGGCCTGGGCTGCTCATGTCCAAGGACGATGCAGTGCTGGATGCTTTCTAGACTGCCAGTAAAGGATGAGGTGAGATGACAGGTCTGCTGTCTAGGTGAATGGCCTGCTCAACATTATGTATTCTTATGTTCTTATGTTTTAATTTGATTCCACACTGTCACGCTGATCTGAAATAGTAATTCATGCAAGGAGTGTCATGTTAATGGGAGAGGCCAACAGGGGTGTGTGCTTGCTTTGGAACCACAAGTCTGTATCCCCCCAACCCGCCTGCAGTGTTTTTACTCTTTCTAGGCCAGTAGGTTATACACAACTTGTTCCCTCTTCATCACCTTGCCACTGTATGTAATTAATCATTTAACTGCAGTAATAGCTGTTGATTTCTGATTCATGGACTGATGATGATCCAGTGTTTAGTAACATGTTCTGCTATCTTTCTTTTTCTTCCTTCCCTTTTTTCAAACATGCACGTGTAAGATTCCTCTGGCAGTCACGTTAGACCGATGTGCACGGCAGATTACAGAGACAAGAGTACACTGACACAAAATATGTGTGTGTGTTGCAGATTGTTCTGGCAACAGTGGTATCTTACTACGCTGGCCTGAACAGCAGCTCAGGGGTGGATGTTGTTGGGGATATTCCGAGTGGGTGAGTGACAGTACTAGTTTTTTCTGGGTGGGGGTGGGTGCGGTGGTAGGATATCTGACAAAAAGGGTGTAGGGTCTGCTGGTGGTGGTAGCATCGTTGATAAAATAGGGGTGAATGGGGGTTGCTTAGCAGCTCGCCCGTCATTCCAAAGTATGGATGGATCTGACCGTGTTAATAGCAAGAGTCACCCTGGAGCCCCAATTTCAATTGGGAGGGAAAAAAAAAAATTAAAATGGAGGCCAATGCACTGTCAGCTTCGTACTTCATTGTGCTTCTGAACGCACTTTTTATGAATGTGTTTTGTTGCCAGTCTTGTGGGTAAACCTTCTCCTCTCTCCTGTGTGTTTGTCGCCCATGTTTACTGCTCGCTGGTGGCTCATTCCAGGCTGAAACCCCCCAGTATGCCAGATGTCAGCATTTTCTGGGAGGTGATTGGCGATGCCTTCGCTCTGGCCGTGGTGGGCTATGCCATCTCCATCTCCCTGGGCAAGACCTTTGCTCTCAAGCATGGCTACAAGGTGGACAGCAACCAGGTGAGCATTGTGGAGCCACACCCACCAGCACTGTTAATATATACTGCTTCTCGCAGACTACCTGTCAGCTTCCATCTCAGATGTGTATGCAGTCTACCAGAACCCCTCCTGGGTAACCAGCTCCAGCTTCTCAGCTCTGTTCTTGTAGGGTACAGTGTGTATGCTGGGTTTCATCCAGCTGGGCTCTTGATTATGTAACTATTGTGTCCGACTATAGCTATGTTTAATTGAGCTCTTATTTAAATGTATGTTGTATGTCTTAAGTGATTGAGAAAGGTGACTTTGTGGTTTATGTGCTTGAAAGTCTTGTGAAAGATACACTTTCCCTTGTGTTTTGCCTGTATTAACACCATTTCTGATGTGGTTAAATCTTGTTAAATTCTGTGGTTGCCCTAAACAGGAACTGGTGGCCCTGGGTCTCAGTAATTCGATTGGGGGACTCTTCCAGTGCTTTTCTGTTTGCTCCTCCATGTCCCGCAGCCTGATACAGGAGACCACAGGGGGCAAGACCCAGGTGAGGCATGCACCTGCACACACGCTTACACACTCACACATGCATGCATGCACAGTCACACATGCGCACACATGCACGCTCACACATGCACTTGCATGCCTGCACATGCATGCAAGCAGACACGCATGCGCACACATGTAAATATACAGCTCATCAGGGTATGTGTCCACTTGCCTGTGTTATAGGTGGATAATGCTGATAGTAGTACAAATCACAGTCAGAAATTTTTATTGTAACGTTAGATGGTGGACATGGACTTCTCTGTGGTAGTCTGAATAGGGTTGTTGTACTTTCAGATTGCGGGAGTGGTCTCCTCTGTGATAGTGCTGGTGACAGTTCTAAAGCTTGGAGCCTTGTTTCATGAACTGCCCAAGGTGAGCCTGTTCTTGATCTGCCACTATTAGGCAAAGCAATGATGCCATTTCATAAATCTCAATCATATAAATGTCTGGTTATGTGTGTGCTTTGAGAGTATGTGTGTGTTTGTATGTCACTAAATCACTAAATATATGTGTGCATTCATGAATGTTTGTGTATTTGAGTGTGTCTGGGGCCCCTAGAGGTGTGTGTACGTGTGTGTGCATGTGTATGTGTGTTTGGGGGGGGGGGTTTTCTTGTTTTTTTTTAAATTTCTATTTCTGTTGAGTTGTACATGATTTTGTTTACGTGTGTGTCTCTGTGACTTTGTGTGACAGGCGGTCTTGGCAGCTATCGTCATTGTCAACCTGAAGGGCATGTTCCGGCAATATTATGATATCTTAACTCTGTGGAGAAGTTGCAAAATTGACCTGGTGAGACGGATGTTTTTAAACAGAGAAAACACACACACACACACACACACACAGACAAATTCTGGCCTGAATCTCACTTGCCAATAAAAAGCATTATTATAGGTTACTAGCCATTAGAGATTCCAATATAGATTGCCAACAGATACAAATAAAACAAAGAAATGTTTACATATTTGGTTAATAATAATAACAATAACAACAACAACCATAATAATAATAATAATAATGATAATAATAATAATGTTTTACTGTTATTACAGAGTGGGTTCTCAGTTACGGTTTCCTTCTCTCTCACTCTCCCCCTGTTTCTCTGTCCCACGCTCTTTGCCCAAAGCTGGTATGGCTGGTTACCTGGATCTCCACCGTGCTCTGTAATCTGGATCTGGGCCTTGCCATCTCCATCACCTTTGCGCTGCTGACTGTCATCTTCAGGACTCAACTGTGAGGCACTATACATCCCCCTGTCTGTCTGTCAGTCAGTCAGTCTTTTCTTTTTCTTTTCCCACTTTTTTCCTCCCAATTTCAGAATGTCCAATCATGCTCATGCTGCAATGCTCATTGCAACCGTCAGTGCCATTTTATGAGAATGCAGACAAGCATGCCCTCTCATCTGAAACATGCAGTGTCAACTGACACTTCTTATCACACCACAGTTGGCAAATCGTGCTTGCACAGTATTTACACCTCATGTGCAGCTCAACAGGTAAAATCGTGGGTGCCGATTGACCAGCTGGGGTAGCTGGTGTGCAAAGAGATCCTTTCATCCTGGCTGACTGAAACCCTGCCTTCTTTGTGTGACACTAGAACCTAGTGTGTGTCAGCACAGTCATGGTCCAGACCCCACAGTAGTCCTTGGGGTTTCCATCCACTAGCACAGCATCTTAAAAGGATGAGCCACCCAGAAACCCGTTTGTCAGTTTGTTTGTAGGCCCATATGTCTATGCCCATTGGAATCCCTCTCCCTGTGATTTTGCTTAGTTGCAAATGTTTAGATACTGTTCTTTTCAGATTTTTGCTGAGTCACCTGCAACTTGATTCTGTCACACAGAGACCAGGCACACTGTGCTTCGTGTCAATATATGTCTGACGGCAATTCATTTTGTTTTGATTTTGGGTTTTATTATTCCAAGATTCCATTAAAGTGGTTTGTTTTGTGATTTGATTGAATTCACCATATCAACTGTCATGTTACATGTAATGATGTGAAATTTATAATGTATAATATAATCACCTCTCTCATGCTCTTCCTTTTAGCCCAAAGTACTCTGTCCTGGGACAGGTGCCAGGCACAGAGATATACTTGGACATGGAGATGCACAGAAAGGTGAGACACAGAATATGGAAGAGGAGGAATTATGAAGCGTTACAGAGGATTTGGTGGGGTGTGCCTGACTCCTGTTGCCATGGCCACACCATGGCATCTCATAGCAGTTTTGCATTGCTACTCTCTGCAGGTGAGAGCAGTCTCAGGCATAACCATCTTCCGCTCCTCTGCCACTGTGTACTTTGCCAATGCTGAGCTCTACCTGGAGGCCCTGAAAGAGAAGGTGAGTATATGTTACCATGGGCACAATATAAGTCAGACTCAGTCACCACACACACCATAGGTGTCATAGTCACCATGACATGACAGGACACAAGATGTGTAAGAGTCAAGGTCACCATGGACACAAGCTGTGAAAGAGCCAGTGTCGTCATGGATACCGTTAGAGTCAGAGCTACCATGGATGCTGTGTAATTTTATGTATTCTTTGGAAATAAAGTGTTGTGTACCGTGTCCATTTTGACATAAAGGCAACATTTTTGACTATCAATGATGAGTCTCATGTACTTGGTGATTTTTGTTAAGTTGCAAATGCCTGTCAGCAGTGTTGGGGAGTTTGGTTGGCTTAAACAAAGACAAAAGGTTTCCAATGGCAATGATGATGGTTTACTTCTTGTTTTTATGAATGAAGACATTTTGTTTACATAGCTAGCAAGCAAAATAGATGAGGTTGGTGCCTAGTTGCTGTAGTAACAACTATAATGGATACTCTAAGTCTGAGCTGTATGGATACTGTAAGAGTCAGAGCTGCCATGGGCATTGCCAGCAGTTTGCGCTGTACCCTAATCACTGACTATTTTCTTTGTGTGCAGAGTGGGCTGAACATCACCAAAATGATCACCTATAAGAGGAGGCAGGAGGCAAAGCAGAAACGCAGAGAGAGGAGGGCAGAGAGGAGGGCCAAGAGCGAGGCCAGGAGACAGGTGGGTCACTGCACATCTATACATACCTGAGCTCACCTGTACATACCCATACACACCTACACTGCTGTTCACACTTACACTACAGTACTTGTCTATAATAATCCTTTCATTTGTAAAGTGCTCTTCTCATATTTTGTTATGTATGTTGTGTTATGTATAGCTGCACTCATGCACAGTTTGGAACATACCTATAGCGAGATCCATAATGTTCGGATCAAAGACATATTTTTTCTTGTTTCCCATAGATCATGGAGCTCACTGTATACACTCCTGCACTACTTCAACACGCCTGTTCATGTCTCTGTTTCTCTTAGAGGGTAGATGACAAGACGGGGGATGGGGGGGAGGTGTTTTCGGTGGAGGAGGAAGCGACGCGTTGGAAGGAGAAAGAAGAGCAGGAGAGCCCAGCAGGGGGTGAGCCGGAGTGGAGCGGCCGGGAGAACGGGACAGTGTTCGTGATGCCGGCCACGCCCAACACCCTGAGCACGTGGGAGTACCTGAAGTGCGGGGACCCGGACTCAGCCACCCTGGGCTCCACCTCTGAGCTGGACGGTGACACCACCACCCTGGGTTCCAGCTGCGATGATACCCTCAGCAGGGACCTGGAGAGGGTGTCTCTGGGTTCTCTGGGCAAGTGGACCTGGGACATCCATTCCATCATCCTTGACCTCTCCACAGCCAACTTCATTGACACAGTGGCCATCAAGACCATACGAAATGTGAGTCGGGGAAGGGTTGGGAAAGGGTAGGTAGGAAGGATGGAGAGCAAGATTGGACAAGGGGGATATGGGGAGAAAAAAAATGCATTGGACATTGGGTTAAAGAAGGATAGGGAACAAAGAGAAGACGAGGAAATGATTTCAGGGGAAAACATCCTCTCAAATGTACGTTTTCTCTTCTATGATAGATCTTTCGGGACTTTGGAGAGATTGATGTGGATGTCTATATTGCTAGTTGTCAGGGTAAGTTTTGAGTTTTTAGTTGAGTTCTGTATGTTTGTGTCTCTGAATATCCGTGCTTCACCAAACACATCTAGCCAACCATTCCTATGAATTAATGTACCTAAGCAAAGCTGTTGCTTTTTTTTCAGTGTCTTAGGTCCATAATGAACATCACCTGTATTTTGGCTTATACCAACTCTTCGCTCCACATACTTAAAAGAATGTAACCTTGGTATTTGCCACTGGACTGAGCAATCATCCTCCTTTTATCTTCTTTTAACATTTACCATTACCAGCGGAGAGCACGTGCGAGATAGGTTGTGCATAATTCAAATGCGAAAAAAGCATGAGAACGTCACATTTTGAATGACGTGCAAATTGCAATGACCGAGAAATTCCGATCTGTGTGCTTAGATGACCGTCAGCATTGGCTGATATTTGATTCTTATTGGATTAATTCCACATATGAATGTGGCCCAAAACGGATCTGAAAATATCCAATTCCATGTGCTTTTTCCTGTTTACACATTCATAGTACACACCCGAAATGTGCCACTCGAGCAAAAAATTGTAACTGAGTCACTTTTACTTGGGGGGTGTAAACGTAGCCTTAGTATGTCAGCGTGTCCAAGTGTGTCATGGCATATCTGATTGTTTGTGCTGTGGGCTCCAGCCTCAGTGGTAGAGCAGCTGGAAAGAGGGGAATTCTTCAGCCATTCCATCACCAAGGGCCACTTGTTTGCCACAGTCCACGATGCGGTACTCTACTGCCTCAGCCACAGGGGGGCATCAACAGTGCCCAGCTACGAGTGTGCAGTGGTGAGCTACAAATACCTACGTGCATGTACACATGTACACACACATACACACACATGCGCGCACACACACACCCACACACACACACACACGTACATACACATACACACACACACACCCCTCTATCCTCTACAGCTGTGACACAACTACACACTAATATAGCACATTTGATTTGTTAGCGTGCTGAGCTGCTCAGAGCTCTTTACTATTCATTGATGTGCAGACGCTAAGCTCATTGAAAATAAGTGGAACTACTAATTAGTCCCAATCTGAAACATGTCATTCCAGACCATGCAGGGCAATACCCGGCTGTGACCTGAAGAGGAAGATTTCCTTCCAGGCTGTGATTGGACACCCTACTTATCCAGATTCACCAGCCACTCCAGAACCACTGCATGCCTCTTTCCCTACTGGAGAACAGACAAACACACCAGGCTCAGTAGGCCTATACACAGATCAGCTGCAGTACTTGACTCAGCACCTTTTATCGAGATGAGAGATAAAAATAGAAAAAGACAGGGAGAGGGATGAGAGAAAGAGGGAGACGGAGTATCTAAGAGATCTATAAGTGTGATCTAATGGCTGTTACTGGAAAACTCTTCTGACTCAACACACAAACATGAGTTATTTAACAGTTATTTAGGCTTTTCTGTTATTTTTAGCATATTATCATTAGACAGATTTCCTTCCTTCAGCATTTCTTTGTAAAATATTGCTTTCACATCAGTTTGTAAGAATATGAATTGAACATCACTCTATTAACAGATGATGCAGGTTTCCTCAGCATCCACCCTCCCTCTATTTTAGTGCTGTTTCTGTACCCTTCATGTGTCTGCTCTGGTGGAGCGGGAGGTGACGGTAGATGGAAAGACAAGTGTAGGGTGGGGTGAGACAGTCACTGGGAGGTTTCCCCACTCAGCCTGAGTTATTTTCTAAAAGAAGAACTCACTTAGCTGCCACTCACGTGATTTTCTGGGACACTGGAACAATGTCACATCAACATCCACAGACTATTTTTGCTAGAGAGAGGGCTTGCCCCTGCTCTCTAAACAGACCCTGCAATAGGTGTGTGTGTGTGTATCTGTTAAGTATGTTTTGTATTTGTTTATATATAAACTGACAGAAAGACAAAACATATTTGCATATTTTTACAATTATTAATCTAAAATGTAATTTTGTGTATAGGTAGTTACCATTGTTTCACATGTTCACTAGTGATTTACAGTATTGTTTAGGTAAATGGGCAAATGGGAAGTCTATACACTTGTTGGTCTAAATGCAGCATGCATAGCTCTAGTGCCATTGTACAGCTTTCCCCCAAGGTCAGTAACAGAAACAGAATGAATCATTTTTGTTATTGTGTATTCTACTGTAGGATGATATGTTGAAACAGGTATTAAAATAAAATTGTGGAAGACAGGGGTTAGCTTCTATTGCCACATTATTTTGTGCTCTTTCTTTATTTGCCCGTGAATATGTGTGTCTGCTGTATAACCCTTTATAAAACTCAAGTCTTAACACTGAATTCTGGATGGCAACTCAAGCATTAGCTGTAAGTGCAGTCGTGCCCCACATAGAAAAATCTAATCCTAACTGTCAGTGCTTTACTGCCCCCCCACTCACCCATTACGAGATTGACGGTGACTGTAGTAGTGATGGTACAGGCTTCCAGTTATGACTGGGTTTTCTAAACTGTGAGAAAAAAAGGTGTAAAGTGTGCTCTTCTGACTGTGCGTGAGCTTAACTGGTGGACATCGGAGCAAGAAGCTGTTTGGTCCCGATTCAAATTCCAGTAGGGCTGCAGCGATAGCCATGACATGGATAAGCAAGACATGACGATGTCACACACTAGGCAACACCTCCCAGTACTCTATTAAATCATGACACAGCCCATAAAATACTGCCTCTCCAATGAGTAGCCAACGAGACCAAAGAAACTTTGATGTCTTAAAAATGCTATGAAAAAGAAACAATAACACCACCCCAAACTTTCACTGTCCATGGCCCTTACTGTAACTTAGTGTTGAGAAAAAAGCTTGTTTTTATATTTACTTTCCGGTATATATTCATTCCTCTGTTTACTGTCTTGGTTTCAAAATGGATAAATTTGTTATCTACATAAAAGCTTGAATCTTACACAGCTAAGGCAAGTTGTCTGCATTGGGCTTAATGGTAACACAACATTATCATACTAAAAATGGTTTGACTTGGCTACTGATTAGCTAGTAACTGGCTAATGGTCATTAGTTATTAACATGATCTAACTAGTTATTAGCTAGTTATGTATACTCATTGACTGTGATCCAGTTTTTACATTGTCTAAACATTACCAGTTAATAGCTAATAGGTAGCTACTTGTTAAAACAAAAACTGAGGAGACTGGAGAACAGAGGACTTCCCACTTTTGATCAATGTTACGCTCCTGGCCTGATTTTTAACTGTGGGAACAGGCATGCAGTTCATACATTTATAATGTATTGCTGTTAGCGTCTAGTTTTTAGAAGATACTGTCCTGTTGGCCTGTCCACTGGCAGCAGGGAAAAGTTTTGAGACCAAACTGTGCTGTTCACAGGCCAGAGACTTCTGCAACATCAGGTAAATATGACAAACATCTCAATCTCTGTGATCCAGGATCTCCATGGCCAGACCTTTTCTCAAGAACACGCGATACACTGCCTATGCATGTTTGGAGAAGCATATGGAGGGGACCTGCACATGTAATAATTGCTTGTTGGGCTCTGGTCACTTACAGGACCTAACTGTGGAGTGAAACAAGCATGCATAGTAATAAAACTGGACTCTGAAGCTTCAGAAAACATTTTCCTTTATTAACCTTAATATAAGAGCACGTGCTCTATATTTCATAAATTACTCCAATTTTGAATTTTCTGTATAGCATTAAAGAAAGTGATTCAGTGCATTGTCAAACCAACACAAGTAGTGTGATCAAATAAATAACTACGATACATACATAACAATTATAAATACCATCCCAAGTACAGCTAAAAAGATGACGACACATTTGATTCAACTGACAGGTAAACAGGCTTCTAAGAAACTAAGGACTGTGACCAGTGTAGAGGGTTTAAATTCTGATGAGAACAAAAAGATCCATGCACATTGAATATTTTGAAAAAAATTTTAAGAACAAGCTAAGCTTTCGGTCAGTGGACCTCTCGTCATAGCTTTACAAAGAGTTTAAATTTTGCACATCAAGTTCAAGAGCTTGGACATGCATCACAGTTCAGGTGTGTCAAAATGCACTACGACCAAGGCTGTGATCATGTATCAAATGGCTAAAACAGGCACAAAGGAGACAAAACTTCAGCATTACTTTCGGAAACAGCATCCACATGAAAACAAGAGAAAGATCTAAGAATGCAGTGCAACTGGGGTGCTTTTTTTGTATGGGGGGGCTGCAGTTCAGATGGCAATGGCCCAGTTAGGAGGCAATTTTGCACATCACTACAAAAGGGTACACAGCCCAAATGGAGGCGATTCATGCAAAGCTCCCCACAGGAGGTATAGTACATATATTTTGTTAAAGGATTTATAAGACACCAACTTGAAATGGAAAACAGAGGATGAGATTACCATGGCCATTATTATTATTATTATTATTATTTATAGTTGCATAAACTCAAACCCACCTGTCTCCTGAACTATACTGTGCATCTCAGGCAGGTCAAAGACAGGGAATTTTTAGGGGCAAAGCTCCCAACATATCCCTCTATGTCCTCATGTTCCTTCATTGTGCATAAGTATATGTATGTGTGTGTGTGTGTGCGTGCATGCTTGCGTGTGTGTGCATCTGCATGTGCATGCATGTGCAAGGTTTGCACGTGAAAGGCGGACATCGTATTCCTCACTCCATGCAGACCCCTGAGCATAGCCATAAGTTAAACACATAACCCAGAAAACAACACTAGCGAAGAGAAAAAGAAAGTGCAGTACAGTTCCTTTGGTAAATGTGAATCAGGAGAAGAGGTGCACTAATGTCATTCATAAAGCCTGCCATGGACGAAGCTGGGACACTTGATACAAACTTGATACATCAGTAATGGGCCTCCAGTCTGCAATACCATTGCTCCCAGGGGTATGTGCATGCATTGTGTGTTTCACAGTGGTTCTAAGTGGGAAGAAAATTCCAACACTGCTAAAACAAACCCCTTTAGTACAGGCAGGGAAAGAGGCAACAGGAAAGGGGGTTTGGGAACATTTAGGGGGAGGTGCTATATTAGGGAGAGGTACTTCATATCCTGCTTTATCGGGTTTGGTGAGGTTTGGGTGGGGGTGTGCTGTTTTTGGGGGAAGTGCCACAGGTCCTGGTGTAGGGTACTGGGGTAATTTAGGAGGTTAGGAGGAGGAGCTACATTAGGCAGAGGGACATGGTACAAGGTTCTGGTGGGGCACGTTGAGGGGAGGTGCACATTGGGCACATTGAGGGGGAGGTGCTATAGATCCTGGTGGAGGTGGTTGTGTTGGGCAGAGTCCTGCTCGGTATTGTGGGTCTCTGAACGCTGCTGCTGGGACACCAGCTGCTGGTACCGAACCTGGCGCTGGTAGTCCGGGTCCACGTTGATCCAGTTGTTGGCGATCCACTTGGTGCCACGGGTGACCACACAGCCACCATGCAGGGAGTACTCATCCTGCTCACCAACCCAACCTGAGAAACACACACACACACACGATCAGTGACAGCACAAATCAGGATTTCCTGCAAACATAGTTTTGGTGGGGTGCGGGGACTAGCACTGGGACGATAACAGATAGAGAAGGGATAAGAGAGTATATATTAGGTACTAAACCCCCAACCGCACAGAGGGCTTGAGAGTGGGCCGCCCTCCAGGCTGCAGCACATGCCTCGCCTGCTCATATTAATAAAGAGAATATGCACTTCTGTTTCCCCTTGTTTGTGAGACCGGATAGATTATGCTAAAGTAATGTAACATAATGTAATTAACATTTTTTTTCCAAGGTAAAAACGTGATCATTAATAAGTTGAGAACGTTTTAAAAATGGTTTAATAAGTGGGACATTTGTAATGCGGTGCTGAGGCTTAGAAAGTACGTGCCGTTCTGCAAGTGCCCTTCAAGCCCTGCCCACCAGTGCCCAGGTGCAACCTACCTTTGCCGTCAGACAGGTAGTTGTACCAGAAGACCGCTGTGCCCTTGGCCGGCTGCACCCTCAGGTTGCCCTTGTCACAGTGTTTTCGTGTGTCCAGAAGGTCCACATCATTCTGGATCAGAGACTGAAATAAAACAAAAAAAATCACAAATTTTAAAATGAATTCACTGTAACAACAATTACAAGAATGCATCACATCTACAGACACACACACACACACATATACAGACATTAGAGACAGATATGCATGCACGCATGCACACACACGCACACACAGACACACACACCGCACCACTTCCTCATATGTCCTGTTGTCAGCCACAGGAAAGGTGGTTTCTCCGCCCCCCTCCACAGAATTCAGGTAGAACAGCACTGTGATGTACCTGCATAAACAAAACGCGTCCTTATAGTAGAACATAGACACACACACAAATCTGCACTCAAACACAAACATGGATGCAAAGACACACAGACGGGCGCACACACGCACACACACACACACACACACACACACAGTAATGGGTGGTGTTCTCTCACCGACAGGAGGTCTCAAAGGGGGTTGAGTGGTTGGCTGCCAGACGGGTGTGGGTGCAGGCAGTTTCGGGATACACCGGGCCACTGTCATGGTGGGCATGGTAATGACCCCCCTGTTCGTAGCGCACCACCTGCAGGGGCTCACTCAGGTCCACTATGGAGGACGGCAATCGGGTCAGACGCGTGACCCTGGGGTCGGGGGTGAGAAGAAAGAGAGAATGGGAGGCAGATGTTTGGGATGAAAAGCAAAACATGGGCATTCTGGAGTGGGGACCGGGGCTGACCTCTTCCTGAGTGTCTGCAGAACGTGGTGTGCCCCCTCGCCCTGGTACAGCCATGTGTGCCTGCTGTTCCTCACCAGCTGGCTCTTCTTCACCCCACGCTGCTGCAGAAACCGCTGGAAAGCATTACTGCTCAGCCGTTTAAACTCCTCCAGGCTAAGGAAGCCTGCACACAAACACACACATTATGCACAACACACACACACAGACACACATACACAGACATTATACACACTAACACACACATTATATACACCCACAAACACACACAGACATTATACACACTAAACACACAAACAAAACCACACACATTAAACACAATAACACACACACACAGACACAAACAAACACACATACACGTGAATGCATGCACATGCATACACACACACACACACACACACACACAGGTTCTCACCATCGCCATCTGGGTCTGCCTGGAGCCCTGCGTATATCTCTCTCAGGCTCTCTGGAGTAAGCCAGATCCCGTCCCGCACACGTGAATGGGTCAGAATCTAGAAAAAGCCAGACCCACAGCACTAGGATCATTCCCTAGTCGTAACAAACTGCAACCTACTGCTCTGCTTCAGAACTCCACAAACAAACATAACCTCCTTGTTCAACACACCCCCGTCACTGGATCTGTGTCTGTCATCCACCCCATTAGACACCTTTCCAATACACCTTTCACACCAAAGCAACGACCCGGGTAAAACCCGTGTTAGCCTTTGGTATGAAAGAGTCAGCGAGCTTTGTCCGACCTGTGTCTGCGACCCCTGCTCATGATCTGGATTTACATGGGTTCGACACGGCTTGGCTTCAATTTAAAGGGGTTACTCTATGCAGCACAGTCAGCTGACCGACCCTTGAACTTGTTATGCGTTTTACTGGCCCAAATTTCCAGAATCGTGTGTGAAAGGGGTATAAACAGCAAACCACCATCCTTAATAACCCTCCCTCCTAGCACTAACAACCCCCCACCTCTTGTAGCTGCAGTTGACCATCTTGGTTGAGGTCCAACAGGTTGAAGATTTCCTCTGGACTGAGGTCCAGCTGCTTGGTCAACTCCTCCTGGTCCTCAGGCACCATTACCTGGCTCTCCGTCAGGCCCTTCAGCTGAGCCAGCTGCACCACCACACTGCACTCCTCTTCTGATAGGAAGCCTGGGATCTCTACAAGTAAACACAGTACCAGCATATGAAACCATTACACTTTACCGTTCACAGACACACACAACACCATTACACAAGAATATCATGCGTATGCACGCACGCATTCGCACACACAAACACACACATCACAATTGCAAAGGAACACTATACTGTATCTTGTAAAAGAGGCTCTTGCTGCAGGTTCTTTTTTTTTTTTTTTTTAATCTTACATCTGCCCTCTTTTTCAGGGGGTTACTAACCTCACGGTCCCATCATCTATCTGTTAATACACACACAGTGTGTGGAGCGGGGAGGAATTCCTCAGTGGGCCACATTTGTTTTGGGAAAGTCCTGTGACTGCGGCCTGTGGTGGACTAATCTGTGACTACAATATCCCTTGCACACTGACAGTACCAGTACTGCCTCCACCACTACTCAACACTCATTTGGCCTGGGTGGGTGAGTAACATATGCTTGACACTTTGATGGGGATGTAGGACAGAGGCAAGTAAAATCCTGAATCAAATGACAACAGTGGGAATGATAAAACCACTCTCACCAAAAAGCAGAGGCTTCAAGCTCAGAGTCCGCATCTCATGGACTTTGTTCGGCACCAGAGACACTTTTTGGATGTGTCCAACCTGTACTCAAACATTTCAATTAGCAATTTAGTTAATTGCTATTTGCATGGACCCCAGCATTAGTTCAAGACAACCATTTGGCATTTTCAGAACCAATGTAATATGAGTACGCATGAGTTTCTTAAATCTGAAAAAAACAGCGAGATTGACAGTATATAATGTATCCCAGAAAATACACATCTGCATCACCCTTATTCCCTCAATCCGCGGAAGGTGCAGAGTCCGGCTGTATCCGGGGTCTGGAAACGGAGAAATGGGGGATGGATGTGAATGGTGATTGCTGCTCCCGCTCCTTGTGCTGGTTGTGGCTCCCGGACCGTTGTTGTAGTGCACATACAGCAGTAGGGCGATTACGTTAATTATGTAAACATGGAAAAAAACCATAACAACCATGAAGTAAGAGCGAGAACAAACACTACTCTTCTGCAGCGGGTGACGCTCTCTGGACAAGGTTGGGAGGGAAGGCGATGTATCCTCCTCCGGGACATCTTTCTGAGGTTCCATCATCGTTGTCATGATACGTATTTATTTTGGTCTAGATATTTGGATTATATCGAGTTAGTCGATGTAGCTTCGTTTCCCGTGCTGTCATCAAACAATGCGGCAAAGGTGGAAATAGCGAATAAAATGGGCTTAACTCGCTAACTACCACTAGCTAGCAACCCATGTTGGCTCATTTTCCTGCAAGCTAAACTGGCAGCTTGTAATGTAAGCCAACTGCCAAAATTAATAGATAAAGAGTTAGTCTAGCAATTAATAATAATAGTTAGCTGGTATCTTCCTCAGCTAACGCCAGCAAACAATATATGTTCGGACAGGGTGTTATTTTATTATCTTTGATTTATCTATCAAGCTGATTTGATATTACCCTCGCTAATCAACAATGTGGATTGCTGAACGAAACGGCACATGTTGCCTTGTTAAACTAGCCGGCGCATTTTTATTTCATTTCTGTAACGTTAATAAATCATCCTAGTTCTTAGGCATCTAGCTACCTAAGTAACCAAGACATGAGAGCTAGTATACGCTGTCATACACAAACTCCCCCCATTCGGTAGAGCGTTCGCGATGCTTTTGGCTTCCATAGACGAAGCACATATGCAGCAAACACGATAACGTTAACAGAACAGCCAGAAAGATAACAAGCTAGCTAAGATCTGTAGACATCGAATTATTGTTATTGTTTGCGTAGCGATTTGAGCTGTCAGTATCCTGTGCATCACAAAAACTCAGCACAAGTGGTCAAGCTACTCACGTTAGCTTTCCTATATACAAGCGTTTCCTCCCGAGAAGATGGATTTGATCTCAAAATGACAGAATAAACGGATGATCATTTTACTCCATCACTAGTCTCGCCGCAGCTTACTTGTTTAAGCATGTAAGACGCCATTGCCCCAACAACTGCAGCATCTCGCACCCCGATGACTTCGTTTCTAGTGAGATATTTTGAAACAATTGTGTTTATGCATGTCTGCCCCCTGGTGGTAAATATCCATGTTTCCCTATAAATGTTTATAGCAGTGGTATTCAAAACACGGTCCTGGGTAAAACCCGAAAGTAAGTTCGCTTTTTTGAGTCATGGGTTCCCTTGTCAGATTTCCAATGCATTTTTCCCATAGGGATTTTGTTTTTTTGAGCCCATTAACATTACCACCGTGGATTTCTAAGTTATTTGCTTTTAAAAAGTAAGTTGTTAACAAGTTGTTATATTGAAACTACAACAATTGTCGCTTTCTGGCAACCGTCACTGGTTTCCATACTATTTTTTTAAGTCTCTGACACTAGCCCGCCTGCACGTGACGACCGTTGTAGTTTCAACCATTGTTATCGTCATCGCCCCACGCCAAGCGTTGTGGGAGGAAGTTTCCCATTCATTTTTGCCATGGACTTTTAAAATATTGCCAGTTTATTACATTTGAAAGTACTAACCATGGCACTAACCTGTTCCACGACTCCAGAATACTCGCTTGATAACAAAGTGTCAATCAATATTTGTATACAGTATATGGTATCAACTCACTCAAGAATAACTGCTATTTGTTGAAAAAAATGTGTAGGCACCGTAAGGGCTTGCAGACAAAGAACTACAAATCTGCTTCACCAAGACGACAGAGAATGCCAAGATGGCAGCGTGGCAGGACGATGTGAGTCTTTGCGCTGTCAGGTAGGCTAATTGAAGATATGTAGTAAAAAAACTATTTTGAACAAAAAAAAAAAATGTTTTTAGAACAAAAACTTCAAAAACCAATAACCAACTGAACTGAGAATAAAAAACAAACGGTTAAAAACCACGGCGAAAGAAATGGCCGCCACTAGCGTGAAGGCTAGCAAAAACAAAAAACAAAAAACAAAAAAAAACAAACATCGGAGCTAGTCTAGTAGCGTAGACTCAAATCCCATTTTAAAAGCCTTTCAAGACCTCTCCACCAAACATGATGTTAATTCTGAGTTTTCATTTGAGAAAATCTGTTGAGAAAGCGACAGAATCAGACTCTGAATCAACATCGCCAACAATTTAAGGTTAACCAACTTGTCGTTGATATCAGTGATCAGAAAGACAAAGGGACCCATCTGGAGAACATTGTTGGAAAGCTAAAAGCAGAAAACAAAACTTCGAAAGTTAGGTTTGATGGTACTCAGACTCAGATACAGCCGGAGGTGGTCACTTAAGTTACATGGATTTTAAGGAAGACGACGGGAACATCAGAAGTGTCATTACCAACATCGCGAGGAAGGTGGCGCCAAAGATTTGCGAGAAACTGACCAAGGTCGTCAATATCGTACGTCGCCTTGGTCCACAGAGGAAGGATTGGTTTCTTTCTCGGTTATTGTGCTGTTTTCAATGAGCCTCTACCAAAACACAGTCTGGAGAGGGAGAGAGTCCAGGTATCTCCGTAATAACTATATATCCAGTTCACTGAGACTCAGTCAGTCCCCTGATGACGAAGGTGCTAGAGTGAAACTGTGGTCATGGGTTAAGAAAGCAAGGGAAGAAACTTCAAAGAACGTCATGGTATGGGGGCTCTGCCATGATCAATGGACAGATAATTGGAGAACTGGCATTTCTTACAGAAAACATTAACTTTGAATAACGCAGTCGTATGCTCCCATTTTGTCCGTCGGAGAATAAGTCTTGACTTACTCATTATTAGCTATGGGTTATTGCTATTGTTTTACTACTAGCCTACTTCTTATTTAGGTAAGTTACATTTAAGGCAAATCTATTTTCAGACTTTTTTACTGTTTTATAAAGATAAAGCATTCTAGGAACATGAAAGACATTAAACTTTTGAGCAGGCGTCATTTTCTGACATTAGAATCTTTTACTATAGAGGAACAATTGGAAATGACTAACTTTCAAATTGAGCTTGATCAAATGCAGTTAGATTTTGCAAAGGGAGCCTTTGTTAGGTCTATAGCCAAATATAAGTTACTTTTCCGCTCTTGAGAAAAGATATTACATTTTTTCAACCGATAAGCCTACTTAATAACATTGCATGCAGCCACTGTCCTACAATTTTTTTTTCACAATTTTGTTTATTAGCTTTCCAGTTTTTGAGATGTTGCTCATGTTCAAAATTTCAGTCTTGTGAGTAGCACTAACGGTGCATTGCTGCATTAATGACACAAAAAGTGTCATTCAAAGATGGATGGACAAAAGAATACAAGAGAAGGAAATGCTCAGCTACCTTTATTGACTGATGGCTTACATGAGAACAGTTCACAAGAAGTTCATATTGTATGAGTGCTTGTTACTGCGTCTCGTGTAGGTTTATCCCTCACTCGTGGACGTCCTTCACCTTAAAATAAATTGAAAAGCAGTTAGAATGTATGATCATTATCAAAACTTTGATGATTGACCAATTCATTTCTAAATCTTAGTCTTACTATAAAATATGCATGTTGGTTTTGTACTGTACATTTAACAGTCTATGACTACATATTTACAGTAACATGTAACCTTTATTTACGTACAAACAGTTTGTATTAAAAAATTTGTTACAGAAAGTACCTTGCCAATGTCACGGCTCTTGGCTCTCAGCTTGTTGACCTGGGACTCAGCAATGTCGGCACGCTCCTGAGCTTCCTCCATCTCATGCTGCACCTTCCTGTACCTGGACAGGTGAGTGTTGGCTTGTTCCTCCTGTAAGAGAGCCCATTATTTACTCAAAGAATTATTACCATTACATGAATAGAACTTCTGCTCTTCTGTTTCTGAAAAGAACACCTATTCAGAATGGGAGAATTAGTTATATTAGGTTTGGTAAGGCTATTGTGGGAATTGGCTCATTACTCTTGGGGGGGTCCCCTAAAAATCATTGTAAGATATTGAGTGTGTCTCTTGCTGATGGTAGGTTGGGTTAGGTGCACAGACTTCAGGAATATAATGTTTGAAATATAGCTATTCTTTTAAGACTTGTTTGCTATCAGTGTCATCTTCTAATAAATAGGAATACACAGGGGATTGTGTTCTTGAGCCCTTACACTCAATGGTACAATCTTATAAGACATTTTAGCAAAAGATGATTGAAGTAGTTTTTGCTGAAGGTGTCTTTGGACTAATGACTAATAAATGGGATGAATAAATTTAATAATTAATTAATTATTAATTATTATAATTTAATAATTATCATTTTTTTTAATTTAACTAGCTTATTAGATAGGTGAACATGGCTGACACACAACTGGTTCTATGAAAGAAACATATTTAGTTAGTAGGAGACTCATAGCACCAAATGCAGTATTCAAGATGCACTGGCAAATTTGTTCCCTAGAAAATGCTAAATCAGCCAATTGAGCCCTGATTATTTCTATCCAAGCAGCTTGTTGAATTAATATCTTGACGTTGATGCCAATTCTGTTCCACCTAATGGGGTTGCCTGCCAAGATTTGTTCTCATATGGATGGTTTTGATATGAAATATGACATTGATACGCCATTAAATTAGTAAAGCATTCGACTTACAGATTCCTCGGACTGCCTCTTGTAGGCCTTCACTTTCAGCTGCAGCTTGTCCACCAGGTCCTGCAGTCTGTGGACATTCTTCTTGTCCTCCTCAGTCTGCAGAGGTTAAAGCAGATTCATAAGAGGTACCATACATGGTTGTTGTCTTGTCCACTGTTTTTGGTAAAGATGTATAAAACCTTACCTGGTAGGTGAGCTCCTTGACTCTCCTCTCATATTTTCGGACACCTTTGATGGCTTCGGCTGCACGTCTCTGTTCGCTGTCAACTTCACCTTCCAGTTCACGCACCTCGATTAGAAAAAAAAAAGAACATGATTATTATGTAAATATTATTAAAAAAGAAATGCAGCTGAATCATTGACAAACATGGGCGGCAGTGTGGCACAGTGGGTAAGGAACTGGGCTTGTAACCGAAAGGTCATAGGTTTGATTCCTGGGACACTGCCGTTGTACCCTTGAGCAATGCACTTAGCCTGCTTTGCGTCAGTATATATCCAACTGTATAAATGGATAAATAAATGCTATGTAAGTCGCTCTGGATAAGAGCGTCGGCTAAATGCCTGTAATGTAATGTAAGGTAATGTCAGAACAGTCATCAAGACAATATTGATTTTAAAAATTACTTTTCAAAGGTTTATAGATACAGTAATCAATGCTATTAGGTTGCACATTAAAAATGAGTCTCGTTTTACCTGAAGGCATCTGGAATGATTTTCTATAATAACCATATGGATTAATGTTGTTTTGATTGCAAGTGACTCACTCTTATATTTATAATAATATTTCCGTAGAGCTGTGCTAATGCTCTGTATGGTTTGACATGATTTTATTTATGCTTTCCCCTCATTTTCTCCCTAATATGGAATGCCCTGGTGTTTGTGTGTGTGCGTGTGCATGCGTGAGTGTGAGCATGTGTGTGTTTGTGTTTGTGTGTGTATCTGCTCATTGCTGCAGCCTTTGCCATTGAGTCTGTAGCAATGAGAAATTAAGTAGTGCTTGCACAGACATGACTCTGAGGATGATGCCTCGTGCGTTTAAAGGCTGATTCTGACCATGTTTTGTATCAGCTGAGTGCATTTATAGTAAAAATGCAATAAATGTATTTTTAAATGATGTTTGTGCCATTATCCAATGGATGATTTTGGTGCATTCATTTAATCTACAAATATTCCTTATTGCATATCTCAATCGGTTACCCTTGCTTCCAGTTTCTGGAGCTGTTTCTTTCCGCCCTTCATGGCCAGACTCTCAGCCTCATCCAGACGGTGCTGCAGGTCCTTGACTGTAATATCCAGGTTCTTCTTCATCCTCTCCAGATGAGCGCTGGTGTCCTGCTCCTTCTTCAGCTCTTCTGCCATCATGGCAGCCTGCAATTTTACACAGTTTTTTTTCATGCAGTTTTTTCTATTAAAAATAATTTTCTGAGGGCAAGACTGATGATATAATTCTTTTTGGCAACCAAAGCTCACAAAAGAGTAGGTGTAAGCCAGCGGTCCAGTGGAGTTTTACAGTACAGGCCCCATGTGGATACTACTATTATATCATTGTGCAGAGGGATGTACCTTAGCTGTTAAGAGAAAAATCCAGCTGTATGATTTACAGAAGAGCTTTAGCTTTATTATTTGCTCTGGATAAAATGGAAAAAATGAAGTAATGTAATGCACGTAAACCTGGTATGAGTATAACTCACATCTGTGATGGCCTTCTTGGCTTTCTCCTCAGCATTTCTTGCTTCCTGAATGGTGTCATCCACTTCACCTTGAATCTGAACAAGGTCAGCTTCCAGCTTCTTCTTGGTGTTGATAAGGCTGGTATTCTAAACAAAATTGGATATTTCTAGGTTGGCATGTGGATGTGATGTAATTCACCCTGTATTTTTGTACCAGGTCTGATAAACTCACTGACTCACCTGGGTGTGCAGCAGTCCCACACGCTCGCTTGCATCGATCAGCTCCTGCTCGGCCACTTTGCGGCCTCTCTCTGTTTGCTCCAGAGCAGCCCTCAGTTCTTCAATCTCAGCCAGCATCAGGTTGTTCCTGCGCTCCACCATAGCAACCTGTTCCTTCATCTCCTCCTGTCCTCTGATCGCATCATCAAGGTGCAGTTGGGCATCCTGACGCAGAGATTGATTAAATTAGTTATGTATAAAAGCCTGAACATGTTGGAGCTCAGCCCTGTCAACATATATTCTAGAAACATACCTTGAGCTGTCCTTGGACATTCCTCAGTTGCTTCTGAGCTTCAGCTGCCTGGCGGTTTGAATGGCTCAGCTGAATCTCCATCTCATTCAGGTCTCCCTCCATCTTCTTCTTGACTCTCAGAGCGTCGTTCCTGCTTCTCACCTCAGCATCAAGAGTTGTCTGCATGGACTCAATCACCCTCTGGCTGTTCCTTTTGATCTGCTCTATTTCCTCATCTTTCTCTGCCAGCTTCCTGTCAATTTCACCCTTGACCTGATTGAGCTCAAGCTGGATCCGGAGAATCTTGGACTCTTCATGCTCCAGTGTTGCCTGTAAAATTAATTTAGACAGTAATATGAATTGTGCTAAATACAAACTCTCTGGTTAACTTTGTCTAAATGTACAAATTTCATTTGAATGAAAGTACACAAAAAATGTCTGTTAATTCATAGATCACTAGTAGCTAACTAGAAAATGCACATAATTATTTTTTGTGTATTGAATTTGTATAAGTATTTGTACCTCTGCTTCTTCTAGGGCAGCTTGAATTTCAGCTTTCTCACTCTCTGCAGTCTTCTTGGCCTTTTCCAGCTCATGAATGGTCTTTCCAGTTTCTGCAATCTGTTCTGTCAGGTCCGAAATCTCCTCTGCAGGGACACATTCAAAAATGATTTGATACTAATGATGACAATAATCAATATAGAACATTTCATCAATCCATCACATCACTGTTTGCATCATTAGCAATTAGTGCTTTTGGTTGTTGATCATATGTAGATTGCAGATTTATTTTCAGTTTGTCACAACAACAGTGCTTTATTCCCAATTGTTTACACTGGCTGTACATACGCTGCAAGTTCTTGTTCTCTCTCTTCAGTGTCTCTAGTTGGTCCAGAGCTTCTTCATATGAGTTCTTCATCTTGAAGAGCTCAGTGCTGAGAGAACGGGCCTCTTTCTGAGCGGCCTCCAGCTCTGCCTGGCCTTCCTCATGCTTCTGCTTCCATTCTGCCAAAACCTGGACACGATAAAACAAAGCCATTAATACCACTTGTAGCTGGCCTTCATTTTAACAACTGATAGTGACCTACCACACAGTTGTTAGTGACCCTAGCTTTGGTGATTTACCTTGTCAAAGTTCCTTTGTTTCTTGTCAAGGCTGGCAGCCTGGGCATTTGCCCTCTCCACATCAATCATGAGATCCTCCACTTCACCCTGCAGTCTCTGCTTGGTCTTCTCCAGAGAGGCACACTTGGAGTTCACAGCCTCAATGGACTCCTCCGCCTCCTGCAGACGCTGTGCAAGCTTTTTCCTGTAGGGAGTGGGGATTTCATTTGTTTTGCAAGACTCTTTGTGACTGTGTGTTATGCAGTGGTTCTACAATGAAATGGTACAAAAGTGTTTAGTTACTTGGCCTCCTCCAGTTCCTCAGTGCGCTGGATGGCATCAGTTTCATATTTGGCTCTCCACTGAGCCACCTCACTGTTGGCCTTGGACATTCCACGCTGCAGCTCAGACTTGGCCTCCTGCTCCTCCTCGTACTGCTCCCTCAGCAGGTCACAGTCATGACGGGCTGACTGTAAACTATGGGCCAGGGCATTCTTGGCCTTATTTCAGAAGTTGGAAATGAATTAATGCAATTAGTTCTGCTGCTTCTGTTCTGTGGAGCTGTTAGGCTCTTCACACTATTTCACAACCATTAAATATTTTTTGAAGGTTTATTGTGAAAGCTTGTTAGATGATTCAAGAAAGATGTGGGAACTTTGTGTCTAATGTGAGGTTTAATTTTGGAAAATAAAGCTTCTCAAAGGGTTCGATTTAATTTGTGTAAATGTCTGATTCTGCATCATCATTTTAAAAAATTGAGCAGCCCATCATCAATTCATAACTTAGACATATTGACGGCAGTTGTAAATCAGATACATTATCTTTTGTTGCAATCCCTAGTTTGTTTGTGGAATTAGGTGCTTAGAAAGATGACATGATGTTTTAGCCAGTTACCTTGACTTCCTCTTCAATGTGCCTCTTGAGCTCCTCAATCTGCTGTATGTAGGCTTGTTTGCTTCTTGTCAGTTGGGAAACAAGAGCTTCTTTCTCCTCTAACTGGCGACTCAATTCACCTGAGGAAACCAAAGTATTGAGTAACTCCATCATATTTTTCAACATGAAATTATTTAATCTGAAATGTCTGGTTATGTACCATTTTCAGTAGAAAGTCTTGCTTTATGTGCACTTATGTCGTTCAGCTGGCGTACATGCTCATCATTCTTGGATTTGAGTTCACTCAGTTGGTCTTCTAGGGTACGGCATATTTTCTCAAGGTTGCTCTGTTGGAAAAAAGTTTGTTTAGAGTTCATCAGGTTTGGTGTTCACAAAAAGCCATTTGCTTCCAAAGTAATGCAAACCTTCTGTGTACCTTTGATTTGGCAACAGCCTCCATGTTACTGGAGAGGTCGTCAATCTCCATTTTGTATTCACTCTTCTCCTTCTCCAGTTTCTGCTTGACGCGCTGAAGGTTGTCGATTTGTTCTCCCAGCTCTGCCACACTGTCGGCCTGCTTCTTGCGGAGAGCAGCAGCAGTGGCTTCATGCTGCAGGGTGGACTCTTCAAGATCACGGCGCATCTTCTGGAACTCAGCTTCACGCTTCTTGTTCATCTCAATCTGAGCAGCAGTTGCCCCACCTGCTTCTTCGAGCCTTTCACTGATTTCCTCAAGTTCCCTGGAGAGATCAGCCCTCTGCTTCTCAACCTTGGCTCGTGCAGCACGCTCAGCCTCTATTTCTTCCTCCAGCTCCTCTATACGAGCCTATGGTACACAACAGTGTTGGTTTAGGACATACATCCCACTTTTATCAGCTGTAGTTTGTGGAATTTTGAGGCTTTGATGTATACCTGGAGTTCTTTAATCTTTTTCTGAAGCTGAACACCCAAAGTTTGTTCATCCTCAATCTTGCCGAGGAGCTGGCTCATCTCAAAGTCCTTCCTGTGGAAAATACACAATAAGCATTTAGATTTTTTTTGTTGCAGGTTTATCATTACATTTGCTATCATTGCATTTATCTGAATCATCTCTTACTTCTTGATCTTTTCGTCTGACTGCTGCTTGTCATTCTCCAGGTCCATTATGGATTCCTGTGCCAGTTTCAGATCACCTTCAAGCTTTCTCTTGGCTCTCTCAAGGTCCATGCGAAGCTTCTTCTCCTGTTCCAGAGAGCCTTCCAACTATTGTAGGGAATAAATATTAAATATTGTTTTGTTAAAAATTAAATGGAACGAATATGGCCTAGACAATGTTTTTTTCTGTTGATAATTGAAAATATTTTGGTTCTTGTTTTGGCTTTTGTTCCAGAGGTGTTCCATTTTTATCAAGATGCTTCATGTTATACTCACATCATCTACTTGCTGCTCGAGCTTGGTCTTTGCTTTGGTCAGAGTGTTGACTTTGTCCTCCTCTGCTTGGAGATCATCCAGGGTCTGCTGGTGTGCCTCTTGGAGGGCTTTCTTCTCCTTGGACAACTTGGCAATGGTCTCGTCCTGAGAGGCCATCTCTTCAGTCAGGTTTTTCACCTAAATAAATTAAATTCCACCATGTTAGGGAGATGTCAGTTCCCTGGGAAAATGTGCATACTCTATTGATGAAATGTAAACCTTGTTTTCTGTGGCATGTTTCTCCTTCTCCACTTTTGCCAAGGTGAGCTCCAAGTCATCAATGTCTTTCTTCAGCTCAGAGCATTCGTCTTCCAGTTTCCTCTTCTTGGCAGTGAGCTCAGCATTGCATTCTTCCTCATCCTCCAGTCTCTCATTTGTCTCTTTGAGTTTTGCTTCAAGCTGGATCTTTGCTTTGATGAGGCCCTCACATCTTTCCTCAGCATCAGAGAGGCCTTCAGCTTCCTTGAATGATTGAATACAAAATTGAATTAAACATTTCATTAGGAAGAGATGAAACTATGATATTGATTTAATATTGTTAAGGCATGTTAAGTAGACTAATTTCTTATTCAATTATTTTGATCTCAAGGCAAACTTACAGATGCAACAGCCAACTGTAGGTCATTCTTTTCCTGCAGCAGAGAGACCATTTTCTCCTCAAGCTCCTTCTTCTTGGCTAATGCCTTTGCCAGATCCTCTTTACACTTGGCAAACTCTTCCTTCATGTTGGCCATTTCCTTCTCAGCTTCAGCACTCCTGAGAAGTGGCTTGATCTTGAAGTAGACCTTCATCCATGGCCAGTGTTTCACATTCATGAATGAGCGGATGTTGTATTGGATGGAGTAAATGGACTCTCTGTGTAAGACGTGATCATAGTGAAAAATGATTGGGAAATGACAAATTGCTAAGTTACTGCAGATACTAATATAGCTCTGGACAAAAATAGACACCTCATCAAATTTTCAGTTTTACAGTTTATGGGTACATGTCTATGTAAACTATAACTTGATATTCTTTCATTAACTATTGACCACATTTGATTTTAATTACAAAGATATTGTCTTTCGGAACATTTATTTGTGGAGAATGACAACAAATCAAAATACAAGAAATACACACTGTTGTTGGATAATGCAAACTAAACAAATTTATACCCATTAATAAATACTTAAAATGTCAATGTCTTCACATTGAAGTTAACCTCACAAGGATTCAACAATATTTGGTGGAATAACCCTGATTCTTCTTCAAAAAATATGTGGTTTGTCTCTTGTTTTTCCAGAGCTGTATTTCAGTGTTAACATAAATTCATGTAGTACTGCACACTTACACTGGAACAGTGTCTTTACATGTTACATGTTTGCTGCATAGTAACACATACCTCCTTTCCATCATTTTGGCAAACTCTCTTCTCATGATGAAGCCACGACAGAGGGCTTGAGTCATGGTCACAAGTATTGCTAGTTTGTCATCTCGCATCTCCTCCAGGAGACCCAGCAAACCAGCTTTGAAGAACACCTGGAGGAAATATTGTAAATATTCAGTGTAAGACATAATAAGACATAACATGACCTGCATGGCCCATGCATCACAGATAAATATGATGGTAGAACACAGGGTTTTTTAACATTATGTAACATGTAACATAACATTTTTTTATTTCAAACCTTACTTCAGTGGATTTTTAGAGTTACATGAAATAATATTTTAAGCTCAAGAACCAATTATCATTCAGAGAAATGCAGTCCCTCTATGGAGCTATTGGCCACAGTCACCACTGCCATGGTGGGAATTTTTTCCGTGGCACTTTGTTGTACGTCGCTCTGGATAAGAGCGTCTGCCAAATGCCTGTAATGTAATGTAACATCCACGCCCCACTGTGTGGAGCCTTAACCTAATGAGCCATCCAGCAGTCCATGTTAAATTATCATTTCCAGAAATAGTATTGGTACCCGAGGAGTCTCCTACCTTGGTGTGGCCAAACTTGTACTGGGTGTGGTCCACATCAATGGACCCCAGGAGCTTCTCAGAAGCTTTCTTGTTGTCAATGAACTGTCCCTCAGGGATGACACTGGCGTTCAGTACTTTGTATCTAAAAGAAAAGACAACCCTTTTTAATGGAAAACATTGCTATGAAGTGTCCTGCCTTGATAGCCAGTCCTGGATTATTGCGAACAATTACGATTATGAGCATTTATTCACTTTTCAGATGCATTCATTGAGCTGATTTTAAATGTTCACCTTCAGCATTACAAATGTATTTACTGCCTCTTTGTTTCATGGAATTGTTGAAGTGACACACCAAATTAAATGCGCAGCAGTGACCTATGACTTGAACGTACATTTTTATCTTCTCACAGGGCCAGTGACACTGAAATCCATATGCAAGTATATTAAATTGCTTAAAGAGATGCATAATTTACCTCTGCTTGAAGTCACCATAGAGGATTCTGCTGGGGAAACCCTTTCTGCAGATTCTGATACCTTCCAGCACACCATTACACCTCAGCTGGTGGATAACCAAGAAGTTCTCCATGAGACCTAGAAAACAAGAAAACATTAAAAATGTTCTGAAATCTTAATAAGATGTACAAAAAACAATGTAAATGCTGGATAGTGTACCTGAATACAGTTTATTTTCTGCCCCAGGAATTTTAACTAGTTCACAAGTTGAGTTGATGTGATTCAATTCCGGTTGTTTGTACATTTAAATTATGGGAATAGCTTTAAATACAGTTTTTTACCTGGTGTCTTTGTTTCATTAGGAATCAAGCATCGCACAAAGTGAGGATGAGTGCTCCTCAGGTTGGTCATCAGCTTGCCCAAGTTCTCCTGTGGGATGTGAGGAGGCATTATAATGGAATTTAGAAGAAACTATATGGTGATATCTGTTAATTGTCTGGTATTTGTATTAATATTTAAAGTAGTGTTATGATTGAAAAGAGTGACACGGTTTAATTTAATGACAATAGCAGGGGTTGAGTAGAAAGGTATGTCTGGAAGAGGTAGCAGTAAGAAGGATGATCTCTAGGCAAAACAAACACATTTCACACACTGGAGGATTCCCTTTCAATAACTGATCATTGTGCTTGCAGATAAAATAGGGAATCAACAACCATATTATGTATAAGTTTAGTACTGTGCTAGGTCAGCAATGCTGTATGTTCCAATACTTGTCTTTTTTTAAATGCTTTTCCCTCCTTTTTCTGCTCAATTTAGAATGGCCTATCATATTTTATCATTGGTCTTTGCCACAACCTCTGCTTTTGATTCGGGAAAGCACAGACAAGTACATGCTCTCTTCTATTGTGTCATGTCAGTCACAGCTTCTTACACAAACACAAAAGGCAATTTACGTAGACATGGGTCAGAGGAAAACAAAGTTGCCACTGGCATGGTCTGGATTCATCACTTAAAAGGATGAGCCACTGAGCAGCAACTGTCAGCAAATCTTGAATAGCAGCACAGTTTCATTTGTATTCGAGTTAATACATTACCCTGAACATAGCAGACACAGTCTGGAAGGAGCCACCCTTCTTCTTGCCTGCCTTTTTGCTACCACCTTTTGCATCTGTTTTTACATGAGAAATTACACACTGGCATCAGAGTCAAAGCAATTCATTTTAAATCTATTTTTAACGAAAAATTCATTTTCAGTTACCTGCTTGAAAACAAATTTTAATTAGGAACTATGAATTCTGTTTTTGCATGGTAATTTCTTTTCAAAACTACAAGTACAATACAAGTGACTTTCCAATCTTCCCAATAGGTCTATAATGATAAACTTCTGTTAAATTGTATCTGGGTACAAAGAAGACTATTACAGTAATATAAATCAGCACCGCCATACCATCTGCAGCACCGTGGGATGCATACAGGTGGGCCAGCAGCTTCATTGAAGACTTCTGGTACAGCTGCACCACAGAGTCGTTCAGGGGGTCCTTGTTCTTGTCCAGCCAGCCAGCGATGTTGTAGTCGACAGTGCCAGCGTAGTGCACCAGGGCGAAGTGGGCCTCAGCCTTGCCTTTGGCAGGTTTGGGTTTTTGGAAAGCAGCGGTTTTACCCATATGTTGGTCATAGAGCTTGTTTTTGAAGGTTGTGTCTGAAGCCTTGGGGAACATACACTCCTCTTCAAGGATGGAGAAGATGCCCATTGGCTGGTGGAGGCAGAATATTTTCCATGAAAAGACATTAGGAGTAATTGGACATGTTATTGTCTATTGATAATAAAGGGCATCTCACTTACCTTCTCAATAAGCTCAATGCAGGCAGCCAAGTCCATACCGAAATCAATGAACTCCCATTCAATTCCCTCTTTCTTGTACTCCTCTTGTTCCAGCACAAACATGTGGTGGTTGAAAAACTGTTGCAGTTTCTCATTGGTGAAGTTGATACACAGCTGCTCCAAGGTGTTGAACTAAAATTTCAGGAAGATACAAACTGCTATAAAAATCTGATACCCTCACATAGTTAAAATGATCTTTCATGTAATTGGATTTGTGATTATATCACAGGACACCTCCACTCACATCAAAGATTTCAAATCCGGCAATATCCAAGACTCCAATGAAGTAATTTCTTTGTTGCTTTGTGTCCAACATCTCATTGATGCGAACAACCATCCATAAGAACATTTTCTCGTAGACAGATTTGCAGAGAGCCATAACATTGTTATGGACCTATTAATATAAAAAGAAAGGTCTTAACTGCCTTGTCAGAATATTTGTATTTGTTCTGTACATTTAAGCATTCCCTGAACAATTCTGGTTAACTTAATATACAATTAAATATATAATTATATAGGGTATTATAATATTAGAGTATTACACAAATTTAGATCCCTTACCTGTGGCACAGTTTGTCCCTTGGTCACAAACTCATTTCCGACCTTCACTCTGGGGTAACACAGGGCTTTCAAAAGGTCAGCTGAGTTCAGGCCCATGAGGTAAGAAATTTTATCTGCCACTGAAATGTAGAGAATCAAAGTTTGAACCAGAATCTTAAAATGAAAGACTGTTTGTATGCTCTCAAAAATAAAAAACTTCCCCGGGCAAACCATTGAATAATCATCATAGCTGTATCGTAGTGTACACTTACCCTCGGTGCCGTCAGGTTCAGCCTGCTCCTCGCGCTGCTTTTGCTTAAATTTCATGTTCCCATGATGCATACAAGCACCAGTCAGCTTGTAGATGCCCAGCTTCTCATCAGCAGTGAAGCCCAAGATATCAATGGCCGTCTACAATAAAATCAAAAATGTTTGTCAGTATTTATGTGGGATTCATGATTTTATACAGTACACTATGGGGCGACATAGCTCAGGAGGTAAGAGCGGTTGTCTGGCAATCGGAGGGTTGCCGGTTCGATCCCCGCCCTGGGCATGTCGTAGTGTCCCTGAGCAAAACACCTAACCCCTACTGCTCTGGTGAATGCGAGGCATCAATTGCAAAGCGCTTTGGATAAAAGCGCTATATAAATGCAGTCCATTTACCATTTACATTAAGATTGTGCACACACTGTTTCATAATCAAAATGCCAAAGAGTTCTGAGACTGGATTTAATCAACACTGTCCTATATGTTTTACCCTACAATGCAAGTGTCATGAGTTTTTTTTTTTTAATAACAGTTTGGTTAACATTCACAAAGTTTATGAATAAAAAACACTTCCATTCAATTTTAAGACAATATTCAAGACAAATAATGAGGGAATTCAGATCTTGATTAGCAGTTAGTGATGGAACATTTGGATTTTTAGCAGTTGAATGCAGCATCATTTATGTTATACATGTATCCATTTAAGAGGAAAGCAAAATTAAAATCATCAGTTAGAATTTACAACAACCTTCTTTCGCTACCCTTCCATGGTATTCATGTTTCTAGACAATAATTTTCTGTAAAATTTGGCTAAATGTAATTTTTATTTTTGGCAAAAGTCCAAGAAAGGGCAAGAATGAATGTATAAGGGGTGTGACCATCTGCTGACCAGTCAAGCTGTAGGGAAGTCAAGGTAAATGAGTGAAGTTCTGTATGGTAACCCCACTGCTTCACCAATACATGTGCAAAGCAGTACTTTTTGTGATTGGTTAGAGAAGAAAAAATCACTTACATCTGTGGCTATGAACTCCTCCACATCATCGATACTTTTGACTGCGATTTCTCCTTGGCTGATCATATGGTAGTCATATGGATTGGTGGTAATGAGAAGACCCTCTGTAAGACACAATAATCAGTTATACAGACTTTTCTGAAAACTTCAAATGGTATTCACAGAATGAATCTAGTGATTTCATACCTATCAGTTCGGGCTTGTGGCCTGTCATGAGCTGGTAGAAGATGTGGTAGCTGCGTTCAGCTGACAGCTGGAATGTTACTCTTGACTTTTCCAGCAGATCTGTGGCAATAAAATAACATTTTCATTTTAAAAAAGTTTTTAGACTTGATAAACTGAGACAGAGTATCAGGTAGACTTACATGTTTCAATATCAGCAGAAGCCAGTTTTCCTGTTGTACCAAAGTGGATTCTGATGAACTTTCCCTAAACAATTAACAACATTAAATGGGATTAAATAGTTCCTTATTTTAGCACCGTTAATGTAGATAAATTAGAATTTAAAATAAAACTACAAACTTACAAAACGGGAGGAGTTGTCATTCCTCACAGTCTTGGCATTGCCATAAGCCTCCAGCAGGGGGTTCGCTGCAATGATTTGATCCTCCAGTGATCCCTACAGTAGACATCAGACACTTCAGAAATGTGCTACCGCAGATAAAGTTCCCAAGATATTTGCTCATTTTTAGAGACTCTTGCTGACCTGAATTTTTCCAGCTGCTGCTTCTGTTTTCTTTGGTCCAGCCACTGCGATCGTCGCAAAGTACTGAATGACACGCTTTGTGTTCACAGTCTTCCCTGCACCAGATTCTCCACTGTGGATAAACACAGAGAACACTTCATTTGATATTTAAAAACCCATTTAATTCTGTTTAAGTTTGAAAATTTAAATGGTTTTACCCGAGAAAAATACTTGAAAATTTTCATTACAAAAATAGTGTATTTTCATTTGATTTGTATTTGGCTGTTTGTGAACTGTGTTTATGAAAATATATGAGGTACATACGTAATGAGGATGGACTGGTTCTCACGATCTACGAAAGAATGAGTGGAAATATGATATATTACACATATCATATTTCAATGCCCATGTAGAATTTCACATTTAACAATGATACTGATAAAATATTTCCATTCCTATCCATTTCACCTGCACTGGGTAAAGCAAGACAGATTTTACACGTGATTGAAGCTATTTTGAACTCCAATCTTTTGCTTTGGGTGCCAATAAATGTTTGCCATTCCTGACTCTCCCTTCCCATATTCAATTAACGAGTCTTGCAGCACCCACATTGTGTGTTTCTAACAAGTTTTGTTTCTAAGCCTCCTTCTTTATTCCTTTTGTACTGGGTTGATTGTATAATTTCTTCAACCAAGAACACTGAGGCAGGTATGGCACCATAATGGATAATGTGTATGACTGGTCTCCATGAAATCTTTTGTTGAATTTGCTGGAATGGAGTTTTTGACTGGAATTTGCTGGAATATTTATTGCTTTGTGGCATTTCTGTTGCCTTAAAACTGTACATACTATTGTATGCCGGTATTGTAGAGTAACCTGAACATCTTGTCCAAGAAGATACACTTACCTGTGAGCATGAACTGATAGGCATTGTCAGAGATGGAGAAGATGTGGGGTGGGGCCTCAACTCTTTTTTTGCCCCTGTATGCTCCCACAACAACAGAATCGTATACTGGGAGCCACTTGTAGGGATTCACAGTGACGCAGAACAGCCCAGAGTAGGTCTAAAACAGTGAAGCATACATTACATGCTTGGAGACATTCATTTATTTTCAATTTCACATGCATTAAAGGGTTTTAGAGGAAAACTCACGTAGATCATCCATGCTGCATAACGCTCTTTGAGGTTATACAGCACAGTAGGCTCGTTGAGGTGGGTCATCATGGCCATGTCCTCAATCTTGTCAAACTTGGGAGGATTCATTGGGTGGATGTCATCCTCCTTCACTGTTAATTTTTGCTACAGAAAATGAAAATGAAAGTGGTGGGTTGGTTGTATTTTTATTTGAGGGATGATAGTTCCATAATTCTGTTACGTGGTTATAAGCTACTTCTGAATAACAGAAGGTTTGTACTCAGGAAGATGAACTCTTCACAAGATCTGACTCTGATTTTATCATGGTCATCCCACTGTGCATATAATCCACCAACATCCTTGTAACATAGTTGGGTTAGCTAGCTAGCTTGCTGAAATCTGATGCTGCAAAGGTGATTATGTCACATGAAAATGGCTGGTCATGCCAACCAATAATCTTTAACCACTGCGTGCCTGGCAAAATCATTACTACAGTAGCCATTTTTGTTAATGGGACACAGCGTTTGTGCCTGCATGCGTTCCAACTGCATGCATACACAAAATAAATAAAAGATTTATGAATTAGGGAATAAATAAACACTTATTCTGATTTTATTTACTTTTGTATTTTTTCCATTTATTGCTATATATTAATTTATAAATTTCTAATTTAGGCATTTCTCCATATTGGGAGCTTTAGCTGTACTTACTTTCCCATCCAGAGTTTCAACGGTGGCTTTGCCCCCTTCTCTGCTAATGAGTTTCCCTTTGAGGTACATCTCCTTGGGCTCAGCCACAAAGTAGGCCGTTTTGGCATCAAAGGGTGTGTTCTGGGCCTCGATTCTCTCCCTCTCAGGCTTCCGGAGGTAAACGGCCGCCGGGCCAAAGACCTCCATCTCCGCATCGGTACTCATGATGGCGCTTTACTGAGGAGAAATAAAGGAAATATCAGCTTGAAGGTTTTATTCCTTTATGACTGTTGCAGCAAGTTATATTTAGACATACCTCCTTCAATGCCAGGAGAGAAAGGTGGTAGTTGGTGGTCTTTGAATGCTGAAAAAAAGAAGTTTAGCATTAATTAGCATTAATGTAAATTAAGCTGTTTGCTGAGTTTTTTTTAGGGGAAACATTACAGAGGCAACTGTTTCTTGACATATTCAATGACAAGTTGATACCCTTAAGTCTTTTTGTGCAATTCTCAGTGTAAATTAGATGAAATAACCATATATTTTATATTTATAGTAGTTGGGTTTATGGCATTTCTCTTTGACAAACATGGAATTCATGTATGTTGCAGCATTTTTATTTTCTCTTATTTATGTATTTCAGTTAACATGATTAAATTTTACACAATAATCCCTTTGGGCTTCAAGCATTGTAAATCTGGAAGCTGTTCCAACATTACAGTAAATCGCACTCACCTTACTGGGTGCCAGGCTGTCCCTGGGGGTATGAGGGTGACATCTTTTATAGAGAGAGATTTGTCCTCACTCAGCAGAACTGATCCCTATTTGGTCATGTATTTTTACCCTCTTATAAGCTACCAAGCGCCTGTAGCAGTAGCAGTGATATTATTTTTATCTTCTGTTAAATCATTGGAATTTTTAAATTAAAATAATAGGGGCTTCATAATGAACTGCTGAGGAACTTGATTGGGCAGAAACTAGGATGTATAAAAGAATTACTTGAATATATATTTGATCTTTTGTACAATATTTGATGGAAATTCTTCGTTCAAAAGTGTCACCATATCTTTGTGGACACACAGCTCTATAATTAACGTGACATGTTAATATTTCATTCATGACTTTTTAATTGGTCAAATGTATCTTTTTATTATAGTGAAACAATCATATAATTGTTCATAAATGTTAATAATTTTTCATATGTAGTTTTATGGCATTATTAAAGGTTAACTCTGATCCTTTCAGATCGAACTAATGTGCTTTTTCATGGCCCAGGCATCAAGAAAGGGGAAGCCTAGTGTTGCTGTGCAGAGATAAATTAAGCTTATATAATCAATTAAGTTTTTAATAATACTGGGAGTGACTGGTTATTCCCACAACATTTACAAATAATGACACCTCACTGCACTAAAGATCAACAAGATTTTAGTGTGTTACTGAACACACAAACCAAAAGTATTTGCTTTAAATGCTTTGTTATCAGTGAATTTATTTATGACTTATAATCCTGGTACTATGTTTTCAACATCAAAGATTAATTAAATCTTTTTGTGAGGCAATGACATGTTAAATTGCCAATTATTAAAATTACACCTGACCCCTTTCATCTTTCTGATTTTTAAATAATTTCTCCTCTTTTCCACCAATTTGGAATGACCAGTTGTGTTTATCAGCACTCATAGCCACTGCTGTTGGTTACGGGTGCCTGATTGTCTAGTATGGCTGGTTGCAGGTGCAGGATGAGGCTTTGTCACCCCAGCTGTCTCAAACCCTCCCATCCCAAGGCAAAGCTAGAGCCGACTGTGTGCTTTTCTTCAAGACTACCAGCCATGGTCTGTACTGGCAGTCTTGCACATAAAAAATAATTTTTAAAAGTAGAATATTTTAAAATGAACGTTGCTGACTGAGTACTCATCAAAGTCCTTTATGATATATGCAAGCTATGCTGTGCTGCACGAGATAAACAATTCTTGCTGTAACTGTATGCATGAATACATTTGCAAAAGCAGAGGACATTTCTTTTATCCCCTAAATCAGCAAACCTGCTTAATGGTGAAAATACTGTTCTCTCCAAATTCACAGTTCCTTAGTGATGTGTATGTCTTACCTATTAATAACCCATGCAGTTTTATTGTTACAGTCCAGAAGACTATATGAGCTTGGGAATAATGTAGTACATTATACATTAAGCAAATTATCAATATACACATGATTATTTAAAGACCAGATGAGGATTTTATATGTAGGACTCTACCATCTGACACAATGTACAGACATTTCCTTAGAGTCTTACGTACTTACAATGGATTCTGGCACTGCTGAGGAGCCTAGTTTAGCTGTGGAGAAGCCATGAAATGTCACTGGTGTACTGTTGCAGGATTCTTGCATGCCTTAGATTTCTACCATGAAATAAAACTGGGTGCAGGTTCCATCCATGAATTTCAAGAGTGACGACACCTCACAGCAGTACAGAGATGAGCTGACTTCAGCATTACAGGCACAATCATAATGTAGGATAAGCATACCAATTAAGGCCACTAAATTGGCATTTTTCATATACAAAGTCGTGATTTCTAGAAGGATGGCTAAAATAGAATGGAGGATTAATATAATAATAGAAAGGAGTTTCATTTATTTGTGAAAATATGTGAAAATTCTGGCCTGGGCTTAATGGTTACATGAAAATTTATCAGTGGTGCCATTGATAGACTGGGGCTACTAATGTAACTCACTTTAGCTCATTCAACATTTCAGCATTCAAGTAATATTAATTTACACCCAGCATCAACAGTAATGGATACAACTTGAAAACATATTTAATACAACAATATCTCATTCAGCAATTTAAAATGGTGCTAAATGTGGCCGATGCCCAAGCCTTTAGTGTTTGTCTTTGATTCCAAATTATTGCTACAGCTAATGCTACCAAGCCTTGGTAAATTGTTTTAATGCAGCACAAATTAATGTATTGTTTTACATGAATGGTGTCAGAACGTGATGTCATTTTTCTGCAGGGAACAATATAACAGATAACTACATCAGAGTGTGCAATACATGCAACAGCCAATATAGAAGGATGCTAATTCATGCTGTATTCAAATATTTTACTAGGATTTGGTAGCGTTAGCTTTAGCAATAATTTTGAAGGTAGGACAGGGTATTCCTAGCTATCGTCAATTCTTCTTGCTAATTTTGTCATGAATATTAGCAAGCGCAAGGATTTGGCTATAGACGACAGGTTCATTTCTTAAAAGTGAAGTAATGGCAGTACAGTGTCATCCTGAATCCACTTGTCTGTTTGGTTGGAAGAACAGGCATTGATTCTCCCCACCAGTGCTAAAGCATTAGCCCATTAGCACAACTACAAATCCCATTTTACAAGTTTGCAAATTGACGTACACTGAAAGATTTGGTGCAAAAGTTGAGAGGCTGTAAGAGATTTATTTGGGAGGTTATAATTACTAAGTTGTCTTTGCACTAGTTGATTTGAGAGGTAATTACTGAGGTGTCTTTGCTCAAGTTTGAAACTGTTATTATGTGTATTCTCATTACAATCTCATTCACAATTTGTAAATCTATTCTACAGACTTATAAAACCCCATTTAGAGTTATGTGAATCTGCACCGTTGATCGTAAACACAGGACCATAGGAAGGCTAAAATTCTTGTACAGTACCCCTTTAATGTCTCTACAATGGGAACCTATGGCAGCCAGTAAAGTCATTCTTTGTTCCATTTACCTCTGCTGTCTGGATCCTTCTCTTGAGTTCTGATATTTAAAAACAAAATTTGACTTCAAAAATTATAAATGTGTTTACCCTGCCTCATTTACCCTCCAAAACCAAGAAGAAAAAAAATGTCTTAGGACATCTTTCTTGTATCATATATGACACATTGGAGGATATCCATCCATCCATTTTGTTGCGGGTCGTGGGGGCTGGAGCCTGTCCCAGTGTGCATTGGGAAAGAGGCAGGAATACACTCAGAACAGGTCGCCAATCTATCGCAGGGCACACACACCATTCACTCACAAATTCATACCTATGGACAATTTAGAATCTCCAGTAAGCCTACCTGCATGTCTTTGGACTGTGGGAGGAAACCGGAGTATCCAGAGTTAACCCACGCAGACATGGGGAGAACATGCAAACTCCACACAGAAAGGCCCAGGCTGAGACTTGAACCCTGGACCTTCTTGCTGTGAGGCGACAGTACTGCTCACTGCACCACCGTTGGGGTGGTTACTTTCCACCCACGTTGGGGATCTACAACAGAAAAATACTTTCAACTGTATCTCATCCTTATTTTCACCTGCCAAACTGTAACTCACAGAGTGATCAAATATTCATTCATTCATTCATTCATTCATTCATTCATTCATCCATCCATCAGTTGTATATTTTCCATTGACAAGAGCTCACTGATGCTGATACTAGGGCTTTGGTTGTGCCACAGTTCACAGCTTCGATCAGAAATGTCCTGCCATGGCCGTCTGGGTAATGTAGAGGTATATGCACTCGCCTATCACCAGAGACCGGGGTTCCCGGCAGCGGTACTTCCGGCTTGGTCAGACTACGAACACAACTGGCAGTGTTTGCGGGTGGGAAGCTGGTGAGGGTACGAGTCCTGAGCTTTGCATTAGCGACTCCTACTGATTGGTGAGGGTGCCTGTTCAGCAGGGAGGGGATCTGGGGGAAATAGCGTGATCCTCTGCATCTGTTACGCTCTCCCAGTCAAACTCCTCGCTGTCAGGTGAAAAGAAGCACCTGGCGACTCCACATGTATCGGAGGCTGGCATGTGGTAGTCTGCACCCTCCCCAGACTGACAGAGGATAGCGCATCGACCAGGACTGTGATACACACAGGGAATTGGTATAACGACTAAAATTGGGGAGAAAATGGGAGAAAATGACAAAAAAAGTCCTGCCATGTTTTGCAAGTGTATTCCAGGTGATTTTGTTCTTTTTCAAGTTATATTGTAGCAGATTACATACACTCCAGGTTCTGCGACTACCAAATAAATCACACTAGGGGTTCCCAACCCTGTTCCTGGAGAAATCTTTTGTGTGCTGAGTTCCATGATTTTGTACTGACTTTAACTCTGTAGGTTTAGCTCATTAGCATTGCTTAGTATTTGAACTCATATCCCACATACAGTTTAGCTTCAATGACAAGGTGTCCATCAAGTAATGTAGGTCCATCAATTAATCCAATTGTTTCTAAAGTAGGGGGCACAGAGACAACAGCCAACTTTAAAAATGTCTTATTACAAAGGGGGGGGGGGGGGGGGGGATCGTGGCTGACCACAGAACTTCAGGAAACACTGAATTAACTGATACAAATTTTAATCAGAATCAATCAAACAGAAGTATGTGCCTACAGCACATTACAGAAATGTATTATTTTGAGAACAGATTAAGAGGTTAAGAGGTATTAAGAGGTATTTAATATGGAATATGAATTCTTGTAATGGGAATATCGTGGGTTTCTTCGGTTTCCTCCAATAGTCCGAAGACATGCAGGTAGGCTAATTGGAGACTCTGAATTGCCCATAAGTATGAGTGAGTGTGAATGTATCTTTAATGGTTGATTTAAACATTTTACACTTTTAAAACATATTCCTTTTAAAAAATCAAACAGGAACAAAAGCACATTTAAACATAGACATTTACAAAAATTACAAAACAAAAAAACACTCAAAAGGAAAACATAATTTACAAATCAATAATACATGTATCCATACTAACACTCACCAAGACAATAATTGTTTTAAAACATATTTTTTTACATAAAATGTACATTTTGAAAAAAAAAACAACAATACGTGCGCTTGGGAATGGGGTGAAGAGCGGGTGCCCCTCCTAGGGGGGTGGACTATAAGATTAGTTCTTTCCAGTGGTCCACCCCCCATTTCTCTCTCGCCAGGTCCTTGTTTTTCCGCCAGTCCACCAGAACGCCGTCCTGGAGGAGGCTCTGAATCCTCCTCCGGAGAGTGACCAGGTCCACTGCTGTTTTTTGGTAGACCTTGATGTTCCTTGTCTCCCACAGGACCTGCTTGATGGTATTGATAATCCCCCACTGACGCTGGAGCTCCATGGTCTTGAGTCCCTCTCGGGGACCGTAGAGGACTCTCTCAGCCGTCAGGGAGGACATCGGCAGCAACCTGTTTTGGGAGACAGAGGAAACAACAAGGCCCCAGACCCGCCTAGCCACGGTGCACTCCCAGAACAGATGGTGAATGTGTTCCGAGTCAGTGCAACCGTGGGGGCAGCGTTCAATCAGAGCTAAGTGCCTGCGATACATAAATGTTCTTGTGGGGAGACACCTGTGAGCTGTCATCCAGGCAATGTCTTTTTGTTTATTTGTAAGACACTTGTGTGTCACATTTGCCCAGATGACTTGCGGGTCCCGGGCCGGCCCTGACCTCGGGAGTGCGGCTGTTTTGTTAGATCTTAAATAAGCCATGATGATTTTATAGCTCCACGAGGTCAAGCCAGCCCTGGGCAATCCTGCCCCAAAAGCAAAGTCCTTCAGCGCCTGATAGACAAAGGGGGTTCCCAGCTATACGGTACAGTTAGGTCAAGCACACCCAGGCCTACTGCCTTTAGGAAGGGGGTGGTGTAGTACCTGGCAAAGGCACCAGAGGCCTTTCCCTCCTTCCCAGCGTTCTGGACCAGAGCGGCCAGACCCTGCACCATAATGATTTTAACTATGTCTGGGACCCCCCACCCCCTATTCCTCTCGTCTTTGAGGAGGGTGGCTCTGCTCAATTTTTCCATATTGCTCCCCTAGACAAAGTGAAAGACCAACCTAGCGATTTGATTGCTGGTGGCCTTGTCTGGGGGAAACACCCTCCCCACATTAAGAAGAATGGGCAGGACAATTGCCTTCAGGACGAGGATCTTACCCGCCATGGTCAGGGGCCGCGCACTCCAGCTTCGGGCTTTGTTTTGGACGTGGTGCAGGGCTCCCTCCCAGCTCGTTCGCCCTCCTCCGTCAGCCTGGAAGGTCACCCCCAAGAGCTTGATGGTATCTCTGCGCACAGGGAAGGAAACGGTTAACGGCTCACTATAATAAGGAGACAGAAACATTTCACTCTTGTCCCTGTTGACCAGGGCGCCAGTGGCCGCACAGAAGTCGTTACCTTGGTGGCACAAGCGATGGAGCGACTATCTGTGGTGACGATGGTGATGTCATCCATGTACACCATCACTTTTAGCCGCTCTCCCCCAGCCCCCGACAGCGGGTAGCCCGCCACTCCGGGGCTGGCCCTGATGGCCTGGAGAAACGGTTCAGGTAGATGACGTACAGGAGAGATGCTAGAGGGCACCCCTGCCTGACACCAGACCTGATGGCAAACGGGTCAGAGGGCTGGCGGTTGACAACCACTCTGCCCGTTATGTCAGTCAGGCAGATCTTCGTCCAGCGCCGGAGGGGGCCAGGAATGTTCATTCTCTCCAGCACTCTCTCCAAGCACACATGACTCACCCGGTCAAATGCCTTCTCTTGGTCAAGGCTGAGAAGGCACAAGGGGGACCTCTGCTCCCCGGAGTGGACGATTAAATCCCTCGTGAGGAGCAGGTTGTCATTAATGGACCTCCCCTGCACACTGCAGGTCTGGTCCGCCCGATCACCGATGTTATCAGGCCTTGGAACCTCCTCATCAGCGCCTTCGCCATGATCTTATAGTCGACTGAGAGGAGGTTGATCGGCCGCCAGTTGCGGAGGTCCTTCAGGTCCCCCTTCTTTGGGACAAAAGCTACCGAGCTCTGTCTCAGTGAGGCCCCCAACCGCCCTTCCCTGTACGCCGCTCTAAAGACTTCCGCCACGTCCTCCTTCAGGAGATCCCAGTAAGTTTGGTAGAACTCGGCTGGGATTCCGCCAGGACCCGGAGCTTTGTGCTGGTTGAGGATAGCACGGCTCGGGTGAGCTCTTCGGTGCTCAACTTCGGCTCCATCTGCTCATCACCCAGACGTCTGTCAAAGCAGCCCAGGAAGGTGTCCATGAGATCCTCCTCGGAGGGCCTCTCACTTTAAAGGCCCCCGTAGAACTCCCTGGCCACCTCACGGACCTCCGCCTCTTCAGACACCACCACACCTCTGTTGTTATAGAGAGACAAGATGTTGTTAGTCTTAGACCGCCCTGCGGAAGAAAAACCGCGTGCACTTCTCATCCTCCTCGAGGCCCTGGAGCTTGGAGCGGAAAAAGAATTTTTCCCGCTCCTCCCAGTAGAGGGTGGTGAGGCTCTGTCGAGTCTGTGCGATTTTGCTGCTACCATCCAGGCCTCGGGACTGGAGGAGGCTCAGTCTCTGGAGGGCAGCATTGTGACGTACAAAACCTGCCCTCCTTTCCTTTGCCTTCCTCCGCCCGGCTACCCGGAAGTAGCCTCGCACTCGCTCCTTCACCATCTCCCACCACTCCACCGGGGAGTCAAAAAGATGTTTCAGACTCACCCACTCCAGGTAACGTCTCGAGAAGGAGAGTTGCACCTGGGGGTCTCGGAGATGGCTGGTGTTCATTCGCCAGAGCCTCTTACCCACGGTTATGGATTTCTCCCAGGTCAGGGACACGGTCACCATGTGGTGGTCTGAGAAGTGCACCGCCTGGATCGAATAAGCGGGCACTCCCAGGCCTGGGGAGAGCAGAAACAAATCAATCCTGGTTGAGGAGCAACCAGAGGAACTCACCCACGTGTGTTGGGGGGGAGAGGCGCCCCCGGCGTCGTGGAGGGAGAAATCCTCTATGAGGGACCACAGCAGGTTGCTGGAACGATCCCGTCTGGGTCTGCTGCGGTCCTCATCTTTTAGAGCACAGTTGAAATCCCCCCCCCACGACAACCGACATTGTGCAATGTAACAGTGGTGACAGTTTTGTGAAAACGGAGACCCTCTCGGCCACGCTGGTGGGGCCGTACACGTTGATGACCCTGAGTGGGGAACCCCCGACCTCGAAATCCGTGACGAGGATTCACCCACTCTCTACGATGTTACTTGATGTACATAGGGATTTTTCACTAACGTGCCGACTACATCAGCTCTGGCGATGTTAGAGCCAGACCAGAGAGAGTCTCCCAATCTCCATTCTCCCCCCAGAATGCCATCCAACTCCCGGAACGGAATGCCACATTCCTGGAGCAGGATGATGTCTGAGGGGACCTGGGAAAGGATGGAGAAAACGGTGTGTCGTTTGGCTGAGTCTTTGATACTACGGGTGTTAAGTGTTGAAATTGTAAGTGAATATGTCATGATAGGTTTTATTGTTTATGTGTGTCTGATGATCCTATGTTACTATTGGCGATGTCTCGACTGATTTTATTGAGTTTGTCCAAAACTGTGTCCGGGTTATTGTGGTGCCTACTCACCCCCGGACCATGTGCACTCACAGGCCTCCCCTCCTGACTGCCTGGGAGGTTCCGTCCTGGAGAGGTGGGGGCAGGTGTTCTTGCCCCAGGCTTCCCCCTGAGAGGAGGCTGATGTTGCAGACCCTTTAACAGAGTCTGGACCGGGGGCTGGCTGGTCCCTAATGGTTCTGGGTCGAAAAGTGATGGGGTTTTGAAGGTTTTCTTTGTAGTGTATGGGTGGTGGTGGAGATGGTTTGGCAGGGCGGGAAGGGGGCTCAGGCCTGGCTGTGGAAGGTGTACTGTGTTCCAGTTTTGAATTTGGCTGTGTTGTTTGTTTTTTTGTTTGTTGGCGAGCTATTGCGGGGTTGGGAGGTTGAATGGGGGATTGTTGACTTGCTGCGGTTGGTGATCTGATTCTTTTGCCCTTTCTTTGTTTGATTTTTTGCCAGGGTGTTATCAAATTGGAATCTGATTTGGTTGTTGAGGAGTCTGACTCCACCACCATAATAGGGGTGTCGGAGTCAGGCTTCTCTTCAACAGTGACGGGGTTGGTAGGACCTAATTCAACAGGAGGCGCTGTGAAGTTGGGGGTTCCAGGGGTGGTGATACAGAGGGTAGGGTCTTGTGCTATGGTCTGTGCTTGTGGGGGTGGGCTTCCAGGCTGGGAAGGGGTGGGAGTGGGTGGTCTGGTGCATGGCATAGGGGTAGGCGAGGGAGGCGGTGGAGCCGGAGGGGGGGCAGCAGATGGTGTTCGTGTACGAAAGGGGGCAATCTCTAAAGAGATGCCCCCTCGCTCCGCAGAGGTTACAGGGCTTTGGATCACGGCATGCCCTGGCCTCGTTCTCGCCGCTGCATGTCTTGCACTTGACCACCGCGCAGGCTGCGGCTTAGTGGCCTTACTCGCCGCAGTTCCTGCACAGCTTGGGCATGCCGTAATAGAACACCACCCCCCTGTGTCTCCCCAGCGTGATAGAGCTGGGGATGTGGCATACCCCCCCCCCGGTGCAGAGGGGTCCGGGTTTAGCTGGACCAGCCATTTCCTGGCTCCGGTCCAGACTCCGTCCTCATCAAGGACTCTCCGGGCTTCAGATCTAACAATGCCATACCTGCCCAACCACGTACTCACATCGTGGTTCTGTACAGCTTCATTATAAAACTGCACAGTGACCACCTTGTTTTCCGTGTCGGACAGGGGCTCTACATCGAAATTACTGAGGGGAGCCTTATCCTTCCCCTCTCTATAGAGGTTCCAGAACCTCTCCAGGATGTTTGCACTTCTGAAACTAATTTCAAAAATGTCAGCGTTTCCAGGAACCTTCACCAGGCAGTTTGGTTCGCCAGGCACGAAGCCCATGGCTCGCCCATGAAGCACTGGCTAAATTCTAGGCGGGTCAAACCTGTCTCTTGTTTGCGTTTGGGGCAGCAGCATTGCTTGCCCCCCCCTGTGGCTGCTGGCTCAGTGGTGCCCCCTATGGCTGCGCCCTTCGCCCCTCGTGCCACCAGGGGGGGCCACTAGCACCGCTGCCCCCTTCTCCGCTGTTCTGGAGGGTCATCCGGACAGCGTTATGGCGTCTGACTCCTGGCTGGGCTCCTGATGCCATCCTCTCTCTCACTCACTCAGGCCGGACCTAAGCAGGTAGAAGAGAAGGAAGCACAGGAACAGCGCTTAGCAGGTTGCTGGTCCGTCCCAGGGGGACCAAGCAGTGCTGAAACGGAGGGAGCTGATCTGGGCTCAGCTCCTCCAGGTGCAATGGGACCTCCCTTCCAGTAGGGGTGCCCGGCGTTGATCCACCATGGTGTCTTTGCTGGATCAGAGCACCGCTGCCATTGTGGGGGGAGGTCCTCGGGTCCCCCTTTCCGCCTGCTCCTCGGCCTCGTCCTCTGGGTCCACCTGGTGGTCTGCTGCGGCCTGGAGAGCAAGAGAGGGGAGAACGGAGCAAGGGCGAAGGCCCAGCAAGGCTGGCATAGACTGGAGAGCGAGCTGCTACGGGCCTTCTCTCCGGGCAGCTCTGCACTCCCCTCTGGTCTCCGGCGATGGGCGTTCCGCAGCAGTGGTGTGGTCGCCGGATGGCGGGAGTCTTCTGGCAGGGGGGCCTCCAAGCGCTGTCCTGGCTTCGGCGTTGGGGGTTCAGCAGGCCGCAGTCAGGCCACTGGTACCTGCCTAGCCCCAACACTATAAGGTCCGGCCTGGTCCGCCGGTCTGATGCTCTAGACACAACCACGGTTAAGCCACTGGTACTGCGCTATCACACCAGACCTTCAGAGAGAGAGAGGAGGAGAGAGAGAGAGGCACGTCTGCTCAAATCACACCCAAGATCCACGAGCCCACTGTCCTCAGCTAGCTAACCAGCAGAGGGCAGTAGACTCGTGAACAATGAAGAGAAACCCGAGCACACGTGAGTGAGTGTGAACGGTGAGTGAATTGTGTGTGTTACCTGTGATAGATTGGCGACCTGTTGAGGGTGTATTCCTGCCTCTCACCCAATGCCTGTGATGGATTGGCGACCCCGTCCAGGGTGCATGCCTGCCTCTCGCCCAATGCATGCTGGGATAGGTTCCAGCACCACCCACATGCACTCTGACCAGGATAAGCGCATATAGAAAATGCATGGATGGATCGTTAGGCAATTAAAGTGTATGATAAAACAATTAACAATACAGCAATTGTAACTGTACACAGGGGTTCTCTGAGACCAGGGTTGGGAACCCTGGGATTTGACGCAACAAAGTTTTCAAACAGTCATGCTTCAAATGAAGCTGATCCTCTATAGGGATGTCTATAGGGATGTATATGCGTACCTAGTGGTAACCCATTTCATTTTATTGTTACAGTGCAGAAGACTATGTCTTCTTGGGAATTACACACTAAGCACTACATTATAATTGAAGCAAATTATCATTATTCACACATTATTGTAAACCAGAGATGGAAATGTAAGACATTACTTTATGTCCAGACGTGTCCTTACTATTTCAGTCAGGACAAATCCATGTGTTGGATTTGATTCTGGCACTGCTAAGGAGCCTAGTTTAGCTGTGGAGAAGCCATTAAATGTCACTGGTGTACTGTTGCAGGATTCCTGCCTGTCTTAGATTTTTAAAACTGGGTGCAGGTTCCATCCATGAATTTCAAGAGTGACGACACCTCACAGCAGTACAGAGATGAGCTGACTTCAGCATTACAGAGATACAACCAAAATGTACCTCCAATATTCAACACTTCAAAAAACCAAGAGGAAAAATGTATTATTTATGTCCATAAACCCACTAACTAAATTTTTTTTATCATGCCCCAAATTTGAGATGTTGTTTTGAATCATATGTGATCATTTAATTCAGTTCATTTTCTCATGCTGGACAAACAGGACTTTATCCTGCTCTTCTGCATCACCCTTCTCAAAATCAACAACATCTGTTGCACTTCGACTCATCTTCCTCATCATCATCATCTTCACTTCCCCTCAGAGCCATGCAAATCTTTCAATCTTCAGTTCAATATCAATTGTATTTTGAGTTCTGTTAAATTCACCTTGTCGAGTTCTAGTTAAAGTGTCAAGGTCACCTTTATTTGTAAATACAGTAGTTTTTGCAAAGATAATTAATCATTTTTGAACAAAAAGATATTTTCAGCCTCCAGTCCTGTTTCTTGAGGACATTCCATGTCTTGATAAACTTTTTCAGGGCTTGACTTTTAAAACTTTCCTTCGTTTGATTTCTTATCAACTTGCCTGACTGGTAAAGTGTGAAAAACTTCTGATCCCTGATAAGCTATGACAGTTTTTTTTTCTAAATAAAGGAACATTTTTTTGTGTGTTATTTTACTGTAGCCTGTACACAAAAGCATTCACAGCTAAAATGAGAAAAGGACTTGAAAGACTCTATAATCCTTTGTGGCTTCTGATTTTTTGACATGACATAACATGGTTTATTTCCATAATCATCCACTTTGTTAAAGGCAAATCAGTTACCTCAACAGCATGACCTTACACTTCCCAGCTTTCCCAAGAATTTAGCCTGCAGGGATTCAGTGACCTATTTTTATACAGGATGTTTGATATTATAGGGCATCAACATTCCCTGGGAAAGATGATTGCCAAAAATGGATTGGGGACTAACATTCAGAAGTGGTTACATGTGTTTAATAAAAATGGTGCACTTGATCCATAGGGTGGGTCTATGAAGATGAAATACTGATGCAGCTGCTCACTCAGCGGTGCACTGAAAGCAATGCTATTTGTCGGGATGTGCTGTGACATTTACTGTAGAGTTGAGTTTAATATGCCTTCAGTATTCAACCCCAGAGCTCTTCCTGCTCTTACCATTGCTGCACTGCTCACTTTAGAATATTTACTAAAAAGTAAGCTATTTTCTATTGTGAAATTACAAATTTTATTTGAGAGTAATTGTGTGATCTTGTTATGCTGTAACATGACATCTAGTAGGTGATTTTAGATTAAAGCTCAATGGTTGATCCTTATGGGAAGAGAATGTACTGCAATATATTTGCTCTCTTTCTTCTTAATGATGTCTGAACCCTGACTGATGCGGGACCAGCTAGTTATTATCAGAGAGGAAAGTGGAGAGTCTTTTAAAGACAGAATGTTCAAGAGTTTTGGACAAGAATGGGAGCAAAGAGACAGATCTGTAGTTAATGACAGCTGAGGAGTCAAGAACAGGTTTCTTTAGTAGGAAACTTGAAGGAGGAGGGAAAGCATCTAGAAGATCAGGGGGAATTCACCAGAAAGGTGAGTGATGGATTGGACTTGTAACTATGGCATTGTTAATTAAAGAAAATTCCCACTTTTTTCTATATTCCAAATGGTTGTTGTATTTATTTATTTATCCATATTTGATGCCCAGATTGGATAGTAGGTGCCCTGTGACTGCTTAGACACTATCTCTATATTTTTAGTCATGTATATGCGATGTCAGTGTTTACATACAGAGAATTGCTCTATATGATGATGAGGAGGATGATGATCAGTATTATTAATTAGTACTAATATTATCAACATTATGTCTCTTGCTAAAAGAAGATCTTGGAGGGAGTGAGGGAGAATATCACCATGGGGTAGGTGGGTGGGAGCGAGGTTTGAGAATTGTCTACATTACTACATTACTATGTATATTATATTTTTTTCTAAGCTAAAAATCTGAAAATTTGATCAAAAAAAGGAGTGATGGGCTGGAGGGAAAGGAGGGTATCGGGTCAAGGGCACAGGTGGTTGCATGAGTGGAGAGCAGGAGTTCAGATACGTCAGCATCTGTGAGGGGAGAGAAGGCAGAGAGGAAGGGAGGGAGCATAAGTGGGAAGAGGGAGGAGGGATGGGAGAAGGGGTAAAGACAGATCCAGGAGCCTTGGTAGACTGAAGGAGCTGCGGATGTCTACAACTTTCTCATTGAAGTAGGTTGCAAAGAGGGGGTGGGCAGTGGAGGGGAGAGAATGTAGAGAACAGTTTATGAGGGTTTCAGGTTGTTGCATTGTTATGTCTGAGATAAATATACTGTCAGAAATACAGTTTTTACAAATATTTTGCAAGTACTGTTGTTTTACTGCTAGCCAAATCAGTAAGTATGCAATGCATAAATAGCACTCTAGAATCTCTGGTGTTGCAATCTAGTTAACTTTATTAAATATGATGAAGTCACTTTATTTCATTGCTTTAGCAGACTACCAGTGGAAATCCACTGAAGCTGTAGTAGTTCCTCTCTTGAAATCAGTTAATGCAAGTTTGGCAAACTCCTGCACAGGCTTTTTGATTAATTGACCTGAAATGCAATTTCTGCCATTGAGCAGATCAGGTGCCATGTCCATTTGTTATAAAATCTGGAAATGCATTTTAACAAATCAGAAGAAGTAACCTTGTTTAAACTAATAATCTCAAAGATTTTCATTAAAATAAATGTCTTTTAAGTCACTATCTATCGCTGCATTGGGTAACACAATGGTGATTGAGCCTATTTTTATATGAATTTATACTATTATTATTATCATAATTCAGGATTAAAAAACTTGGTGTCTGTGGCGACATTCCCGGGAAAAAATGACAAGCGGCGCACAGTTAGTGTTTTTTTTTTTTGTGAGCGGCGAACTGTTTTTTCCGGTGTCTGCATGCGTTACAATAACAGAAAAAGGGGGGGTTAGGGGAGTTATGGAACCCTAAAAAGTTTTTGTGTAACATGAGAGATCATATTATTTGTTGATGTAGATTTCGTATTACATTTAATGACAATGTAACTTTACTAAATTACATAGCTATTTGCACAGCTAACGCTAGCTACCGGACCATGTCAAGAAAGACAACATTAGTTTAGACAAAATTGCGCACAGTATCCATTATAGGATTTTATCAATACCAATACCACTATTGATACTGCTTATCAATACCAATACTTATCAATACTCTTATCGATACTTCCTAATTTGGAGTGCAAAATACATGTTGTTAAAATAATTATCAGTACTACTTTTATATTAGTTTGGGCAAAAAATATTTAACAAAATAGTTCTGTTGAAAAAATTTAATGTTTTCTGAGACAAAACCTGATGCTGGGACCAATTGGTATATATACTGTAAATGTAATGTGTATTAAGAGAATGTTTAGTTCTTTAAAAAAGGGACGGTAAACCATCCTTTATTATTATGATAAAACTGAATGATGTGTTACCAAAGTTATCTTTGTAGGTCATGTTATATACTATATTTTACAGTTTAGAATTTTGCATTAAGAGGTTGAAAGTTGAGCACAAGGGATAATAGTGCCAGTTTGGTTGAAGAAGTTATTTAAATACACTTGATTAAAGATTATATTTTTCATGGAAAGAAGCGGTGATCTTTTTTATTTGAGAACACAGCATCTTCAAAGAGGTATAGATTTCATATTATACAACAATGTCTCTGTTTGCAAACGTGTGCTCCTACTTAATTTGGTACTCAAATGGCAAAGGAGTATAAGGCAGGGCTGGAGATAAGTCTAAGCATCAAGTTACACAAACAATTAATTCCTAGAGAGAGAGAGAGAGTAGGTGTGTGTGTGTTTGTGTTTTCTCAGAGTTAGGACTAAGATTCAGGGGCCAGGATTGGCCTGGTTTTTGAGCAGCTAAGTGTTATGGAAGTCTGACACTTGATAATAAATAAAACTTATACATAGTGATACAAGTATATTATTACATTATCGGCTCCTATTATTACATTTTTAATGATTTTTTTAAACCCAACTAATAATGTAATAACCAGTCAATAATCTAATAACTTATTACATTATGTGCAAAAAGTAATTACGTCATTGGTTCAGAAATGTTATTACATTATTGGTAAGTTATTACGTTATCGACTTTTATTACATTAAGAACGGAAAAATGATTACGTTATTGGCAGTTATTACATTAACGGTAGTTATTACATTATTGGCTGCTACAGGGTCTCAACCTGAAGAGGCTTATTGAAAGAAGTGACTCGCTGAATCATCAAGCGTCCATATCAACATCCAGCATCCAGTATACTGGACATTTAGGAGTTGACCCATAAAATGTGAGTCTTTCTGATACACTGTACTCACAAAAACACTGAAAACAAACACTGCATGCCCATCATTTGTAAAAATGTGTACTTTTCTATGTAATTATTTCTGGTACTAATATTACAAGTATAGGTAAATTGGTATATCTCAGAAAGTGTATATATTTAAAATATATGTTCAAGGCCATTTAATAATACCACAAAAAAAAAAATGGTGAAATTCATTGGGGTTTCTGAATTGCCCCCTATCTGTGCAAGGTTGAATTCAAAATAGAAAATGAGCCATATCTCTGCAATGCTTTGTTGTATTGATGCAAAACTTGGCACCTTTCTTTATCAGGGGGCCTAAGGGGTACAGCAAGGGGTATAGCAAGTTGCATAATATTTGACCCACAATTTCTCTTATATATGCTGATTACTCTGCAACAAAGCAGATATTTTAATCAACCCTTTTGTGCAACATATGCCATTGGTGTCGGCCATTTTGTTTTTCAGTCATTTTGGACATCTCCTAGAGTCAATGCTGAATCCAGCTGCAATTTTGGGTTACATCTATGGAACATTTTCTTTAAGAGTTGTTAACAGACAGTTGTACGGTCAAACAATATGACTGCAATATACTAACAAATTTGTTGGCAAAGGCACCATAAAGGAAGAGGGGCCATATATTTGCAAACCTCATCTATTGGCATCAAACTTGGTACAGATACTTACCATAAGGTCTGGGGTCACACAACAATATTTTGTGAAATTTGACCACTTGGGGATGCTATCCCAAAATGCATATTTAAACCCTAATTACTCTGAAACTAAAGCATACATTTCAACCAAATATTATGGGGAACATTACAGTAATGAGTCTGAATTGAACAACCAGCAGAATAGTTCTCATGGAGGTACTGTAGCACTTGGCCCCTTCATTGCTGCTAGCAACTATATTTATTACTATTATTAGGGGTCCAAGCAATGATCTCATCTGGGAAATATACCTGTACCGTATGTGTCACCACTCACTTGGATTGCTGCCATATTGGAAATGCTATTAGCCATTTTCCACTGTCCCCGGTTTTGGCCTAACTACATGAATAAGGCTTGACACATTTGTAGTGGGTACATCCTTGTGGCCACTGAAAGATTTTGGCATTGACTGACCACTTGCTGGCACTGTCATTTGAATTTCCAATATTCAGTCGTAACCCATAACAATTATAATTGCCCATTTTGAGTGAGACACTTGAATCCTAACTCACAGATCTTTTCTTATGGACTGATCAAATGGTTAGGTGTTACAATATCCTCTATTTAGAATTTTCTGCCATTTCAAATTTTTTGAAAAATATTTAACAGATATCTCTTTCTAGTGTGTCTGACATTGATCATGAAATTTGAGAGCACCATGACAAAAAGTTATCGAAAGATAGTTGCTAGGTCAAACAATAAGGTTGCTCTAAACAAATAACTTTGAAGGAGAAGATGCCAAATAGGAGGTGAATTATATCTCTGCAATTCTTTGTTGTATTGATGCAAAACGTGGTACCCTTTTTTGTCAGGGGGTCCAAGGGGTATGCAACAAACATGAACACTATACCAAGAAAAATGTATATATACTGATTACTTTGCAACAAAATAAAGTATTTCATCCAATGCTAAGTCCTACTCTGTTTTACTTAGGGACCAGAAACTAATGTCTCAAGATACTACTTTACATACAGAACAAATTTGCATAAAGGACCCATTAGCCTACGATTATAGATTTGCCATCATTTTGAATGAATTAAAAAACACTAAGATCTTTCTTCTCCTGGATGGTTTTACTGAATTGCCTGAAACTTGAATTGGAGCACGTACTCATGAATATCTTTAAAAGTTATATAAATTAAGTGGGTACACTTTAAAACAAAGAATGAGCATGTGGGTGTGGCATTTTATCAAAAAGCAAATAAATCCCAAACAGTTTGACATTATGTGATGAAATATTGTTTGCCTATTGATGACTCCATTCTGAAGCCAGTCCTAAATTGGATTAAGCCATAGAGTAGCACTATAGAGCTCATTGCTTTTTAAAAATGGAAAAATTATCTTTAAATTATACTCTAAAGAGAGTGCTTCAAGCTTGCAAAGCACATCCTGTCCGACCACAGCCTTAATTCCAAATGTTCAGATTACTGGACAGTGGAAAAAAATGCAACTAAACATTAACACTGAATAATTAAATAAATAGCATCTCTGCTTCTTCTTGTCATATCCTCTATTAATTTGAATGACATAAAAAAACACTTCTGGCTAACATGTTCAGGAAGCTGAAGCAGATAAGAGTACTCTACCATTGATCTGAGAAGCAGGAATCTGATATTTAAAATGTCCAGTATACTGGATGGTTGGAATGAGGATTATACCACAGCTACTTGCCAACAAAATTTATTATCTGCCACAAAATCATGTATATACTGATTTTATTATGCATATTTTTCCATATCTAGCTTCTGCCACAAAATAGTCCAAAAAAAAAAACAACAGCAATAATGGCTTTTCTTATCCTTGGCACTTCAAGCAAGTTCAACTAGGTCACAGAGTTTTTAATTTCACTAAGTTCACACTATTTACAAAAATTAAATTGGACAGTTTCCTATATTGTGAAGTGTGTCACTGTGTTAAAGGGAATTTTTTGGGGATGTTGATATTACGATTTGGTGTATCTGCTATTCCTGTAGCGTGATCATTTTCTTCCTTTCTGAGGTTTTTTCTCATATAGTCGAGTTGCAGTATCTTTAGGATAATGCTGTCAAGGTATTTAATGTCTTATTTAAATATTCAATTGATCACCTGACTGATTCAGTTGTTAATATCCCTTTAATATTTGGTTCGCTTATAGGATGAAAGGAGATGTCCCATGTGCCACCTATCATGTAAGCAGTAGAAATAATTTCTGCAATAGAGTCATTGTATGGAAAGTCAGAGCAGAAAAAGGAGTGTTTAAATGAGATCCCTAATACATTTTTGAGAAAAATAAAGAATACTAGAAACATTGAAAATATTTATGCTCAGTGAACTTTATTGACTTACAGTTTACATGAGAACATTTCACAAGAAGTCCATATTGTATGAGTGCTTGCTACTGCGTCTCATCTTGGTTTCATCCCTCATTCTGCTGCTTTCCCCTGAAATCCAGTAACAGTGCATTTAGAACCTCTTAGTAATTATTTTCATTGTGTACATTGACAATGGATTTCATATACAGTAACTCATTTGAAACCTACCTTTCCCATCTCACGGCTCTTGACTCTCAACTTGTTGACCTGGGACTCAGCGATGTCGGCACGCTCCTGAGCTTCCTCCATCTCATGCTGCACCTTCCTGTACCTGGACAGGTGAGTATTGGCTTGTTCCTCCTGTGAGTGAGAAAGACATTTTACCAATCAAAATATTTCACAGTGAATGTTTTCATACAGCAGCAATCATGTCAGCTAAATACTGAAACAGTAAATTTCTCACTGCAGTTTGTCAAAGATAGGAAAGAAAAGCTGTTACACATTTTCATTTAAACTGACTTCCTGAAAGTTTTCCTCAATGCCAAACAGCAGAAGAGAAATTTAATTAAGTCATTTATTTTATCATTCGGTCAACTTTGCTGGTGTCTTTAAATATTGAAGTCTAGTTCCTTTACTTAGCACTGTTCCTATGAATTGAATTGGCAATCAAACTAATATTACCTGTGTTTTATTTTTAAGTGTATTTTTTGAATAGTTGACATTAGCTTTCAGAAAGGAGCAAGGTTTAGACCCAATGAAACTCCCACCTAAACCATTAAAATCCAGTTGGTATTCTACTATGTTGTACCATTCCCAGTTCTTCAATTGGCAATGGAGATTTGTGGACTTTGATATGCTGTTGTGCGACATGGGCTTAGGGGCACAGCTCATGCTAATCACAGAACATGACAAAAACTTTGTTGAAATGATACACTGGTTTTAGAGGAGAGAAATTACAACATTTGAAACTTACATTAAGATTGAACAACTGAGAATGAATACCAAATACTGGCTCAGCAGATGCACAGAGCAGACAAAAACGATAAATAAAAAAATTCCAACAAGCTGTCAAGGAACTGACAACTATTCTAATCCTGATGCACTTAATCAGTGCACAAATTCTTTAAGGCTGTTAATGTTTAGGTCCCAAGCAAAATGTGTTTGCACACTTGAGTTGACCAAACCTCCACTAAGACTCAGTTCCAGAATTTGCCAACAACTTTCTTTCAAACTCTTCAGTAACAAATTATTTGCCCAAGAAAAAAGCACTGCAGTGGCACTGGGGAACTTCTGGGACAATGGCAAGAAAATGTATCCAAATATTGCACTTATGGCAAAATGATACGTGTCCATTCCATCCAGCTCTCTCAATGCATCAAGTATCAACAAGCAATGACAGTGGATGCTATAAAAAATTTACCTTGATTAAATTCCATCACAAAGTTAACATCTTACATTTTAAGAATTTAATTTGAGTTTGTTTTACTTTGTCATTTTTATGAACCAACTCATACTACAAATGTCATAATAATGAATAGCTTTTCATTTATTATTTTTTTGTGCAGGTGACATAACTATACTTTTTGCACATGTAGGCTATTTCGCACAGAGAAAAAAAATGATATAGCACAACTTTGGAAAAATATGCTACTGCTACATGTCTGTGATTCCAGTAACCACACTAAATACAGCACAGTGACGGAGTGGGAATGGTCCTGTTAATCATCGCTAAACTAACAACAATCGACCTATCAACATGGATGACTGGTTGTAATATGATAGTTGTTCAACATCAGCAATCAAAGAAGGCTTTACTGACATGATACTGAGGGATCACGAAAGTGCAGTTGAGAAAACTGCTTTAGAAGAACCTGCTTTCATATTTTCAGTATGTTTTTTTCACGTTTGCAGTCATGGAATATGGAGCATTTGACTTACAGATTCCTCGGCTTGTCTCTTGTAAGATTTCACTTTCAGCTGCAGCTTGTCCACCAGGTCCTGTAGTCTGAAGACATTCTTCTTGTCCTCCTCAGTCTGCAGAGAGTAAAAGAGATTCAGAAAAAGTAGCATGTGTGGCTGTTGTCCACTGTTATTGGTAAAGATGTATAAAACCTTACCTGGTAGGTGAGCTCCTTGACTCTCCTCTCATATTTACGGACACCTTTGATGGCATCGGCTGCATGTTTCTGTTCAGTCTCAACTTCAGATTCCAGTTCACGCACCTTGGATGTAAAATTTGCCAGGAGCATTAGACAAAAGATAATACAGTATATTATCACATGGTTAATATACTATGTAGCTGGGATCCTCTTATTTTTATTGATTAATGTGCAACCTCACAACATATCTGGAAAATGAATTTGTTTAAAAAAAAAAAAAAAAAAAAAATACCAACTGGAATTAATGAAATCTAATATTTATAATTTCTAGTGGGCACTGATTTGGCTAAATGAAGTTGCTACAGGTGGATTACCCTTGCTTCCAGTTTCTGGAGCTGTTTCTTTCCGCCCTTCATAGCCAGACTCTCAGCCTCATCCAGACGGTGCTGCAGGTCCTTGACTGTAACCTCCAGGTTCTTCTTCATCCTCTCCAGATGAGCGCTGGTGTCCTGCTCCTTCTTCAGCTCTTCTGCCATCATGGCAGCCTGCAATTTTATACAGTTTTATGCAGCGCTTATTTAAATTAAAAATAATTTTTTAGGGCAAGGCTGTTGATATCATTCTATTTGTAAGCCAAAGCTCATAGAAAGGTAAATTTAGCTAATAGCACCGTGAGGTTTTACAGTACAGTCCCCACTGATATCTTGCCCTCATACAAGGGACATATCTCAGTGGTTGAGAGGAAAATCCAGCTGAATAATTCACAGAAGAGGCAAAACTAAGCTTTATAAATTTCTCTGTATAAGGTGGAAAAATGAAATAATGTAATACAAGTAAAATGTATATGAGTATAACTCACATCTGTGATGGCCTTCTTGGCTTTCTCCTCAGCATTTCTTGCTTCCTGGATGGTGTCATCCACTTCACCTTGAATTTGAACAAGGTCAGCTTCCAACTTCTTCTTGGTGTTGATAAGGCTGGTATTCTGAATGAAATTGGATATTTCTAGGTTGGCATGTGGATGTTATATAATTTAACCTTTATATTTGTACCATGTCTGATAAACTCACTGACTCACCTGGGTGTGCAGCAGTCCCACACGCTCGCTTGCATCGATCAGCTCCTGCTCAGCCACTTTGCGGCCTCTCTCTGTCTGCTCCAAGGCAACCCTCAGTTCTTCAATCTCAGCCAGCATCAGGTTGTTCCTGCGCTCCACCATAGCAACCTGTTCTTTCATGTCCTCCTGTCCTCTGATCGCATCATCAAGGTGCAGTTGGGCATCCTGACGCAGAGATTGATTAAATTAGTTATGTATAAAAGCCTGAACATGTTGGAGCTCAGCCCTGTCAACATATATTCTAGAAACATACCTTGAGCTGTCCTTGGACATTCCTCAGTTGCTTCTGAGCTTCAGCTGCCTGGCGGTTTGAATGGCTCAGCTGAATCTCCATCTCATTCAGGTCTCCCTCCATCTTCTTCTTGACTCTCAGAGCGTCGTTCCTGCTTCTCACCTCAGCATCAAGAGTGGTCTGCATGGACTCAATCACCCTCTGGCTGTTCCTCTTGATCTGCTCCATTTCCTCATCTTTTTCTGCCAGCCTCCTCTCAATTTCACCCTTGACCTGATTGAGCTCAAGCTGGATCCGGAGAATCTTCGATTCTTCGTGCTCCAGTGCTCCCTGCAGAATTAATTTAGACAGTAATATGGCTTTCACTACATTCACTTTGAGATGAGGATTGAATGATTTAATTTTGTGTTAAAATGGACTAATTTCTCTTCAATTCAATTAAACAAACGAAATGTGATCTATGAATCACAAGTAGGTACAAGTAGCTAGCAGGAAATGTACATAATTATTTTTTTGTGTATATTGGGTTTGTATAATATTTGTACCGTACCTCTGCTTCTTCTAGGGCAGCCTGAATTTCTCCTTTCTCAGTTTCCACAGTCTTCTTTGCCTTCTCCAGCTCATGAATGGTCTTTCCAGTCTCACCGATCTGTTCAGTCAGGTCAGAAATCTCCTCTACAAGGACACAAATCGAAATCAGTTTTATTATTGTAGTAAGTATTCATATTGCATCAATTTTCGGTTATCTGTTTGCCTTATCCCACTCCAGGATTATGCATTGAGAGCCAGATCACCAAGGTTTTTGTTGTGTATACGATTTGCAAAGTATAATGTGACCCTGAAGATATCATGATAATTAATGAAAATGTTGTTCTATATCAAGTGTACATACGCTGCAGATTCTTGTTCTCTCTCTTCAGTGTCTCCAGTTGATCCAGAGCTTCTTCATAGGAGTTCTTCATCTTGAAGAGTTCAGTACTGAGTGAACGGGCCTCTTTCAGAGCCCCCTCCAGCTCTGCCTGGCCTTCCTCATACTTCTGCTTCCATTCTGCCAGAACCTGGTTACATGATAAAACTCAGCCATTACTACCACTTCAAGCTGGTTTTCATTTTAACACCTGATAGTGACAACATAGTTGTTAGTGACCCTAGCTTTGGTGATTTACCTTGTCAAAGTTCCTCTGCTTCTTGTCAAGGTTGGCGGCCTGGGCGTTTGCCCTCTCCACATCAATCATGAGGTCTTCCACTTCTCCCTGCAGTCTCTGCTTGGTCTTCTCCAGAGAGGCACACTTGGAGTTCACAGCCTCAATTTGCTCCTCAGCCTCTTGCAGACGCTGGGCCAGCTTTTTCCTGTAGGGAGTGGGGATTTCATTTATTTTGCAATACTCTTTCTGATTGTGTGATAGGTAGTGGTGGTTCTATAGTTAAGTTGTTTGAAACGGTTTAGTTACTTGGCTTCCTCCAGTTCCTCAGTGCGCTGGATGGCATCAGTTTCATATTTGGACCTCCACTGAGCTACTTCACTGTTGGCCTTGGACATTCCACGCTGCAGCTCAGCCTTGGCCTCCTGCTCCTCCTCATACTGCTCCCTCAGCAGGTCACAGTCATGGCGGGCTGATTGTAACCCATGGGCCAGGGCATTCTTGGCCTTAAAGTCAATGTCAGAGGTGGAAAACAAATTAATGAAGGGGTGTAATAGAGAATGCTGTTGAATGAATAGTTTAGAACCTTCCAGGTCCTCTATAATGCTTTGCATTTCTTAATAAAGTTATGAAATAGTGATATGCATTCTTAATCTTATACCTTGACCTCTTCTTCAATGTGCCTTTTGAGCTCCTCAATCTGCTGTGTGAAGGCTTGTTTGCTTCTCGTCAGCTGTGAAACAAGAGCTTCTTTCTCCTCTAACTGGCGACTCAATTCACCTGAGGAAACCAAAGTATTGTGCATCTCCATCATAGTTTTTTGATTATATTATTTAATCAAAAATCTATATTTGATATACATACCATTTTCAGTATGAAGTCTTGCTTTATGTGCGCTAATGTCATTCAGCTGGCGTACATGCTCATCGCTCTTGGTTTTCAGTTCACTCAGTTGATCTTCAAGGGTACGGCACATTTTCTCAAGGTTGCCCTGTTGGAAAAAAGTTTGTTTAGAGCTTGTCATGTTCGGTGATAACAAAAACCATATGCTTTTAAAGTAATGTGAGTAAAACGTCTGTGTACCTTTGATTTGGCAACAGCCTCCATGTTACTGGAGAGGTCATCAATCTCCATTTTGTATTCACTCTTCTCCTTCTCCAGTTTCTGCTTGACGCGCTGAAGGTTGTCGATTTGTTCTCCCAGCTCTGCCACACTGTCGGCCTGCTTCTTGCGGAGAGCAGCAGCAGTGGCTTCATGCTGCAGGGTGGACTCTTCAAGATCACGGCGCATCTTCTGGAACTCAGCTTCACGCTTCTTGTTCATCTCAATCTGAGCAGCAGTTGCTCCACCTGCTTCTTCGAGCCTTTCACTGATTTCCTCAAGTTCCCTGGAGAGATCAGCCCTCTGCTTCTCAACCTTGGCTCGTGCAGCACGCTCAGCCTCGATTTCTTCCTCCAGCTCCTCAATACGAGCCTATGGTACACAACAGTGTTGGTTTAGGACATACATCCCACTTTTATCAGCTGTAGTTTGTGGAATTTTGAGGCTTTGACGTATACCTGGAGTTCTTTAATCTTTTTCTGAAGCTGAACACCCAAAGTTTGTTCATCCTCAATCTTGCTGAGAAGCTGGCTCATCTCAAAGTCCTTCCTGTGGAAAATATACAAAAACATTGAGAAGAACAATTTTTTTGGAGATTTCTTTTGCTTTTTATAATTATACTTGCTATCATTGCATTGATTTGAATAATCTCTTACTTCTTGATCTTTTCATCTGACTGCTGCTTGTCATTCTCCAGGTCCATTATGGTTTCCAGTGCCAGTTTCAGATCACCTTCAAGCTTTCTCTTGGCTCTCTCAAGGTCCATGCGAAGCTTCTTCTCCTGTTCCAGAGTGCCTTCCAACTATTGTAGGGAATAAAGATTACATATTGTTTTGTGAAAAAACTACATGCAACATAAATAAATAAATTCATTTTTGTTGGCACTATAGAACATTTTGGTTCTGGTTTTAGCTTCTTGCCTTGAGGTTTCATCTTTTAGTCAAAATGCGTCATGTTTTACTCACATCATCTACTTGTTGCTCAAGCTTGGTCTTTGCTTTGGTCAGAGTGTTGACTTTGTCCTCCTCTGCTTGGAGATCATCCAGGGTCTGCTGATGTGCCTCTTGGAGGGCTTTCTTCTCCTTGGACAACTTGGCAATGGTCTCGTCCTGAGAGGCCATCTCTTCAGTCAGGTTTTTCACCTAAATAAATTAAATTCCACCATGTTAGGGAGATGTCAGTTCCCTGGGAAAATGTGTATACTCTATTTATGAAATGTAAACCTTGTTTTCTGTGGCATGTTTCTCCTTCTCCACTTTTGCCAAGGTGAGCTCTAAGTCATCAATGTCTTTCTTCAGTTCAGAGCATTCATCCTCCAGTTTCCTCTTCTTGGCAGTGAGCTCACCGTTGACTTCCTCCTCATCCTCTAGTCTCTCATTTGTCTCTTTGAGTTTTGCTTCAAGCTGGATCTTTGCTTTGATGAGGCCCTCACATCTTTCCTCAGCATCAGAGAGGCTTTCAGCTTCCTTGTATGGTTGAATACAAAATTGAATTAAACATTTAATTAGGAAAAGATGAAACTATAATATTGATTTAATATTGTTAAGGCATGTTAAGTAGACTAATTTCTTATTCAATTATTTTGATCTCAAGGCAAACTTACAGATGCTACAGCCAACTGTAGGTCATTCTTTTCCTGCAGCAGAGAAACCATTTTCTCCTCAAGCTCCTTCTTCTTGGCTAACGCCTTTGCCAGATCCTCTTTACACTTGGTAAACTCTTCCTTCATGTTGGCCATTTCCTTCTCAGCTTCAGCACTCTGGAGAAGGGGCTTGATCTTGAAGTAGAGCTTCATCCATGGCCAGTGTTTCACATTCATGAATGAGCGGATGTTGTATTGGATGGAGTAAATGGACTCTCTGTATAAAACATGATCATAGTGAAGTATTTCTGCAAAATATTGTAGAATTACTACTGAGACAAAGTAAGTGGTTGATATTTTATGCATACAACAAATAGCTAATTCAGCGCTGATACTCTTAAATTACTGTGTTAACAGAAAGTCATGTAATTTACACACAAACACTAGAACCATGTCTTTACATGATGATCCACTGCTCTTTCTCAGAACAGTATTAATACCTGTGTGTTAACATGTTTTCTGCATAGTAACACATACCTCCTTTCCATCATTTTGACAAACTCTCTTCTCATGAGGAATCCACGACTGAGGGCCTGAGTCATGGTCACCAGTGTTGCCAGTTTGTCATCTCGCATCTCCTCCAGGGTACCCAGCAGACCAGCTTTGAAGAACACCTGGAGGACATATTGCAAATATTCAGTGGATAATAAGACATAAAATCATCTTCATGGATCATACATCATATGATAATGGAACATGGTGCTCACAAATTAATTATGTAAATACATATATGTACATAACGTTTAAGGCTAAATATTTTGTATTTGACAGTTATGTAAAAATAAAAAATAAAAAAATGAATTTGGCACCTAACACAGGACTGAACATATTGAATTCACTGCCAAATTTGAATGGGCAGTCGCCTGCTACAGCAGCTGAGTAAATGCATGAACCCCAATGCCAATTCAGGAGTATGTAGAGATCCACAGTTCTCCTCTGAAACTTGGAGCCACCAGATGCTTCTTTTCACACTGTAGACTACAGCTAAGTTTACATAGAGTGGAGTTGGATGAAGACCTTTCACATGCGGCTTTGACTGAAATCTATGGGTGCTAGTCTAAGAGTTGCTAAATTGTGCACCCTATCTGACTGAACCCTGCCATTCCCTGGGCGATGCAGTCGCCTGTTGCACACCACTCTATGGGGCTACTGGCCACAATTGTCACTGCCATGGCCGGGATTTCATCTGAGGCCTTGAGGCTCATCCATGCACCGCAATGTGGTGCCTTACCCAAATGAGCCGTCCAGTAGGCCATGTTAAATTACATGTTAAGTTTAAGAACCCATCACCATTTACAGAAATACTATTGGTGCCCGAGAAGTCTCTTACCTTAGTGTGGCCAAACTTGTACTGACTTTGGTCCACATCAATGGATCCCAAGAGCTTCTCAGAAGCTTTCTTGTTGTCAATGAATTGTCCCTCAGGAATGACACTGGCATTCAATACTTTGTATCTAAAATAATAGGCAATTATTTTTAATGGAAAACATTGCTATGAAGTGTCCTTGGCTGATTGCCAGTCATCCATTATTGTGGACAATTTCTGTTATGATCATTTATTTATCTTTCAGTTTTACTCATTGGGCTGATTACAAATGTTCACCTTCAACATTATGAATGTCTGTTATTTTCTGCCCCTTTGCTCCTTGGAATTGTTGAGGTGGCAGACAAAATTAAATGTACAGCAGTGACCCATGACATTAACTTACAATTTAAGCTACTCACAGGGCCAGTGACACTGTAGTTTACGTACCGGTCTATTAAAGAGAGGCATAAATTACCTCTGCTTGAAGTCACCATAAAGGATTCTACTGGGGAAACCCTTTCTGCAAATTCTGATACCTTCCAGCACACCATTACACCTCAGCTGGTGGATAACCAAGAAGTTCTCCATGAGACCTAAAAAATAAAGAAAATATTTTCAATGTTCTTCATATGATGTAGAAGAAACAACATAAATGCAGGATATTGTGTCTTAAAACACTGCAATTTATTTACTGTTACAGGAATTTTAAATATTCAGTTTCTTGAATATTTTTTTGACAAGTTCAGTTCATGTGTTTCATCTGATCCTGTCATTTCTACATTTACTGGACAGGAAAGTCCTTAAATGAAGTCCTTACCTGGTGTCTTTGATTCATTAGGAATCAAGCAACGCACAAAGTGAGGATGAGTGCTCCTCAGGTTGGTCATCAGCTTGCCCAAGTTCTCCTGTGGGATGTGAGGAGGCATTATAATGGAATTTATAATACACAACATGGTGATATCTGTTAATTGTCTGGTAGTTGTATTAATATCTAAAGTAGTGTTATGATTGAAAAGAGTGACATGGTTTAATTTAATGAAATGGCAGGGGTTGAGTAGAAAGGTATGTCTGGAAGAGGTAGCAGTAAGAAGGATGATCTCTAGGCAAAACAAACACATTTCACACACTGGAGGATTCCCTTTCAATAATTGATTGTTGTGCTTGCAGATAAAATAGGGAATCAACAACCATATTATGTATAAGTTTAGTACTGTGCTAGGTCAGCAATGCTGTATGTTCCAATACTTGTCTTTTTTAGAATGCCTTTCCCGCCTTTTTCTGCTCAATTTAGAATGGCCTATCATATTTTATCATCGGTCACTGGCACAACCTCTGCTTTTGATTTGGGAGAGCACAGAAAAGTACATGCTCTCTTCTATTGTGTCATGTCAGTCACAGCTTCTTACACAAACACAAAAGGCAATTTGCGTAGACATGGGTCAGAGGAAAACAAAGTTGCCACTGGCATGGTCTGGATTCATCACTTAAAAGGATGAGCCACTGAGCAGCAACTGTCAGCGAATCTTGAATAGCAGCACAGTTTCATTTGTATTCGAGTTAATACATTACCCTGAACATAGCAGACACAGTCTGGAAGGAGCCACCCTTCTTCTTGCCTGCCTTTTTGCCACCACCTTTTGCATCTGTTTTTACATGAGAAATTACACACTGGCATCAGAGTCAAAGCAATTCATTTTAAATCTATTTTTAACGAAAAATTCATTTTCAGTTACCTGCTTGAAAACAAATTTTAATTAGGAACTATGAATTCTGTTTTTGCATGGTAATTTCTTTTCAAAACTACAAGTACAATACAAGTGACTTTCCAATCTTCCCAATAGGTCTATAATGATAAACTTCTGTTAAATTGTATCTGGGTACAAAGAAGACTATTACAGTAATATAAATCAGCACCGTCATACCATCTGCAGCACCGTGGGCTGCATACAGGTGGGCCAGCAGCTTCATTGAAGACTTCTGGTACAGCTGCACCACAGAGTCGTTCAGGGGGTCCTTGTTCTTGTCCAGCCAGCCAGTGATGTTGTAGTCGACAGTGCCAGCGTAGTGCACCAGGGCGAAGTGGGCCTCAGCCTTGCCTTTGGCAGGTTTGGGTTTTTGGAAAGCAGCGGTTTTACCCATATGTTGGTCATAGAGCTTGTTTTTGAAGGTTGTGTCTGAAGCCTTGGGGAACATACACTCCTCTTCAAGGATGGAGAAGATGCCCATTGGCTGGTGGAGGCAGAATATTTTCCATGAAAAGACATTAGGAGTAATTGGACATGTTATTGTCTATTGATAATAAAGGGCATCTCACTTACCTTCTCAATAAGCTCAATGCAGGCAGCCAAGTCCATACCGAAATCAATGAACTCCCATTCAATTCCCTCTTTCTTGTACTCCTCTTGTTCCAGCACAAACATGTGGTGGTTGAAAAACTGTTGCAGTTTCTCATTGGTGAAGTTGATACACAGCTGCTCCAAGGTGTTGAACTAAAATTTCAGGAAGATACAAACTGCTATAAAAATCTGATACCCTCACATAGTTAAAATGATCTTTCATGTAATTGGATTTGTGATTATATCACAGGACACCTCCACTCACATCAAAGATTTCAAATCCGGCAATATCCAAGACTCCAATGAAGTAATTTCTTTGTTGCTTTGTGTCCAACATCTCATTGATTCGGATGACCATCCATAAGAACATTTTCTCGTAGACAGATTTGCAGAGAGCCATAACATTGTTATGGACCTATTAGTATAAAAAGAAAGGTCTTAACTGCCTTGTCAGAATATTTGTATTTGTTCTGTACATTTAAGCATTCCCTCAATGAAAACACAAGTCTGGTTAACTTAATATACAATTAAAGATATAATTATATAGGTTATTATAATATTAGAGTATTACACAAATTTAGATCCATTACCTGTGGTACAGTTTGTCCCTTGGTCACAAACTCATTTCCGACCTTCACTCTGGGATAACACAGGGCTTTCAGAAGGTCAGCTGAGTTCAGGCCCATGAGGTAAGAAATTTTATCTGCCACTAAAATGAAGAGAATCAAGTTTTCATCAGATCTTAAAATTGATAGACCTTGATTTTATGCTCTCAAAATACATCAGTCAAACCACTGAATAATTATCAGAGCTACTTCTAAGCTGGTTCATAAACAGAGCTAATGTGTTACACTTACCCTCGGTGCCATCAGGTTCAGCCTGCTCCTCGCGCTGCTTTTGCTTAAACTTCATGCTCCCATGATGCAGGCAAGCACCAGTCAGCTTGTAGATACCTATCTTCTCATCAGCATTGAAGCCCAAGATATCAATGGCAGTCTAGAATGAAATCAAAAATGTTCATCAGTATTTATCAGGGATTCATTAATTTTATGTATTAAGATAATGTGCACACTCTGTTTTGTAATCATAATTGCCAAAGAGTCCTGAGACTGGATTCAATCAGCATTGTTCTTTATGTTTTACTCTTCAATTACTCTTCATGGGCTTTTTTTTACTAACACAGCTGGGTTACCATTCACAAATTACTGAGAAATACACTATTTTTACATAAAATATTCAGGAAATTATTGTTGAATTAAGACCAATTTCCCTCTTTCTTTGTGCCAAATCTTTATTAGTGATGAGGAAACATTTTTTAGGAAACTTTAGCAGTACAATGCAGCATAAATTATGTTAATCAATTATGGTACACATGTATCCAGTTAGAGGGAAAGAAATCTAAAATTGTCAGTTTAAATTCACAGCAACCAGCTTTGGCTACGCTTCCCTGGTATTAATGTTTCTACTCTTCAATTTTCTGTAAAATATGAGACTTAAGTTTTACTTTTGGCATAAGTTCAAGAAAGGGCAATGGCAAAAATGGCAAGAAGACTATAACCATCTGCTGACTAGTCAGGCTGCTGAGAAGTCAAGATGAATGAGTGATAACTTTTTATGATTGGTTAGTGAAGAAAAACACTTACATCTGTGGCTATGAACTCCTCCACATCATCAATACTTTTGACAGTGATTTCTCCTTGGCTGATCATAGGGTAGTCGTATGGATTGGTGGTAATGAGAAGAGCCTCTGTAAGACACAATAATCAGTTATACACTTTTCTAAGAATTGCAAATGGTATTCACAGAATGAATCTAGTGATTTCATACCCAGCAGTTCAGGCTTGTGGCCTGTCATAAGCTGGTAGAAGATGTGGTAGCTGCGTTCAGCTGACAGCTGGAATGTTACTCTTGACTTTTCCAGCAAATCTGATGGACAAAAATACATTTTCATCAACAAAGTTTTTTGAATCATTTGATAAACTGAGACAGAGTATCAGGTAGACTTACAGGTTTCAATATCAGCAGAAGCCAGTTTTCCTGTTGTACCAAAGTGGATTCTGATGAACTTTCCCTAAACAATTAACAAAATGAAATGAGATTAAATGTTGCCTTATTTTAGCACCGTTAATGTAGATAAGTTAGAATTTTAAGTAAAACTACAAACTTACAAAACGGGAGGAGTTGTCATTCCTCACAGTCTTGGCATTACCATAAGCCTCCAGCAGGGGGTTCGCTGCAATGATTTGATCCTCCAGTGATCCCTACAGTAGACATCAGACACTTCAGAAATGTGCTACCGCAGATAAAGTTCCCAAGATATTTGCTGATTTTTAGAGACTCCCTCTGACCTGCATTTTTCCTGGTTCTACTTTCTTTTGTCCAGCCACAGCGATTGTCGCAAAGTACTGAATGACACGCTTTGTGTTCACAGTCTTCCCTGCACCAGATTCTCCACTGTGGATGAACACAGATAACACTTCATTTAATATTTAAAACCCGAATATTTGAAGTGGGGGAATTCAAATATTTGTACTCAAGGAAAAAGAGTTTGAATACTACAACAATTATATTTTCAGTTGATTTCTTTTTAGTTTACTATTAACTGTGTTAATGGAAATGTATGGGGGGTACATACGTAATCAGGATGGACTGGTTTTCACGATCTGCAACAGGAATGAGAGGAAATATGATGTATTAAACACATTATATTTTAAAGCCCATGTAGAATTTGACTTTTGATGTTCTTACCAGTGAGCATGAACTGATAGGCATTGTCAGAGATGGAGAAGATGTGGGGTGGGGCCTCAATTCTCTTTTTGCCTCTGTATGCTGACACAACAACAGAATCGTACACTGGGAGCCACTTGTAGGGATTCACAGTGACGCAGAACAGCCCAGAGTAGGTCTGAAACAATGAAGGTAGATACATTACATGCTTGGAGACATTCATTTATTCACATTTTCAAATGAATTGAAGAGATATAGAGGAAAACTCACGTAGATCATCCATGCTGCATAACGCTCTTTGAGGTTATACAGCACACAGGGCTCGTTGAGGTGGGTCATCATGGCCATGTCCTCAATTTTGTCATATTTGGGAGGATTCATTGGGTGGACGTCATCCTCTTTGACTGTTATTTTCTGTGAAACAGAAAATAAAAGTTGTGGGTTGATAGTGTTTTTCGCTGAGGGATGAGAGTTCCATAATTCTGTTATGTGGCTAAAAGCTACTTTTCATGCTAACAGAATGTTAATATTTAGGAAGGACAACTTTGCATAGGACCTGAACATGGAATATAAATCCCACATTTTGAATGATCATGGTCGTCCCACTGTGCATACAGCAAAGGATATTGCTGCTCTCTTAGTCTACCAGTGGTGATTTAAGAACGGAAATTAAATGATGGAATTTAGCTCTGAGGCTGCAAGGTTGATTTTTTCTGCCCTTAAAAATGAGTCATGATAGATCTGAACTACCAGTTGCTTGGCAAAATCTCTATTATTATAGTTCTTTTATTTATGGGGTGCACTGCCACAACATTTATTGTGCCCCAAGCTCAACTTAAATTTTCCATCTGGACATGCACTGGAGGAATTTTTTGCTTGCTCTCACACCATTTACACATCAGCTCCATAGGGCAGGGAGCTTTAGCTGTACTTACTTGCTTCCCGTCCAGAGTTTCAACGGTGGCTTTGCCCCCCTCTCTGCTAACGAGTTTCCCTTTGAGGTACATCTCCTTGGGCTCAGCCACAAAGAAGGCCGTTTTGGCATCAAAGGGTGTGTTCTGGGCCTCGATTCTTTCCTTCTCAGGCTTCCGGAGGTAAATGGCCGCCGGGCCATACACCGCCATCTCCGCATCGGTACTCATGATGGCGCTTTACTGAGGAGAAATAAAGTGAATATCAGTCACCTGAATACAACATTTCATCTCAATGAACTAGAAAGAAAAAAAAACCTTCCAAGAGTTCATTGTAAAAGAGTGCTAAGTTTTTCTCTAGTTTATTTTGTCACTTAGACCGTCAGCAGAAAAGCACCTTCTGTTACAATTGTTGGCATTTTAAATATGTACCTAGGGAATGTTCAACTCTTTACATCACTGGTATAAAGTGGGCTGATACATTTTAGAGTTGAAAAATATATAAATTACTCTTTTCATTTTCATTTTCAGATTCATTTTGATGTGAATTGATTTCCCAGATGAGCTCTGAGCTCTGAGGCACACTTTTGTCATTTTTGTTTTTATTTTGGATGAATATGGGAAGGAATGATCAATTATCCTGCAGATTTCTTGAAGATTGAGGGGTTCCTGAAAGGAGCTTGGAAGGCTTTATTCCTTCATGACTGTTGCAGCAAGTTATATTAGGGCATACCTCCTTTGATGCCAAAGGAGAAAGATGGCAGCTAATGGTCTTTGAATGCTGAAAAAGAGAAGTTTTTCATTAAAAGAATATTAAATGTAAACTAAGCTATTTGCTGAAGTGCGAAATGTAGGGGAAAATGTAAGGCAAGCTTTTCTCAGTTTTTTTTTAACTTCTTGAGATATTCAGTGACAAGTTGATACCCTTAAGTCTTTTTGCTTAATTTTCAGTGTAAATTAGATGAAATAACCACATATTTCATACATGAGTTGTGTTTATGATATTTCTATTTGACAAACATGGAATTCAATTATGTTGCAGCATCTTATTTTCATTTATTTTTGTATTACTATTAACGTAATTAAAATTTACACAAATAATCCCTTTGGGCTTCAAGCGTTTCAACATTAGAGTAAATCTCACTCACCTTACTGGGTGCCAGGCTGTCCCTGGGGGCATGAGGGTGGCATCTTTTATAGAGAGAGATTTGACCTCACTCAGCAGAACTGGTCTCTATTTGGTCATGTATTTCTACCCTCTTACAAGCTATCAAGTGCCTGTAGCAGTAGCAGTGATATTATTTTTATCTTGTGATAAATCATTGGAAGTTTTAAATTAAAATATATATATTTTATATGGGCCTGAGGAACTGGGATGGAAGGAAAATGGGATGCATAAAAAATAATCTGAATACAATTTTGAACTGTACAACATTTGATTTATGGAAATATGTTTATTTCCTCCTGAAGTACATTGCTTTGTTCAGAAGTATCTCTGTAAGCAAACGGCTCTTTTGTAATACTTTTGAAATTCATAAACTTTTTTTGTTTTTTGAGGTTGTATTCATAATGCATTTATTTTATTATAGTCATACAATAATATAATTTTTACGCATTAAAAAAATATTTTTCATGTGTAGGTTTATGGCATAACTCTGAACCTTTCAGATCGAACTAATGTGTTTTTAGTGGCCCTGGCATAAATAAAGGGGGAGCCTAGTGTTGCTGTGCAGAGATGAAATGAAACTAAACTGATTGCAGGGCTTTTGCAGTGATTACAAGTAATAATACTGGGAGTGACTGGTTATTCCCAGAACATTTACCAATAATGAAACCTCACAGCACTAAAGAGTGGATTTCAGTATCTTACTGAAAACAAATCCGAAAGTATTTACTTTAATAAGACTCATTAACAGTGAATTTATTTATATCTTATAGTAAGGGCACTATGTGTTCAGTAACAGGTTTTAATTCAGCTTTCTTGTGGGGCAATAATAAATATTCAATTATCAAAAAATCTACCTGACCACTTCCACTCAGCACTCATAGCCACTGCTGTTGGTTGTGGGTGCCTGATTGTCTAGTATGGCTGGTTGCAGGTGCAGGATGAGGCTTTGTCATGCCGGCTGACTCAAACCCTTCCATTCCAAGGGCAAGCAAGAGCCAATCGTGCCTTGCTCTGCAAGACTGCCAGCCACTATCTGTACTGGCAGCCTCGTACACCAGTGCTGACCAATTCAATACTGATTTTTAAAAAATCTACAGAGAGTATATTTTAATCAGTGCTCATCAAAGTCCTTAAGAAATATGGAATCTATACTGCACTGCATCAGGTAAATGCCTCAATTTAGCTTTTGGTGGCGCTGCGTGCATCAATCAATTATTGAAGAAATAATCTTGTTTTCACTTGCAGAAGTAGATGACCTTTCTTTTTTTCCATAAACTAGCAGATCTGCTTATTGCTGGAAATACTATTCTCAACAAAATTTTGTTCCTCATAGGGGTGTGTGTGCATTATTAACCCATTTAGTTTTATTGTTATAGTGCATAAGACTATATGAGCTTAGGAATATCACTTTTAAGTACTACATTATACGTTTAAGCAATCAATATACAATGCACACACTATTATTAAAAGACTTTGCAGATTTTATATCTAGGATTTTTTATCATGTTTGACAACCTCCAGATATTTCCTGACTCTTACATGCTTACAATAGATTCTGGCACTGCGGAAGAACCTAGTTTAGCCGAGGAGAAGCAGTGAAATGTCACTGGTGTACTATTGCAAGACTCTTGCATGTCTTAAATTTTTACCATGAAATTAAACTGATACATGTTCCTTCCAAAAATTTGAAAAGAACCTCACAGCAGTACTGAGATGAGCTGACTTCAGCATTACCTGAAACACAACCAAGATTTAAATCTTTAACCCTTCAAAATCCAACCCTTAAATAACCAAGGAAAAATTTATTATTATTATTTATGTCCTTAAATCCATTAACAAAGTTTTTTTTGGAATGAAACATTCAGGCGAGGAGCCACTTCCTAAAAATTGCTGAACGTGGTGAACCTCTGTGGTGCCGCTAACTGGAACTTTGTCAAAGTATCCTCGTGAAGGAGCAAATAATCAGGACTAACATTTTCAGCTATGTTACCCAGTTTCAAATCTCAGGCTATCTTTTGCCAGTAGGCTATGGGCATTTTAGGCTATAGGCCACCTAAAAAAATCTGTATTGCATATCGCCCCGCTCTCCCCTATTAACGTAGATGTTGTAAACATACTGACCCTGGTGTTGAAGCCAAGGCACGTACAGTCAAACTGCGCACTCTGGTATCAATTAACCAAAGGTGACACCTCAGATGACATAGGTTAAGATGACATACTTTGATTGACAGCCCCCGCATTATCATATGGACAAAGATATACAGAAATCAATAAGTAAACAAATATATACAAAAATAAATGAATCAAGAAATAACTAAATGGAAATAAATAATTGCGGATTTTATCTATCTATCTATTTATTTATTTATTTATTTCTGTGCACGTTAATTTATTTGTACAGTTTTCTTGCATTAATTAATTAATTAATTTTAAATTTTGACATTTTTGATCCTCCATAGTTGAATACCGATGGATTTGAATTCAACATACTATATGACCTTAATCTGGGGCTGTTTTTTATGGTTTGGACTTTACCGCTTTGTTCCAGTGATCATGGGGTCATGGGGGGTGTTGGAGCCCATGCCAGCATGCATTGGGTGAGAGGCAGGAATACACCCTGGACAGGTTGCCAGTCTATCGCAGGGCACATCTGAAGGCATCTAAATACTTAATTTCAATTTGTCATTATATGGAGGTACTTATATAGTAGAAAAATATTCCAACTTAAATATATTTTAATTTGATATTGCAGAATGAGTAATATGGTGAAAACCATCTGGAGCTTTCATTGAGTAGAAAAACTTTGTCATGAGAAAGATGATGTAGGTCTGCAAAAGTGAATTCATGTGGCAGTCTGACAGGCTCATAAATTCAATAAAAACGTGATACTTGATATCCTGACCTTAATAGTCTTTTAGTGAGAATTAAATACAAAAATAGCTGCTTGCTCGGACCATTGCTGTGCGTCAGTGAGAGCAGTCAGCTTAATTGTGTACCATCTTTTAATTTGCCTTCAGTATTCATCTGCTGGGCACTTCACTCTCATAATCCTTTTGTGTACTTTAGCACTTGAAGGATATCAGATTTTATAATAAGTGACTTTTAATACTGTATTACAATTTTGTAGAATTATCCAACGGAATGAAAAGTACTGGTTGACCTGAAGTCTTGGAGAGGCAAGTATTACATTCAGATTTGTTATCATTTGTCATTTTTTCATTGATAGTGCTTGTGTGATTTTATAATGTCATGTAACAAACGATTGCAATTGGGTGTGTATCTTTAAATTGAAAGATGATATATCTGGGCAGAGTTTTAAAAAAAAGTTGATTTCTTACCATCTTTCCCCACTGATAAGCTATGATAGTTTATCAAAAAATAATACTAAAATATGTAAAAAAAAATTAGTTTGTATTATTTTACTATAACCTGTGCACAGAACTATTCACAGCTAAAATGAGAAAGTGAATTGAAAGGCTTTATAATCCATTGTGATTTATTATCATTAAACATAAACAGGTGCATATAAAAGTCAACCAGGATTGTATGGAATATATTGTTCCCCAATGTTAGAGCAATTGAACATCCTACAGGTGAGAAGTATTACTTGAATGACTGAATTGCATTAGAAAGCCAGATGGATGTCTGTACAGCTGAAATGTAAGTGATGATGTGTAAAACTCACAGGGAATAAGGCTTTGAAACTCATTTAGTCTCTTTCGCGAAACATTTCTTAAATTCTTCTTACTTTTGCTGTTAATAAATGTTCCTTTGAAAAACCAATGTGGGATTCATGAAATATGCATAGACCTTTGATTTTGTGTGTTATATCAGAGGATGAATGCCAATTGTTTGTAAATTTAATTTTAATTTAATTTAGATTGTTTATGTTGATTTGCATGAGGAAACACCGCAGCAATCCCATAAAAAGCATGCCACCTACAGGGCTGTGTGCTAACATCAGCCATTCATTGCTCTCTGCAAATGTGTCTGCACCCCAAAAGATGTGCTCTCTCCCCAAGGCACGATAAGCCAAGTAATCTAAAAGCCTATCTATATGCCATTGCTAAATGTTGCTTTTGACTGTGCCCTTTCGATTCTTTATATACCATTGTCAGTCATCACAATAAATAATATTTATCAGTAAACAAAATTAATTAGATGCCCTCACAACAAGGTTATTATCATAACATTAAAACTATATGGAAATAAAAATTATCATATACTGAAATGAAAATTAAAATGAGTTTTTGATTAAAGGAAAACTAAGCTAAATCCAACAACCTGCTCTTAAAACTAAACTGAAATTTAAATTTGAGTTCATTTAGATAGTCCAGTTAATACAGGTAAATTAATGGCCTTATAATATTTGCATAATAATTGTATTGATAAACATTTTGTTGTTAGTACAAGGTCAGTAACGACTTAAATTACTTTTCATGAATAATAAAACGTTCTGAATAGAAACGTCTTATGCGTATGCCTTTACGTGTGTTTCCAAAAGCATGCAGATTTTGATCTTACCAAAGAACAAATGATGATACAAACAAAATGGCAGATGTAAAAATGCTTGTGGCAGTAAAACTGAAAAAGAAAGGTTGCACACTCTTTTCTCCAATGCAGTATTTAATAGCAAATGTATCGACAGCAAGCTGCCTTTGTCAGGGCTTTAACACAACAATTTAACACAACAAAAATGTTTGTGGAAACATTAGTAAGCACAGCTAGCAATAAAATCTGATCGTACACATGTTTTGAGAATGTGGCTGATTCTGTTTAACAGCAGTGTTTGGGTTCTGTAACCATCCATTGATTTTGTTAAAGGCGAATCTAAGTGAACTCAACAGTATGACCCTACACTTTTCAGTCAGTTTTCCCAAGAATTTAGCTTGCAGGGATGCAGTTAATTATTTTTATACTAGATGATATTATTTGGCATCTCTATTCCCTAGGTAAGAAGATATAGCCAAAAATAGATTGGGAACTAACATACCTAAGTGCTTACACAGGTTTAATGAAAATGGTGAACTTGATCTGTCGGATGGGACTACGAAAATGAAATACTGATGCAGCTGCTCACTCAGCAATGCACTCAGAGTACTGCTATTTGTCATGATGTAATGTGACCTTTACTGTGGAGTTGGGTTTTATGTACCTTCAATATTGAACTCACTGATCCTCCGGCTCTTACCATTGCTGCACAGTTCACCTTTATTCTAAAGTAAGTCAATTTTTACTTGAAATGACCCATTTTTCCCCCCTGAGAGTAATTGTGTGGTCTGGTTATGTTTGAGCATGAAATGCAGTAGCTGATTTTAGATTAAAGCATAATTTTTGATCCCTTATGGAAACTGAATGTACTGCAATATATTATTAATGTGAACTTTTTTGGGATGCAAACATTTCACAGCTGTAAATGCATGCCCCTGTGTGTGTGTGTGTGTGTGTATTATAAAACATGATTAGCTCTGCAGTTCTCATGATATACACACACCTGGGGTGCTGTTCCCATGTCCATTTCTTGTAGAATTTATTATTGTGTTTTAACAAATTTGAAAGAGGAGAAATGTTGAACCTTGTTTTAACGGCTATTATGGTTTGGCATATTAAAACGGCCATTCTGTGAAAGTAAGAAGAGTTTTGGTTTCCATGATATAATAATGCTACACACGCACACTTATTATTTAATCACAATTGAGCATTCATTCAAACCATGATACTGTATATGAGGTGAACAAGAGGGGTCTTCATCACCCTGAAGGGGCTTATTGAAGCAACTGACTCGCTTGCTATACTTGCTTGCTTATACCATGGCTATTTGCCGACAAAATTAATTATCTGCGACAAAAACATGTATGTATTCAAACTAGATATAATTTCCCTATGGAGACCCCAAAGAGCATTTTGGAACCCTTTCTTCTAGGAGTGCAGCAGAACTTGTTAGGAATCTAATTCTATTGAAAAAACATAGTGATTTAATGAAGTGTTAGCGTTTAATGAAGTATTAAATTAGTAGTCAGATTTGCAGAAGTCTGATTTTGAAATTAACAAAAAGTTTAAATAGCTATTCAAAATGTAATTGCTGGGGAGGGAGTGTAGTATAATGGATAAGGAACCGACTTTGTAACCAAGGAAGGTTTGATTCCAGGGTACGACATTGCTGTACTTAACCTACATTGCTTCAGTATATATCTGGCTGTGTAAATAGATGCAGTGTAAATGCTATGTAAAAGGTTGTGCAAGTCACTATAAGATAAGAGTGGATAAGAGTGTCTGCTAATGTAACAATGTTCATTTGGTGCTCTACGTCTGCCTGTCAGTAACTCTTTTATTGTACCATTCACAGTACTAGTGTTAAATAATACAAGCATAACACATATGGAAATAAACTTGCTGTGACATGTGAGCTGTTTAAACAAAGTTCTCCAAAGTATTTAGCTTTTTCCATTGGGTTGTTTGGACCACTGATTTTTTAAATACACTCTACTGTGGTTTTCTGGATTACTATATGATCATAATAAAATTAATGTATTGAATAAATCAATGTAAACATTGAATGCATTGCTCATGTTGAAACTGATTTTGTTTCTGGTTTAATTAATGGAAGCAACAGTATAAAAGAGATCCAAATAATTATGGACTGACAAATCAACCCGAATGGGGTATGATAGGTTGTAGACACAGTTACGCCTTACCAAGCTATCAGTGGTTCAAATAAGTGAGCAAAATTTTTTAATCAACTGACAATAGTCAAAATACACTCAGAATTAACAGGAGTTATGTCTTGGCACTACTGTAAACAGTGCATTGTGGGTAAGCCAGTAGTGTTTGATATAAATGCTGTGTAAGGGATAACTCATAGCATAGCCTAAGGGCTAGAACAAAATCAACAAGTTTGCAAAAGAGGCCAAGGTCCAAATCACTGAAAAGGACTTGTTTGGAGTGCAGACAGAATAAAAAAAGTAACTGTTCTAATTAGATCCCAACAAATTCTTATAAATTTAGGAAAGCCAAAGAATTTTCATGCGAGTGTGGCTTTTTACCAAAAAGCTAATAAATCCCGAACACTTTGACATTATGTAATTCAATTTCATCTGTCTATATGAGTCCATCCTGAGGCCAGTCCTAAAGTATTGGCTGGATTAAGCCATTGAGTGGCACTATAGAGCTCATTGCTAGAAGAATTCTCTATAAATGACATACACTTAAGAGAGTGCTTCAGGCTTGCAAAGCGCAGCCTGTCCGACCACAAATGTTCAGATTACTGGACAGCAGAAAAAAAATGCAATTGAACATTAACACTGAATAATTAAACAAATAGCATCTCTGCTTCTTCTTGTCATATCCTCCCAATTAACATATATATTAATTTGAATGATGTAAAAAGATTTTTACATTTTTCGGGGATGCTGATATTACAGTTTGGTGTATCTGCTATTCTTGTAGCGTGATCATTTTCTTTCTTTCTGAAGTTTTTTTTCATATTGTCGAGTTGCAGTATCTTTAGGATAATGCTTTCAAGGTATTTAATGTATTATTTAAATAGTCAATTGATCACCTGACTGATTCAGTTGTTAATATCCCTATAATATTTGGTTCACTTATAGGATGAAAGGAGCTGTCCCATGTGCCACGTATCAGGTAAGCAGTAGAAATAATTTCTGCAATAGAGTCATTGTATGGAAAGTCAGAGCAGAAAAAAGAATGAGTGTTTAAATGAGATCCCTAATATTTTTTTTGAGAAAAATAAAGAGTACTAGAAATGTTGAGAATATAAATGCTCAGTGAACTTTATTGACTTACAGTTTACATGAGAACATTTCACAAGAAGTCCATATTGTATGAGTGCTTGCTACTGCGTCTCGTCTTGGTTTCATCCCTCATTCAGCTTCTTTCACCTAAAATTAACAGTGCATTTAGAACATATTACTCATCATTTACACTTTGTAAATTGGCACTGGTTTACAGTAACTCAATTAAATAAACTCTTTTTAAATGGTAACCTACCTTGCCAATATCACGGCTCTTGGCTCTCAGCTTGTTGACCTGGGACTCAGCGATGTCGGCACGCTCCTGAGCTTCCTCCATCTCATGCTGCACCTTCCTGTACCTGGACAGGTGAGTGTTGGCTTGTTCCTCCTGTGAGAGAGAAAGATATTTCACCAATCAAGATATTTCATGGTAAATGCTTTCATACAGCAGCAATGTTTTGTCAGCTAAAGAATTCTGAACAGGAAATAGGTCACTGCTGCTTGTCAGGGAGAGGAAAAAGAAAACAGTAACACATTCCCATTTAACTGACTTCCCGAAAGTTTTCGTCAATGCCAAACAATCGGGCAGAAATTTAATGAGGTCATTCATGTATTTTTAGATTAGGTCAGTTCCTATACTTGTTCCTGTACTATTACCCATAACAGAATGGCCAATCATACTATTCTTTTCCTGTATTCTATTCTCAAGTGTACTTGTAGAATAGATCATGTTAGCTTTCATAAAGGAGCAAGGTTCAGACCTAGCAATAAAACTCCCACCTAAGCCATGTGAAACAAGATGGGGCAGTTACTATTCTATGTCATTACAGATATTTGTAGGGCACTATGCTTAAACAGCTTAGGAAGTTGTACGACCAGGGTTTAGGGGCACAGCTCATGCTAATCACAGAACATGGAAAACGTTTTTTTGAAGTGATTAATTGAGAGGAGATAAATCAGAACATGTGAAATGTACAGTAAGATTGAACAGCTTAAAATGAATACCAAACACTGGCTCAGTGCAGTGAAAACAATAAATAGCCAATGCATCAAAAAATTCAGAGATCACAGTTCAGTTGTGAAGGAACTGACAACATATACTTACCCCAATGTACTCAAAAAGAAACCATGATTCAACCAGTGCACTAATTCTTTAAGACTATAGAACCCAAAAAGCAAGCTTGCGCACTTGATTTGTCAAAATTCCCACTAGATTCAATTTCAGAATGTGACAAGTACTTTTCTTCCAAATTCTTAAATTATAAATTATTTGACAAAGAAATCACTGCCGAAAAGTCTGTCTAAATAAGTATTTTTGTCTTGTAATGAGACTAAAAATATTTGTTAAGATTGACTTAGTTTTTGTTTTTTCAGTGAAAGCACTGCAGTGGTACTGGGGAACTGGGACAGTGGCAAGAAAATATATCCAAATATTGTGCAGAAAGGAAAATATTACTTGTCAT